>NC_060189.1:22147374-22487999 GCF_021184085.1 Oncorhynchus gorbuscha | reverse complement strand
AAACTGAATTTGCTGACTCTAGGTTACTAATGTGACACCCTCTGCCACATCAAACCCACTATGAGGTCACCAGAAGACCTACTCCACATTACAGTAGAGAGTGTGTGTCTGGGGGATAGGGGCTAGCTGATAGGTCCATAGCGTGACAGCGTGGGTTTTGAAGAAATTAGAAGAAAAGGAAACCAGTTTGTGTTAGTCTGATGTGGCCGGAGAACAATAAGAGAGAGGCTGTAGCTTTTGAAGCAATTAGACTGACACAGAGCTTAGCTTTAATTAAAGACACATGTCTCCTCTTTGGTTGCTGTGTCAGACTGCAGGCCCACAAACATGGCATGGATGGCACACCATACACTAAGGAGCTGACTGCTATGGCAGTGACAAAGCACCATACACTAAGGAGCTGACTGCTATGGCAGTGACAAAGCACCATACACTAAGGAGCTGACTGCTATGGCAGTGACAAAGCACCATACACTAAGGAGCTGACTGCTATGGCAGTGACAAAGCACCATACACTAAGGAGCTGACTGCTATGGCAGTGACAAAGCACCATACACTAAGGAGCTGACTGCTATGGCAGTGACAAAGCACCATACACTAAGGAGCTGACTGCTATGGCAGTGACAAAGCACCATACACTAAGGAGCTGACTGCTATGGCAGTGACAAAGCACCATACACTAAGGAGCTGACTGCTATGGCAGTGACAAAGCACCATACACTAAGGAGCTGACTGCTATGGCAGTGACAAAGCACCATACACTAAGGAGCTGACCGCTATGGCAGTGACAAAGCACCATACACTAAGGAGCTGACCGCTATGGCAGTGACAAAGCACTATACACTAAGGAGCTGACTGCTATGGCAGTGACAAAGCACCATACACTAAGGAGCTGACCGCTATGGCAGTGACAAAGCACTATACACTAAGGAGCTGACCGCTATGGCAGTGACAAAGCACTATACACTAAGGAGCTGACTGCTATGGCAGTGACAAAGCACTATACACTAAGGAGCTGACCGCTATGGCAGTGACAAAGCACCATACACTAAGGAGCTGACCGCTATGGCAGTGACAAAGCACCATACACTAAGGAGCTGACCGCTATGGCAGTGACAAAGCACCATACACTAAGGAGCTGACCGCTATGGCAGTGACAAAGCACCATACACTAAGGAGCTGACCGCTATGGCAGTGACAAAGCACCATACACTAAGGAGACATCACCTTAGAGATCACCTGACATCTAATAGACACATCACAGTAGAGATCACCTGACATCTAATAGACACATCACAGTAGAGATCACCTGACATCTAATAGACACATCACAGTAGAGACGAACTGACATGGTATAGACACACCACTGTAGAGATGACCTGACATCTAATAGACACATCACAGTAGAGATGAGCTGACATCTAATAGACACATCACTGTGGAGATGACCTGACATCTAATAGACACATCACAGTAGAGATGAGCTGACATCTAATAGACACATCACAGTAGAGATGACCTGACATCTAATAGACACAGCACAGTAGAGATGAGCTGACATGCAATAGACACATCACAGTAGAGATGACTTGACATCTAATAGACACATCACAGTAGAGATGAGCTGACATGCAATAGACACATCACAGTAGAGATGACTTGACATCTAATAGACACATCAAAGTAAAGATGACTTGACATCTAATAGACACATCACAGTAGAGATGAAATAACATCTAATAGACACATCAAAGTAGAGATGACCTGACTTCTAATAGACACATCAAAGTAGAGATGACCTGACATCAAATAGAATTATCACTGTAGAGATGATCTGACATCTAATAGACACAGCACTGTAGAGATGGCATCTAATAGACACAGCACTGTAGAGGTGACCTGACATCTAATAGACACATCACTGTGGAAATGACCTGACATCTAATAGACACAGCACTGTAGAGATGACATGACATCTAATAGACACAGCACTGTAGAGATGAGCTGACATGCAATAGACACAGCACTGTGGAAATGACCTGACATGGAACATACATATCACTGTGGAAATGACCTGACATCTAATAGACACATCACTGTAGAGATGACATGACATCTAATAGACACAGCACTGTAGAGATGACCTGACATCTAATAGACACAGCACTGTAGAGATGACCTGACATCTAATAGACACAGCACTGTAGAGATGACCTGACATCTAATAGACACAGCACCGTAGAGATGACCTGACATTTAATAGACACATCACAGTAGAGATGACTTGACATCTAATAGACACATCACTGTGGAGATGACACATCACAGTAGAGATGAGCTGACATCTAATAGACACATCACAGTAGAGATGACTTGACATCTAATAGTGTCATGTTTTGTCATTAATTATCATGTCTTGTCCCTGTGCTTCCCCTTCTATTCGTTTCCCTCTGCTGGTCTTATTAGGTTCTTTCCCTCTTTCTATCCCTCTCTCTCCCCCTCCCTCTCTCACTCTCTCGCTCTCTCTTCTCTCTATCGTTCCGTTCCTGCTCCCAGCTGTTCCTATTCCCCTAATCATCATTTAGTCTTCCCACACCTGTTCCCGATCCTTTTCCCTGATTAGAGTCCCTATTTCTCTCCTTGTTTTCCGTACCTGCCCTGTCGGATCCTTGTCTATATTCACCGTGCTGTGTCTATGTTTTGCCCTGTCGTGTCGTGTTTCCCTCAGATGCTGCGTGGTGAGCAGGTGTCTGAGTCTGCTAGGTTCAAGTGCCTTCCCGAGGCAACCTGCTATTATGCCTTTTGTTTTGTTAAGTATCTTACTGGATTAAAAACTCTGTTTTCGCCAAGTCGCTTTTGGGTCCTCATTCACCTGCATGACAGAAGGATCCGACCACGGAATGGACCCAGCGACTACAGACGCTCGTAACACTGCCGTCGAGATCCAAGGAGCCATGCTCGGCAGACACGAGCAGGAATTGTCTGCTGCTCGCCATGCCGTGGAGAACCTGGCCGCTCAGGTTTCCGACCTCTCTGGACAGTTCCAGAGTCTTCGTCTCGTGCCACCTGTTACTTCCTGGCCTGCCGAGCCTCCAGAACCTAGGGTTAATAACCCACCTTGCTACTCCGGGCAGCCCACTGAGTGCAGCTCCTTTCTCACCCAGTGTGAGATTGTGTTCTCTCTCCAACCCAACACATACTCTAGAGAGAGAGCTCGGGTTGCTTACGTCATTTCACTCCTTACTGGCCGGGCTCGAGAGTGGGGCACAGCTATCTGGGAGGCAAGGGCTGATTGCTCTAACAAATACCAGAACTTTAAAGAGGAGATGATTCGGGTTTTTGACCGTTCAGTTTTTGGTAGGGAGGCTTCTAGGGCCCTGGCTTCCCTATGCCAAGGTGATCGATCCATAACGGATTATTCTATTGAGTTTCGCACTCTTGCTGCCTTTAGTGAGTGGAACGAGCCGGTGCTGCTCGCTCGTTTTCTGGAGGGACTCCACGCAGTGGTTAAGGATGAGATTCTCTCCCGGGAGGTTCCTTCAGATGTGGACTCTTTGATTGCTCTCGCCATCCGCATAGAACAACGGGTAGATCTTCGTCACCGGGCTCGTGGAAGAGAGCTCGCATCAACGGTGTTTCCCTGCTCCGCATCGCAACCATCTCCCTCCTCTGGCTCAGAGACTGAGCCCATGCAGCTGGGAGGGATTCGCATCTCGACTAAGGAGAGGGAACGGAGGATCACCAACCGCCTGTGCCTCTATTGCGGAGTTGCTGGACATTTTGTTAATTCATGTCCAGTAAAAGGCCAGAGCTCATCAGTAAGCGGAGGGCTACTGGTGAGCGCTACTACTCAGGTCTCTTCATCCAGATCCTGTACTACTATGTCGGTCCATCTACGCTGGACCGGTTCGGGTGCTACATGCAGTGCCTTGATTGACTCTGGGGCTGAGGGTTGTTTCATGGACGAAGCATGGGCTCGGAAACATGACATTCCTTTCAGACAGTTAGACAAGCCTACGCCCATGTTTGCCTTAGATGGTAGTCATCTTCCCAGTATCAGATTTGAGACACTACCCTTAACTCTCACAGTATCTGGTAACCACAGTGAGACTATTTCTTTTTTGATTTTTCGTTCACCTTTTACACCTGTTGTTTTGGGTCATCCCTGGCTAGTATGTCATAATCCTTCTATTAATTGGTCTAGTAATTCTATCCTATCCTGGAACGTTTCTTGTCATGTGAAGTGTTTAATGTCTGCCATCCCTCCCATGTCTTCTGTCCCCACTTCTCAGGAGGAACCTGGCGATTTGACAGGAGTGCCGGAGGAATATCATGATCTGCGCACGGTCTTCAGTCGGTCCCGAGCCAACTCCCTTCCTCCTCACCGGTCGTATGATTGTAGTATTGATCTCCTTCCGGGGACCACTCCTCCTCGGGGTAGACTATACTCTCTGTCGGCTCCCGAACGTAAGGCTCTCGAGGATTATTTATCTGTGTCTCTTGACGCCGGTACCATAGTGCCTTCTTCCTCTCCGGCCGGGGCGGGGTTCTTTTTGTTAAGAAGAAGGACGGTACTCTGCGCCCTGCGTGGATTATCGAGGGCTGAATGACATAACGGTTAAGAATCGTTATCCGCTTCCCCTTATGTCATCAGCCTTCGAGATTCTGCAGGGAGCCAGGTGCTTTACTAAGTTGGACCTTCGTAACGCTTACCATCTCGTGCGCATCAGAGAGGGGGACGAGTGGAAAACGGCGTTTAACACTCCGTTAGGGCATTTTGAGTACCGGGTTCTGCCGTTTGGTCTCGCCAATGCGCCAGCTGTTTTTCAGGCATTAGTTAATGATGTTCTGAGAGACATGCTGAACATCTTTGTTTTTGTCTATCTTGACGATATCCTGATTTTTTCACCGTCACTCGAGATTCATGTTCAGCACGTTCGACGTGTTCTACAGCGCCTTTTAGAGAATTGTCTCTACGTAAAGGCTGAGAAGTGCTCTTTTCATGTCTCCTCCGTTACTTTTCTCGGTTCCGTTATTTCCGCTGAAGGCATTCAGATGGATTCCGCTAAGGTCCAAGCTGTCAGTGATTGGCCCGTTCCAAGGTCACGTGTCGAGTTGCAGCGCTTTTTAGGTTTCGCTAATTTCTATCGGCGTTTCATTCGTAATTTCGGTCAAGTTGCTGCCCCTCTCACAGCTCTTACTTCTGTCAAGACGTGTTTTAAGTGGTCCGGTTCCGCCCAGGGAGCTTTTGATCTTCTAAAAGAACGTTTTACGTCCGCTCCTATCCTCGTTACTCCTGACGTCACTAGACAATTAATTGTCGAGGTTGACGCTTCAGAGGTAGGCGTGGGAGCCATTCTATCCCAGCTTCCAGTCTGACGATAAGGTTCATCCTTGCGCTTATTTTTCTCATCGCCTGTCGCCATCTGAGCGCAACTATGATGTGGGTAACCGTGAACTGCTCGCCATCCGCTTAGCCCTAGGTGAATGGCGACAGTGGTTGGAGGGGGCGACCGTTCCTTTTGTTGTTTGGACAGACCATAAGAACCTTGAGTACATCCGTTCTGCCAAACGACTTAATGCCCGTCAAGCTCGTTGGGCGTTGTTTTTCGCTCGTTTCGAGTTTGTGATTTCTTACCGTCCGGGTAGCAAGAACACCAAGCCTGATGCCTTATCCCGTCTGTTTAGTTCTTCTGTGGCTTCTACTGATCCCGAGGGGATTCTTCCTTATGGGCGTGTTGTCGGGTTGACAGTCTGGGGAATTGAAAGACAGGTTAAGCAAGCACTCACTCACACTGCGTCGCCGCGCGCTTGTCCTAGTAACCTCCTTTTCGTTCCTGTTTCCACTCGTCTGGCTGTTCTTCAGTGGGCTCACTCTGCCAAGTTAGCTGGTCATCCCGGTGTTCGAGGCACTCTTGCGTCTATTCGCCAGCGCTTTTGGTGGCCGACTCAGGAGCGTGACACGCGCCGTTTCGTGGCTGCTTGTTCGGACTGCGCGCAGACTAAGTCGGGTAACTCTCCTCCTGCCGGTCGTCTCAGACCGCTCCCCATTCCTTCTCGACCATGGTCTCACATCGCCCTAGACTTCATTACCGGTCTGCCTTTGTCTGCGGGGAAGACTTCGATTCTTACGGTTGTCGATAGGTTCTCTAAGGCGGCACATTTCATTCCCCTCGCTAAACTTCCTTCCGCTAAGGAGACGGCACAAATCATTATCGAGAATGTGTTCAGAATTCATGGCCTCCCGTTAGACGCCGTTTCAGACAGAGGCCCGCAATTCACGTCACAGTTTTGGAGGGAGTTCTGTCGCTTGATTGGTGCGTCCGTCAGTCTCTCTTCCGGGTTTCATCCCCAGTCTAACGGTCAAGCAGAGAGGGCCAATCAGACGATTGGTCGCATACTACGCAGCCTTTCTTTCAGAAACCCTGCGTCTTGGGCAGAACAGCTCCCCTGGGCAGAATACGCTCACAACTCGCTTCCTTCGTCTGCTACCGGGTTATCTCCGTTTCAGAGTAGTCTGGGTTACCAGCCTCCTCTGTTCTCATCCCAGCTTGCCGAGTCCAGCGTTCCCTCCGCTCAAGCGTTTGTCCAACGTTGTGAGCGCACCTGGAGGAGGGTGAGGTCTGCACTTTGCCGTTACAGGGCACAGACTGTGAGAGCCGCCAATAAACGCAGGATTAAGAGTCCAAGGTATTGTTGCGGCCAGAGAGTGTGGCTTTCCACTCGCAACCTTCCTCTTACGACAGCTTCTCGTAAGTTGACTCCGCGGTTCATTGGTCCGTTCCGTGTCTCCCAGGTCGTCAATCCTGTCGCTGTGCGACTGCTTCTTCCGCGACATCTTCGTCGCGTCCATCCTGTCTTCCATGTCTCCTGTGTCAAGCCCTTTCTTCGCACCCCCGTTCGTCTTCCCTCCCCCCCTCCCGTCCTTGTCGAGAGCGCACCTATTTACAAGGTACATAAGATCATGGACATGCGTTCTCGGGACGGGGTCACCAATACTTAGTGGATTGGGAGGGTTACGGTCCTGAGGAGAGGAGTTGGGTTCCGTCTCGGGACGTGCTGGACCGTTCGCTTATTGATGATTTCCTCCGTTGCCGCCAGGGTTCCTCCTCGAGTGCGCCAGGAGGCGCTCGGTGAGTGGGTGGGTACTGTCATGTTTTGTCATTAATTATCATGTCTTGTCCCTGTGCTTCCCCTTCTATTCGTTTCCCTCTGCTGGTCTTATTAGGTTCTTTCCCTCTTTCTATCCCTCTCTCTCCCCTCCCTCTCTCACTCTCTCGCTCTCTCTTCTCTCTATCGTTCCGTTCCTGCTCCCAGCTGTTCCTATTCCCCTAATCATCATTTAGTCTTCCCACACCTGTTCCCGATCCTTTTCCCTGATTAGAGTCCCTATTTCTCTCCTTGTTTTCCGTACCTGCCCTGTCGGATCCTTGTCTATATTCACCGTGCTGTGTCTATGTTTTGCCCTGTCGTGTCGTGTTTCCCTCAGATGCTGCGTGGTGAGCAGGTGTCTGAGTCTGCTAGGTTCAAGTGCCTTCCCGAGGCAACCTGCTATTATGCCTTTTGTTTTGTTAAGTATCTTACTGGATTAAAAACTCTGTTTTCGCCAAGTCGCTTTTGGGTCCTCATTCACCTTGACAAATAGACACATCACTGTCCTCATTGACACCAATGCATGACAAATAGACACATCACTGTGGAGATGACACATCACAGTAGAGATGAGCTGACATTTAATAGACACATCACAGTAGAGATGACTTGACATCTAATAGACACATCAAAGTAGAGATGACTTGACATCTAATAGACACATCAAAGTAGAGATGACTTGACATCTAATAGACACATCACAGTAGAGATGAAATAACATCTAACAGACACATCAAAGTAGAGATGACCTGACTTCTAATAGACACATCAAAGTAGAGATGACCTGACATCTAATAGACACACCACAGTAGAGATGACCTGACATCAAATAGAATTATCACTGTAGAGATGATCTGACATCTAATAGACACAGCACTGTAGAGATGACATCTAATAGACACAGCACTGTAGAGATTACATGACATCTAATAGACACAGCACTGTAGAGATTACATGACATCTAATAGACACAGCACTGTAGAGATTACATGACATCTAATAGACACAGCACTGTAGAGATTACATGACATCTAATAGACATAGCACTGTGGAGATGACTTGACATCTAATAGACACAGCACTGTGGAGATGACCTGACATCTAATAGACACAGCACTGTGGAGATGACCTGACATCTAATAGACACAGCACTGTGGAGATGACCTGACATGGTATAGACACAGCACTGTAGAGATGATCTGAAATCTAATAGACACAGCACTGTGGAGATGACCTGACATGGTATAGACACAGCATTGTTGAGATGAGCTGACATTTAAACGACACAGCACTGTAGAGAGTACCTGCTATTTAATAGACACATCACTATAGAGATGACCTGATCTGGTGTAGACACAGCACTGTAGAGAGTTTCTGACGTTTAATAGACACATCAAAGTAGAGATGACCTGACATCTAATAGACACACCACAGTAGAGATGACCTGACATCAAATAGAATTATCACTGTAGAGATGATCTGACATCTAATAGACACAGCACTGTGGAGATGCCCTGACATCTAATAGACACAGCACTGTGGAGATTACATGACATCTAATAGACACAGCATTGTAGAGATTACATGACATCTAATAGACACAGCACTGTAGAGATTACATGACATCTAATAGACACAGCACTGTAGAGATTACATGACATCTAATACACACAGCACTGTGGAGATGACTTGACATCTAATAGACACAGCACTGTGGAGATGACCTGACATCTAATAGACACAGCACTGTGGAGATGACCTGACATCTAATAGACACAGCACTGTGGAGATGACCTGACATGGTATAGACACAGCACTGTAGAGATGATCTGACATCTAATAGACACAGCACTGTAGAGATGACCTGACATCTAATAGACACAGCACTGTGGAGATGACCTGACATGGTATAGACACAGCACTGTAGAGATGATCTGACATCTAATAGACACAGCACTGTAGAGATGACCTGACATCTAATAGACACAGCACTGTGGAGATGACCTGACATGGTATAGACACAGCACTGTAGAGATGACCTGACATCTAATAGACACAGCACTGTGGAGATGACCTGACATGGTATAGACACAGCATTGTTGAGATGAACTGACATTTAAACAACACAGCACTGTAGAGAGTACCTGCTATTTAATAGACACATCACTATAGAGATGACCTGATCTGGTGTAGACACAGCACTGTAGAGAGTTCCTGACGTTTAATAGACACATCACAGTAGATGTGACCTGACATTTAATAGACACCACTGTAGAGATTCTCTGACATCTAATGGATACAACACTGTAGAGATGACCTGACATGGAATAGACATATTTATTTATTTGATTTCAAATCAAATGTATTTATATAGCCCTTCTATCATCAGCTGATGTCTCAAAGTGCTGCACAGAACCCCAGCCTAAAACCCCAAACAGCAAGCAATGCAGGTGTAGAAGCACGGTGGCTAGGAAAAACTCCCTAGAAAGGCCAAAACCTAGGAATAAACCTAGAGAGGAACCAGGCTATGAGGGGTGGCCAGTCCTCTTCTGGCTGTGCCGGGTGGAGATTATAACAGAACTAGGCCAAGATGTTCAAATGTTCATAAATGACCAGCATGGTCAAATAATAATAATCACAGTAGTTGTCGAGGGAGCAGCAAGTCAGCACCTCAGGAGTAAATGTCAGTTGGCTTTTCATAGCCGATCATTAAGAGTATCTCTACACACTAATGCTATCTCTAGAGAGTTCAAAACAGCAGGTCTGGGACATGTAGCACGTCCGGTGAACAGGTCAGGAATCTATAGCCGCAGGCAGAACAGTTGAACCTGGAACAGCAGCACGCCCAGGTGGACTGGGGACAGCAAGAACACATCATGCCAGGTAGTCCTGAGGCATGTCCGTGGGTTCAGGTCCTCCGAGAGAGAGAAAGAAAAAGAGAAAGAGAGAATTAGAGAGAGCATACTTAAATTCAGACAGGACACCGGATAAGACAGGAGAAGTACTCCGGATATAACAAACTGATCCTAGCCCGCCGACACATAAACTACTGCAGCATAAATACTGGAGGCTGAGATAGGATGGATCGGGAGACACTGTGGCCCCATCCGATGATACCCCCGGACAGGGCCAAACAGGAAGGATATAACCCCACCCACTTTGCCAAAGCACAGCCCCCACACCACTAGAGGGATATCTTCAACCACCAACTTACCATCCTGAGACAAGGCCGAGTATAGCCCACAAAGATCTCCGCCACGGCACAACCCAAGGGGGGGTGCCAACCCAGACAGGAAGATCACATCAGTGACTCAACCCACTCAAGTGACGCACCCCTCCTAGGGACGGCATGAGAAGGCACCAGTAAGCAAGTGACTCAGCCCCTGTAATAGGGTTAGATGCAGAGAATTGCAGTGGATAGAGGGGAACCGGCCAGACAGAGACAGCAAGGGCGGTTCGTTGCTCCAGAGCCTTTCCGTTCACCTTCACACTCCTGGGCCAGACTACACTCAATCATATGACCCACTGAAAAGATGAATCTTCAGGAAAGACTTAAAGGTTGAGTCTGCGTCTCTCACACGGGTAGGCAGACCATTCCATAAAAATGGAGCTCTATAGGGACAATTAGGAGGCCTGCGTCTTGTGACCGTAGCGTATGTGTAGGTATGTAGGGCAGGACCAAATCAGAGAGATAGGTAGGAGCAAGCCCATGTAATGCTTTGTAGGTTAGCAGTAAAACCTTGAAATCAGCGCCTGCCTTAACAGGAAGCCAGTGTAGGGAGGCTAGCACTGGAGTAATAGCAGCCTTATTTAGCACTAACTGAAGTTTATTTAGTGCTTTATCCGGGTAGCCCGGATAGCAGAGCATTGCAGTGGTCTAACCTAGAAGTAACAAACGCATGGATTAATTTTTCTGCATTATTTTTGGACAGAAATTTTCTGCTTTTTGCAATGTTACATAGATGTAAAAAAGCTGGCCTTGAAACAGTCTTGATATGTTCGTCAAAAGAGAGATCAGGGTCCAGAGTAATGCCGAGGTCCTTCGCAGTTTTATTTGAGACGACTGTACAACCATTAAGATTAATTGTCAGATTCAACAGAAGATCTCTTTGTTTCTTGAGACCTAGAACAAGCATCTCTGTTTTGTCCGAGTTTAAAAGTAGAAAGTTTGCAGCCATCCACTTCCTTATGTCTGAAACACAGGTTTCTAGCGAGGGCAAATTTCGGACTTCACCATGTTTCATTGAAATGTACAGCTGTGTGTCATCCGCATAGCAGTGAAAGTTAACATTATGTTTTTGAATGACATCCCCAAGAGGTAAAATATATAGTGAAAACAATAGTGGTCCTAAAACAGAACCTTGAGTAACACCGGAATTTACAGTTGACTTCTCAGAGGACAAACCATTCACAGAGACAAACTATTTCATCTTCATTTAACCAGGCAGGCTAGTTGAGAACAAGTTCTCATTTTCAACTGCGTCCTGGCCAAGGTAAAGCTAAGCAGTGCGACACAAACACCAACACAGAGTTACTAATGGAATAAACAAACATACAGTCGATAATATAATAGAAAAAGTCTATATACAGTGTGTGCAAACATCATTGTAGAGATGACCTGACATCAAATAGACACACCACTGTAGAAATGACCTGACATGGTATAGACACATTTTTACTTTTACATTTTAGTAATTTAGCAGACACTCCAGAGAGACTTAAAGTTAGTGCACTCATCTTAAGGTAGCTAGGTGGGACAACCACATATCTCAGTCATAGTAAGTACCCTTCCCCTCAATAAAATATCTATCAACAAGTTCAGGGCTAGTAAGGGAGGGAAAAGTCAAGTGTGAGTGTTAGTTCACAAAAGGCTTTTTATTTTTGCAGGAGGTTCTGAGCAGCCACTTCGGCTCTGAACATCATGACCTAGAGCTGGGTAATCTCTTTTTTTTGTGATCACCGGGTAAGGCATATATCCACATTCTCAGGACCTTTTCAAACGTCCGAAATCAAAGTCTATTTGTAGTGATCAGCCTGGTAGAGGTGATCTGACATGGAAGAGACAAACCACTGTAGAGATGAGTGATGATATTATATTTATATATAATGCCACCATGTATTCTCATATAGTTACACAATAACTCAACAAGGAAAGTACTTCAGTGTGATACATGTCTAGTGAATGCTGTTAGAAAACATCAAGACTTGTAAAACACTGCAGGCTCCCATGTTGAATGAGAATAATAGACCACCACGCCTTTCACACGGTCTGATCTATTGGGGTCTGGACAGCAGTTGTTGCGGATCCGAGGAGGTGGGAGCGTGTGTGTGTGTGTGTGTGTGTATATGTGTGTGTGTGTGATGTTTTTGGAGTGTGTGCACGGGAATACCCTGTGGCCTCACCCCGGGAACACAGTGAGCCCAGGCTAGTAGAGCAGAGTAGAGTAGGGAGCATTTAGTGCCAGGAGCCATTATGGGATCATTTCTGCATGTGTCTCAGGGGAGGACAACCAAGGCCACTATATAGCTGCTAATCTAGAACACTGTGTTCAAAGATAAGTGGGTGTGTGTGTATGTGAGAAAGCAAGCAACTGAGGGGGTTGGTGTGCATGTGTGTGCATACATGTGTGTGTATGTGTGTGCATGTGTGTGCATGTGTGTAAATGTGTGTGCACGTGTGTGTATGTATGTGTGGTTACAGAAACAGAGTTTGAGAGTTTGTCTGTATTTGCACACATATGGCCTCGGGCACAGTGAGATGAGCAGCGCTGTAATTTAGGAGCTGGGCAAAAGGAGCCCGCCCTGTCCTGTCCTCACCTCTCTTCTCGGCCTGCCTGCCTAGCCCCAGGTAACAGCTCAGCCCACAGATCTCAGTCAGCTCTGACTGGAGACAACGGCCAATTTGCTGTGGGTAGTGGAGCACTCTGGGAGTGCTTGAGAAGGGGAGCTAGGCTTGTCAACAGATTAATGCACCAAACTGATTGACAGGAAGCCCTGCCATCATTCAGCTCGTACCCTCCACCACTCCTCACCCTGCCTGCCTGCCTTCCTACCTTCCTGCCTTCCTGCCTGCCTTCTTGCCTTCCTGCCTGCCTTCTTGCCTGCCTGCCTGCCTGTCTGCCTGCCTGCCTGCTTGCTTGCCATCCTGCCTAATTGCCTGTGTGCCTTCCTTCCTGCTTGCCTTCCTAGCTATGGAGAAAGCCATGTATCAACAAACAGCTGGAACAAGTCCTTGCAGCACTCTCCCTTCTCTCTTCTCTCTCAACAGCAGTCTTCCTTATTGGCTGTGACAGCTCATCCCAGTCATAGCCTTCCCAGGACATGTGTTGCTGTGCTATGGTCTGGACTCTGGGCAAGGGGAGAATTTTCCTCTAGCATTGCTCCTATTCAGCTATCAGAAACGTACCTGACACAAGCCCTGCTAATGCTTTCCAGATGAAGAGGGGGAGGGAGGTTAGGAAAATGAAAGGAAGGTGAGGAGAAGACTAGAGCGTATGGAAATAGACAGGAGAGGAACTCAGAGATAAAGAGAAGGAAGGACATTTCTGGACTGGACTGCAGTTGTAAGAGGAGAGAAAGCCTCCCCCTTTTTCTCCTCGTCCTCCTCTCACTCTCTTCTTGGCTGTTGATTGTCCGGTCAGTGACCTGCACAGTCATAGCTGGGGGAGTTTGTTTGGGCTCCACCCCTGCAGTGTCATTGTGGTCAGGTCACACACCGGCACCTGCTTTGATGTGTCCATATTTGAGGAGTTTTACCAGTCCATCCTGATGGCTGGGGGTTGGGGTCTGTGGTTTGGACTGGGGTCGACTGCACTCCTTGAAGCTCTTTGTCTCCATGCCAAGGGGCGACATAAAAGGACGAGCAAAATTAGAGTGGATGAGCTGAAATGACTATCCAGTAAAAAGGTGTGCTTATAATTATGTTGAGGATCTCTGCTTCAACTTAAAGGTCAGAGGTTGTGTTGTGTAACTCTAGTCAATCTTTTAATCATACAGAACAAACCATAACATAATTACCTGAAATAAAACCAAACATCCGAACCTCAACTGCCTCAGTGCTTTTATGGTGGCAGGAATTATATATGTACAGTATCTGTGTGTGTGTGTGCATGCGTGTGTGTTCATGTGTACATGAGCACACTGACTGTGTTTGAGTGTGCACGTGTAAATGTATATGCACGTGTGTTTGTGTATGTCCACGTGTGTTTGTGTATGTCCACGTGTGTTTGTGTATGTCCACATGTGTGTTTGTATATGTCCACGTGTGTTTGTGTATGTGCACGTGTGTGTATGTCCACATGTGTGTTTGTATATGTCCACGTGTGTTTGTATATGTGCAAGTGTGTGTTTGTGTATGTGCACATGTGTGTTTGTGTATGTCCACGTGTGTGTTTGTGTATGTGCACGTGTGTGTTTGTGTATGTGCACGTGTGTGTTTGTGTATGTCCACGTGTGTGTTTGTGTATGTCCACGTGTGTGTTTGTATATGTCCACGTGTGTGTTTGTGTATGTCCACGTGTGTGTTTGTATATGTCCACGTGTGTGTTTGTGTATGTCCACGTGTGTGTTTGTATATGTCCACATGTGTGTTTGTGTATGTCCACGTGTGTGTTTGTATATGTCCACGTGTGTGTTTGTGTATGTCCACGTGTGTGTTTGTATATGTCCACATGTGTGTTTGTGTATGTCCACGTGTGTGTTTGTATATGTCCACATGTGTGTTTGTGTATGTCCACGTGTGTGTTTGTATATGTCCACGTGTGTTTGTATATGTCCACGTGTGTGTTTGTATATGTCCACGTGTGTGTTTGTATATGTCCACGTGTGTGTTTGTATATGTCCACGTGTGTGTTTGTGTATGTCCACGTGTGTTTGTATATGTCCACGTGTGTGTTTGTATATGTCCACATGTGTGTTTGTATATGTCCACGTGTGTTTGTATATGTCCACGTGTGTGTTTGTATATGTCCACGTGTGTGTTTGTATATGTCCACGTGTGTGTTTGTATATGTCCACATGTGTGTTTGTATATGTCCACGTGTGTGTTTGTATATGTCCACGTGTGTTTGTATATGTCCATGTCCACGTGTGTTTGTATATGTCCACGTGTGTGTTTGTATATGTCCACGTGTGTTTGTGTGTTGTTTGTATATGTCCACGTGTGTTTGTATATGTCCACGTGTGTGTTTGTATATGTCCACGTGTGTGTTTGTATATGTCCACGTGTGTTTGTATATGTCCACGTGTGTGTTTGTATATGTCCACGTGTGTGTTTGTATATGTCCACGTGTGTGTTTGTATATGTCCACGTGTGTGTTTGTATATGTCCACGTGTGTTTGTATATGTCCACGTGTGTGTTTGTATATGTCCACGTGTGTGTTTGTATATGTCCACGTGTGTTTGTATATGTCCACGTGTGTTTGTATATGTCCACGTGTGTTTGTATATGTCCACGTGTGTGTTTGTATATGTCCACGTGTGTGTTTGTATATGTCCACGTGTGTGTTTGTATATGTCCACGTGTGTTTGTATATGTCCACGTGTGTTTGTATATGTCCACGTGTGTGTTTGTATATGTCCACGTGTGTTTGTATATGTCCACGTGTGTTTGTATATGTCCACGTGTGTTTGTATATGTCCACGTGTGTTTGTATATGTCCACGTGTGTGTTTGTATATGTCCACGTGTGTTTGTATATGTCCACGTGTGTTTGTATATGTCCACGTGTGTTTGTATATGTCCACGTGTGTGTTTGTATATGTCCACGTGTGTTTGTATATGTCCACGTGTGTTTGTATATGTCCACGTGTGTTTGTATATGTCCACGTGTGTGTTTGTATATGTCCACGTGTGTTTGTATATGTTTGTATATGTCCACGTGTGTTTGTATATGTCCACGTGTGTTTGTATATGTTCACGTGTGTGTTTGTATATGTCCACGTGTGTTTGTATATGTCCACGTGTGTTTGTATATGTCCACGTGTGTTTGTATATGTCCACGTGTGTTTGTATATGTGTGTTTGTATATGTCCACGTGTGTTTTGTATATGTCCACGTGTGTGTTTGTATATGTCCACGTGTGTTTGTATATGTCCACGTGTGTGTTTGTATATGTCCACGTGTGTGTTTGTATATGTCCACGTGTGTTTGTATATGTTCACGTGTGTGTTTGTATATGTCCACGTGTGTTTGTATATGTCCACGTGTGTGTTTGTATATGTTCACGTGTGTGTTTGTATATGTTCACGTGTGTGTTTGTATATGTCCACGTGTGTGTTTGTATATGTCCACGTGTGTGTTTGTATATGTCCACGTGTGTGTTTGTATATGTCCACGTGTGTGTTTGTATATGTCCACGTTTGTGTGTTTTTGTATATGTCACGTGTGTGTTTGTATATGTCCACGTGTGTGTTTGTATATGTCCACGTGTGTGTTTGTATATGTCCACGTGTGTGTTTGTATATGTCCACGTGTGTGTTTGTATATGTCCACGTGTGTGTTTGTATATGTCCACGTGTGTTTGTATATGTCCACGTGTGTGTTTGTATATGTCCACGTGTGTGTTTGTATATGTCCACGTGTGTGTTTGTATATGTCCACGTGTGTGTTTGTATATGTCCACGTGTGTGTTTGTATATAGGGCAGGGCAGCTCAACAACATCTCCAATCTTGTCTCAAAGATTGTATCCAGGTTAGCTCCACGTGTGTTTGTATATGTCCACGTTGTGTGTTTGTATATGTCCACGTGTGTGTTTGTATATGTCCACGTGTGTTTGTATATGTCCACACTGTGTGTTTGTATATGTCCACGTGTGTGTTTGTATATGTCCACGTGTGTGTTTGTAGTTTATGTCAATTTATGCGTGTGTTTGTATATGTCCACGTGTGTGTTTGTATATGTCCACAGTGTGTGTTTGTATATGTCCACGCTTTGTGTTTGTATATGTCCACGTGTGTGTTTGTATATGTCCACGTGTGTTTGTATATGTGTGTGTTTGTATATGTCCACGTGTGTTTGTATATGTCCACGTGTGTGTTTGTATATGTCCACGTGTGTTTGTATATGTCCACGTGTGTGTTTGTATATGTCCACGTGTGTTTGTATATGTCCACGTGTGTGTTTGTATATGTCCACGTGTGTTTGTATATGTCCACGTGTGTGTTTGTATATGTCCACGTGTGTGTTTGTATATGTCCACGTGTGTGTTTGTATATGTCCACGTGTGTGTTTGTATATGTCCACGTGTGTGTTTGTATATGTCCACGTGTGTTTGTATATGTCCACGTGTGTTTGTATATGTCCACGTGTGTTTGTATATGTCCACGTGTGTTTGTATATGTCCACGTGTGTGTTTGTATATGTCCACGTGTGTTTGTATATGTCCACGTGTGTGTTTGTATATGTCCACGTGTGTTTTTGTATATGTCCACGTGTGTTTGTATATGTCCACGTGTGTTTTGTATATGTCCACGTGTGTGTTTGTATATGTCCACGTGTGTTTCCATATGTCCATGTGTGTTTGTATATGTCCCGTGTGTGTTTGTATATGTCCACGTGTGTTTGTATATGTCCACGTGTGTGTTTGTATATGTCCACGTGTGTTTGTATATGTCCACGTGTGTTTGTATATGTCCACGTGAGTGTGTTTGTATATTGACATTTTGTATATGTCCACGTGTGTGTTTGTATATGTCCACGTGTGTTTGTATATGTCCGTGTGTTTGTATTGTCCACGTGTGGGTTGAAATATGTCCACGTGTGTGTTTGTATATGTCCACGTGTGTGTTTGTATATGTCCACGTGTGTTTGTATTTGTTTATATGTCCACGTGTGTGTTTGTATATGTCACGTGTGTGTTTGTATATGTGTGTGTTTGTATATGTCCACGTGTGTGTTTGTATATGTCCACGTGTGTGTTTGTATATGTCCACGTGTGTGTTTGTATATGTCCACGTGTGTTTGTATATGTCCACGTGTGTTTGTTATGTCACGTGTGTGTTTGTATGTATGTCCACGTGTGTGTTTGTATATGTCCACGTGTGTGTTTGTATATGTCCACGTGTGTGTTTGTATATGTCCACGTGTGTGTTTGTATATGTCCACGTGTGTGTTTGTATATGTCCACGTGTGTGTTTGTATATGTCCACGTGTGTGTTTGTATATGTCCACGTGTGTGTTTGTATATGTCCACGTGTGTTTGTATATGTCCACGTGTGTTTGTATATGTCCACGTGTGTGTTTGTATATGTCCACGTGTGTGTTTGTATATGTCCACGTGTGTGTTTGTATATGTCCACGTGTGTTTGTATATGTCCACGTGTGTTTGTATATGTCCACGTGTGTGTTTGTATATGTCCACTGTGTGTGTTTGTATATGTCCACGTGTGTTTGTTTGTCCACGTGTGTTTATGTCCACGTGTGTTTGTATATGTCCACGTGTGTTTGTATATGTCCACGTGTGTTTGTATATGTCCACGTGTGTTTGTATATGTCCACGTGTGTTTGTATATGTCCACGTGTGTTTGTATATGTCCACGTGTGTTTGTTTGTCCACGTGTGTTTGTATATGTCCACGTGTGTTTGTATATGTCCACGTGTGTTTGTATATGTCCACGTGTGTTTGTATATGTCCACGTGTGTTTGTATATGTCCACGTGTGTTTGTATATGTCCACGTGTGTTTGTATATGTCCACGTGTGTGTTTGTATATGTCCACGTGTGTTTGTATATGTCCACGTGTGTGTTTGTATATGTCCACGTGTGTTTGTATATGTAGCACGTTGTGTATATGTCCACGTGTGTTTGTATACGTGTGTTTGTATATGTCCACGTGTGTTTGTATATGTCCACGTCTGTTTGTATATGTCCACGTGTGTTTGTATATGTCCACGTGTGTGTTTGTATATGTCCACATGTGTTTGTATATGTCCACGTGTGTGTTTGTATATGTCCACGTGTGTGTTTGTGTATCTCCACGTGTGTGTTTGTGTACGCACACGTTTGAATTTGTATATATGCATGTGTGTGTTTGTGTATGCGTGCGTGCTTGCGTGCGTGTATGTTTGTGTATGCATGTGTTTGTGTATGCATACGTGTGTTTGTGAATGCGTACATGTTTGTTTGTGTATGCGTACGTGTGTGTTTGTGAATGCTTACACGTGTGTTTGTGTATGTGTGTATGCGTGTATGTGTGCTTTACTTTACTATTTTTGTTTTTGGCAACTTAAACTTTTACTTTACTACATTCCTATAGAAAATAATGTACTTTTACTCCATACATTTTCCCTGACACCCAGAAGTACTCGTTACATTTTGAATGCTTAGCAGGACAGAAAATTCCAATTCACTCACTTATCAAGAGAGCATCCCTGGTCATCCCTACTGCCTCTGATCTGGCGAACTCACTAAACACATGCTTCTTTTGTGTCACGCCCTGACCATAGTTTGCTTTGTATGTTTCTATGTTTTGTTTGGTCAGGGTGTGATCTGAGTGGGCATTCTATGTTACATGTCTAGTTTGTCTATTTCTATGTTTGGTCTGATATGGTTCTCAATCAGAGGCAGGTGTTAGTCATTGTCTCTGATTGGGAACCATATTTAGGTAGCCTGTTTGGTGTTGGGTTTTTGTGGGTGATTGTTCCTGTCTCTGTGTTTGTTTTCACCAGATAGGGCTGTTTAGGTTTTCTCACGTTTATTGTTTTGTTAGTCTATTCATGTATTGTTTTGTTAGTCTATTCATGTATAGTTTTCTTTATTAAAGAACCATGAATAGAAACCACACCGCATTTTGGTCCGCCTCTCCTTCAACTCAAGAAAACCGTTACAGTTTGTAAATGATGTCTCAGTGTTGGAGTGTGTCTATTCTAAAAAAAATGTCAAATGTAAAAAATGATGCCATCTTTTTTGCGTAATGTGAGGAATTTTAAATGATTTATACCTGAATTACATTTGCTTTGGTACTTAAGTATATTTAAAACCAAATACTTTTAGACTTTTACTTTTCCTAAGTAGTATTTTACAAGGTGACTTTCACTTTTACTTGAGTCTTCTTCTGTTAAGGTATCTTTACTTTTACTTTTACTCAAGTATGATACTTTTCTATTACTGTGTAAGAGCACTCTGATGGAGTTAAAGCCTGATGGGGTTAAAGCCCTTTCCAGCCTTATGCAAGTCAACAATTCTTCATCTTGGTTCTTCTGAGATCTCTTTTGCTCGAGGCATGGTTCACATCAGGCAATGCCTCTTGTAAATAGCAAACTCAAATTTTGTGAGTGTTCTTTATGGGGCAGGGCAGCTCTAACCAACATCTCCAATCTTATCTCAAAGATTGTACTCCAGGTTAGCTGACTCATGACTCCAATTAGCTTTTGGAGAAGTCATTAGCCTAGGGGTTCACATATTTTATCCAACCTACACTGTGAATGTTTAAATGATGTATTCGTATTCAATATAGACAAGAAAAAATACAATAATTTGTGTGTTATTAGTTTAAGCAGACTGTTTGTCTATTGTTGTGACAGTTTATGACCAATTTATGCAGAAATCCAGATAATTCCAAAGGGTTCACAATTTTTCTTGCCACCCTCTCTGTATGTACTAAAACGGAATCACATGGCCTTAGGGAGTGTTAAATATGTTTGTTTTTCTCTGACTACAGAAACCATGATGGAAAAGACAAGCAGTGACCCTACTTCAAACACATGCTTTAACCCCATCAGGCTTTACAAAAGTATCTCTAAAAGCCTTGATATTCATCAGTCCACGGTAAGACAAATTGTCTATAAATAGAGAAAGTTCAGCAATGTTGCTACTCTCCCCAGAAGTGGCAATCCTGCAAAGATACTTGCAAGAGCATAGCGCAGAATGCTCAATGAGGTTAAGAAGAATCCTAGAGTGTTAGCTAAAGACGTACAGAAATCTATGGAACATGCTAACATCTCTGTTGACGAGTCTACGATACGTAAAACACTAAACAAGAATGGTGTTCATGGGAGGACACCACGGAAGGAGCCACTGCTATCTAAAAAAAACATTGCTGCATGTCTGAAGTTCACAAAATATTATTTGGATGTTCCAGTAGTGCTGGCAAAATATTCTGTGGACAGATGAAACTAAAGTTGAGGTTTTTGGAAGGAACACACAACACTATGTGTGGAGAAAAAAGGCACAGCACAGCAAATAATCAAAACCTCATCCTAACTGTGAAGTATGGCGAAGGGAGCATCATGGTTTGAAGCTACTTTGCAGCCTCAGCTTGCTATAATAAACAGAAAAATGAATTCCCAATTTTATCAAGACATTTTGCAGGAGAATGTAAGGCTATTTGTCCAACCAATTGAAGCTCAACAGAAGTTGGGTGATGCAACAGGACAACAACTCAAAACACAGAAGTAAATCAACAGCAAAATGGCTTCAACAGAAGAAAATACACCTTCTAGAGTGACCCAGTCAGAGTCCTGACCTCATCCCGATTGAGATGCTGGGGCATGACCTCAAGAGAGTGGTTCAGACCAGACATCCCAAGAATATTGCTGAACTGAAACAGTTTTGTAAAAAGGAATGGTTCAAAATTCCTCCTGACCGTTGTGCAGGTCTGATCTGTAAAAAACATTTGGTTGAGGTTATTGCTGCCAAAGGAGGGTCAACCAGTTATTAAATCAAAGGGTTCACATACTTTTCCCATCCTGCACTGTGAATGTTTACATGGTGTGTTCAATAAAGACATGAAAACATATCATTTTTTTGTGTGTTATTAGTTTAAGCAGACTGTGTTTGTCTATTGTTGTGACTTAGATGAAGATCAGACCAAATTTGATGACCAATTTATGCAGAAGTCCAGGTAATTCCAAAGGTTTCACATACTTTTTCTTGTATATACATGTTGAATATCTTAAACCCCCCACTCCCCCCCAAAAACATATACTAGCACTGACGATGCTGATAACTACTTTGTTGAGGGAAAATGTACTTGCTACGATTGTGATACAGTATGTTGTTCTTTCACCTAGCTCTCTTTAAGATGAATGTAACTCAGCTGGACCAGAGCATCTGCTGAATTATAAAATGGTCAACATGTAAATGTAATGTTGTGTCATCTGTTGCTGGTTATTGCAATGCTTACATGTGACTACAGCAGCTAATACAAAGTGATGGTTCTCAGCTACACAGTGAGTGACAACAGTAATCATTGCACAGTAACAGAAAGACAAAGCGACAGCACAGAATGGATAAGTGGTCAGGTTGGAGACCTAACAAGGATAAACAGAAACCTGGAAAACAATATCTCCTCACTTCATCTACACACACACACACACACACACACACACACACACACACACACACACACACACACACACACACACACACACACACACACACACACACACACACACACACACACACACACACACACACACACACACACACACACACACACACACACGGATACGCACGCAAGCACACACACACACCTCCCAGCAGCAGCCAGCCGGATGGAGGTCTTTGTTCTCGGCTCTGACAGAGAGCCAGCGTCTCAGGAGGCACATGTTGAAGTTGAAAGCTCAACAGCTCTCTGAAGTGGTACCTTTCATGTTGCACATTGTACTGGTACTGCTAGAAGAAAAGCAACATAAGCCCAAAGACAAACTTATTTCAAAAGGAATGGATGCCAATAACACATCTCTTAGTAAAGTCTGCATCAACCCCATCCAGAATATCTGATGATGGCAGTGATGTGTGGCTCCAAAAGGAGCAGATGACATTTAGAACATGTTTTTTTACAAATGTAATGTTATAAGCAGCAGTTTAGAGCTATTGACTAAGTGAGAGCTACATTATCAGTTGACATGTGTGGCTCTACTCAGGCTTGACTCTACTCTGAGGTCAGGAGAACATGTCGAAGCAGGCAACTGGTGTTGGGCCCTACAGCATATGTGAGATTTACAGTAATTGTCCCTCAGGTGTCAATGCGAGATGTGCGAGTGTGTGTGTGAGCGAGCGTGTGTGTGCGCATGCGTGCATGTGTGTGTGTGTGTTTATTTGCATGTGTGCTCTCAGATGAGTCACACATTGTGGTCACATGTTCTGTCATTTAAGAACCCTCTGTAATGACTGTAGGCATTAGATGCTTCTGATCGTAATGATGCTTAAGTGGTGTGACTGGGCTGCTTAAGGCCTGCTGACTGTTCCAATAAAGACTTACAGCAGCAGGAGGAGAGCAGGGCAGAAAGTCTAAAACATATTAGAGAAGAGCCATGTAGATGTGGTGTTCCAGGACTGGGGGTTAAAGAAAATGGTGGCAAATTACTATACATTTAGTACTAGTCAAAGTCCAGCTATGCTCAAGGTTCTGGTTAGATAAGGTGTTAGATAAGGTGTTAGATAAGGCCCTACAACAGTAGAAAGAGTGCTCAGGGACAAGCCACTGTCCCTGATCTTGGATCGGATTTCTCCAACCTGTGCCAAGTGCAACAGTTCCCCCTCTAGCAGCCCAACATCCTCCTACCCTCTTGCCCCCTTTACCCCCAGTACCCCACTTCACCTATTGTACCTCAGAGTGCCATCTCCCCGCTGATCAGTGCCCTCTGAACAATGTGAAACATCATAGAAAACATCATCAGGGCATTAAAAAGGAAATAAAAAGAGTGATGACGAGACAATAACATTTGATTCTCTTTTCCCTTCACTTGGGGGAGGGAGTGGAAGTAATCCTCTTTTTGGGTTGTTTTTGGACTCTTTACGAGAGAGAGAGAGAGAGAGAGAGAGAGAGAGAGAGAGAGAGAGAGAGAGAGAGAGAGAGAGAGAGAGAGAGAGAGAGAGAGAGAGAGAGAGAGAGAGAGAGAGAGAGAGAGAGAGAGAGAGAGAGAGAGAGAGAGAGAGAGAGAGAGAGAGAGAGAGAGAGAGAGAGAGAGAGAGAGAGAGAGAGAGAGAGAGAGAGAGAGAGAGAGAGAGAGAGAGAGAGAGAGAGAGAGAGAGAGAGAGAGAGAGAGAGAGAGACTGCTTTCATAAGGAGTTCATTTTGATTTAAAACAATAAGGCAGACTCCATTGAGATTGGCCTGGATGACAGAGTAATCTCCTGTGATGTCCAGACTGGGCTCGGGAGGGCTGACGGGCTGGACAGACGCCAAGACAACCAACCACTCTGCTTCAATAGGGAGGTAGACAGAGAGACAGAGCAAGAAAGAGAGAGAGAGCGAGAAAGGGAATGACAAACACACTCATAAGACCCAGGTTAGCAAGTGTTACCTGTTAAATGTTTTGTTTCTTGTTGTTCTGAACGAGTTTTGCTGTGTTGGTCTGTGTTGCTTACTGTGCACTGTTGACGAACTACTACCTGTAGTGTGGGCAAATTAAAGGTTGCCATGGGTTTAATCCAATGGACCTGTTGGTTGGTCGATGTGAATGTACATCGTTGTCTTCAGTCTACCATTCCACTGTGCTTTAAAGTGTTTGGAGAAGCATTAGGAGGAGTAATTACCAAGAAACACACACACAGACACACACCCCTCTGTAATTCAGTATATTCTAATAACAACTCTAATGAGAACCCCATGATGGGGTAGTGGTTTACAGCCAGAAGCTGGGACTAGTGTTAGATAATGACTTCTTTGATACATGTATTATTTTGAGAGGACGGAGTAACATTAGCACGATAAACTCTTCCCTCCTGAATCATCTTCTGTTTGGCTGATTCTATTAGAAGAGCAGAATAAGTAAGGTCTAACATGGCACATTCACTTTACTCAGCCTCCAAGAAAGACATTAATCTGGCGCTATCAACAATAAGCCACTTTCTAAAGGAAAGTTAAGACAAAATGTTGTTGTTGACTGGGTCAGTGAGGGGAATGGTTGTCTTTACAGAGACCCAAATTCATTTTTGATTGAGTTGATTTGAGGTACTGTAGGTAACACCAACGTTTCTGGGAAAAGAATGTTCTCATACACCAAAACTTTTTTACATTTCAGAGCTGGACAAAGCAAAGAAACAGATATTCCCTAAATCCTTGTTATAGCCTAATTGAATTCTAAATTGATCTATGGTACACACAGTCCCAGAGTCTTCCCTGATGTTTACCAGCAGAACACAGTGTGGGGCTAGTTCTGATAAGAGGCTATTTATGAGCAGTTTGTACCCAGGCCTGGTGCCTGGAGGTGGGGTGGGTGTGTGACAGGCCCTAGCACAGCTGTTCACACAAAACCCTTTAACACAACACAGTGGTCAAGAGGGCACACTCACTCACTGGTAATAAAGTTTTGTCAGGTGTGGGCGGGGGGACAAACGGGTGCTCTGCCTCCCCCCGGCCAGACTCAGTGTACGTAGACTGGGAGACATGAGGCTTTAGGGATGGTGTGCTTGTGGAAGGGATGTCCTGACTAAGATGATCCACTCTTTGTCCAAATACTCATCCACTATGCAGACACTTGCATGTCATTTACTTTTTGTCTGGTGCACAAACTGACTGTTGCAAAACCTACTGAATATCATGGAGGTGACTGAAGTAGTAGTATTCCTAAAATAGTTTTGATCACACAAAGCTAGACTTTGTCAGCAGAAAGAAACCTCAAAGATATTAGTCCATGTGATTGTTTCCCAGCCATAAAGGAGAGTGGTTTGGTAAAGACACTGTCTGATTCTGACAGTGACATATACTGAACAAAAATATAAACGCAACATGCAGCAATTTCAATTTTTGTTACCGAGTTACAGTTCATATAAGGAAATCAGTCAATTGAAATCAATTCTTTAGACCCTAATCTAGGAATTTCACATGACTGGGCAGGGGCGCAGCCAGTCAGAATGAGTTTTTCCCCACAAAGGGGCTTTATTACAGACAGAAGTACTCCTCAGTTTCATCAGCTGTCCGGGTGGCTGGTGTCAGATAATCCCAAAGGTGAAGAAGCCGGATGTGGAGGTCCTTGGCTGGTGTGGTTACACGTGGTCTGTGGTTGTGAGGCCGATTGTACGGACTGACAAATTCTCTAAAACGATGTTGAAGACAGCTTATGGTAGAGAAATTAACATTCAATGATCTTGCATCAGCTCTGGTGGACATTCCTGTAGTCAGCATGCTAATTGCACTCTCCCTCTAAACTTGAGGCATCTGTGGCATTGTGTGGTTGGACAATACTTCACTTTTTAGAGTGGCCTTTTATTGTCCCCAGCACAAGGTGCACCTGTGTAATGATCATGCTGTATAATCACCTTCTTGATATGCCACGCCTGTTAGGTTGATGGAGTATCTTGGCAAATGAGAAATGTTCACTAACAGGGATGTAAACAAATTTATGAACAAAATGTGAGAGAAAATCAGCTTTCTGTGCATATGGAACATTTCTGGGATCAACACTTTACATGTTGCGTTCATATTTTTGTTCAGTATAATGTGGCGATATCACTCATGCATCATCAATTTTGTCTGTTGCTCTCTTCTCTCTTTTCAAGTCAGACCTGACCACAGGCGTAACCACAATGAGACATGATGTGTATACTCACACCATCACACACACAGGCACACACACACACGTACAGGCACGCTTGTATGTACACACACACACAAACACACGCACATGCAAGCATGCACCCGCACACACACACACTAAAACACTAGACTCTACTACAGTGACAAAAACAAAATGTGCTTCCCTTTGACGTGCCTTCTGCTCTCACCAAATTCCCAGAAGAAATACATGAACTTGACATCCAGGTAAAGCTAGTTGTTTTGGAAACATAACGTACATGAAACAGTGAAATGGGGTAACTCAGTAAGACCTCGTTCCATGTGCAGAACTCTCTGGCTTTGTGATAGAAATGAGGTAGATACATTGAAATATGTGTATGAGCCCGGTACAGAAGTCTGTCTGAATGAGATAGTCCAGGCAGACAACATTGATAAGATGGCAAGTTATGAGTTGGTTTCATAACCCACAGCATGGGCCCGTCCTCATACACACTCTGTTTCATTCAGAGAGGCAGGGAGTGAGGGCAACACAGGATATCCTGTTCAGCCTCTTTAACTTGCTGGGTCACTCGGTCTCTCTTTCCTCTCTACATGGCGTTAACGTGGATAGCTTGAAGCCAAATAGTAAAGTGGTTGTTATGGAATGCACTCTTACTAAAAGGGATAGAAACAGAAAGAGACCAGGGTAAGAGAGATAGATAAAAAAAAAGTGAATGAGTTAAAAATCATATTAGAGAGCTGTGTGTTGTGCTCACTGGCCCTTTAATAAGCGGGGTGAAGCAGTCCCCTTGGGGCTGAGGCTGGGTTAACGGTTGCATGGGACTGGGTTCAGGGCTGCATGGGGCTGGGGCTGGGGATGGGTTCAGGGCTGCATTGGGTTGGGTTCATGATTGAATTGGCCTGGGTTCAGATTTGCATGGGGCTGGGTTTGGGACTGCATGGGGCTGGGTTCGCGACTGCATGGGGCTGGGTTTGGGACTGCATGGGGCTGGGTTCGCGACTGCATGGGGTTTGGGTTCTGGACTGCATGGGGCTGGGTTTGGGCTGCATGGGGCTGGGTTCGGGACTGCATGGGGCTGGGTTCCGGACTGCATGGGGCTGGGTTCCGGACTGCATGGGGCTGGGTTCCGGACTGCATGGAGTTGGGTTCTGGACTGCATGGGGTTGGGTTCGGTACTGCATGGGCTGGGTTCCAGACTGCATGGGGTTGGGTTCGGGACTGCATGGGATTGGGTTTGGGATTGGGGTTGGGTTCTGGACTGCATGGGGCTGGGTTCGGGACTGCATGGGGCTGGGCTGGGGACTGCATGGGGCTGGGTTCTGGACTGCATGGGGCTGGGTTCTGGACTGCATGGGGCTGGGTTCTGGACTGCATGGGGCTGTGTTCGGGACTGCATGGGGCTGGGTTCGGTACTGCATGGGGCTGGGTTCGGTACTGCATGGGGCTGGGTTTGGTACTGCATGGGGCTGGGTTCGGTACTGCATGGGGCTGTGTTCAGGGCTGCATGGGACTGGGAATTGATTCAGGGCTGCATTGGTCTGAGGTTCAGCTTTGCATGGGGTTCAGGGCTGCATGGGGCTGGGTTCAGAGCTGCATGGGGCTGGGTTCAGAGCTGCATGGGGCTGGGTTCAGAGCTGCAAGGGGCTAGGTTCAGAGCTGCATGGGGCTAGGTTCAGAGCTGCATGGGGCTAGGTTCAGCGCTGCATGTGGCTGAGGCTGTGTTCAGGGCTGCATGTGGCTGAGGCTGGGTTCAGGGCTGCATGGGGCTGAGGCTGGGTTCAGGGCTGCATGTGGCTGGGTTCAGGGATGCAGGCTGTTGGCTGAGGCTGCTGTTCAGGGCTGCATGTGGCTGAGGCTGGGTTCAGGGCTGCATGTGGCTGAGGCTGGGTTCAGGGCTGCATGTGGCTGAGGCTGTGTTCAGGGCTGCATGTGGCTGAGGCTGGGTTCAGGGCTGCATGTGGCTGAGGCTGTGTTCAGGGCTGCATGGGGCAGAGGCTGTGTTCAGGGCTGCATGTGGCTGAGGCTGTGTTCAGGGCTGCATGTGGCTGAGGCTGGGTTCAGGGCTGCATGTGGCTGAGGCTGGGTTCAGGGCTGCATGTGGCTGAGGCTGTGTTCAGGGCTGCATGGGGCTGAGGCTGTGTTCAGGGCTGCATGTGGCTGAGGCTGGGTTCAGGGCTGCATGTGGCTGAGGCTGGGTTCAGGGCTGCATGGGGCAGAGGCTGTGTTCAGGGCTGCATGTGGCTGAGGCTGGGTTCAGGGCTGCATGTGGCTGAGGCTGGGTTCAGGGCTGCATGGGGCAGAGGCTGGGTTCAGGGCTGCATGTGGCTGAGGCTGGGTTCAGGGCTGCATGGGGCAGAGGCTGTGTTCAGGGCTGCATGGGGCAGAGGCTGGGTTCAGGGCTACTTGGGGCTGGTTTAAAAGCTGCATGGGCTCAGTTCAGGGCTCACATGGGGCTGGGGATTTGTTTAAAACACAAGGTTAAATCTGCAGCAAGAAGCAGGGCTCAGGGTCACATGGGGTCGAGGCTGCCACTCAACCACTGTGAAATGAAAACAGCCTGGGCTGAGCAGCCTGTGAAATGATAACAGCCTGAGCTGAGCAGCCTGTGAAATGATAACAGCCTGGGCTGAACAGCCTGTGAAATGAAAACAGCCTGGGCTGAGCAGCCTGTGAAATGAAAACAGCCTGGGCTGAGCAGCCTGTGAAATGATAACAGCCTGGGCTGAACAGCCTGTGAAATGAAAACAGCCTGGGCTGAGCAGCCTGTGAAATGATAACAGCCTGGGCTGAGCAGCCTGTGAAATGATAACAGCCTGGGCTGAGCAGCCTGTGAAATGATAACAGCCTGAGCTGAGCAGCCTGTGAAATGATAACAGCCTGGGCTGAGCAGCCTGTGAAATGATAACAGCCTGTGCTGAGCAGCCTGTGAAATGATAACAGCCTGTGCTGAGCAGCCTGTGAAATGATAACAGCCTGAGCAGAGCAGCCTGTGAAATGATAACAGCCTGGGCTGAGCAGCCTGTGAAATGATAACAGCCTGTGCTGAGCAGCCTGTGAAATGATAACAGCCTGTGCTGAGCAGCCTGTGAAATGATAACAGCCTGTGCTGAGCAGCCTGTGAAATGATAACAGCCTGGGCTGAGCAGCCTGTGAAATGATAACAGCCTGTGCTGAGCAGCCTGTGAAATGATAACAGCCTGGGCTGAGCAGCCTGTGAAATGATAACAGCCTGTGCTGAGCAGCCTGTGAAATGATAACAGCCTGAGCAGAGCAGCCTGTGAAATGATAACAGCCTGAGCTGAGCAGCTTGTGAAATGATAACAGCCTGAGCTGAGCAGCCTGTGAAATGATAACAGCCTGAGCTGAGCAGCCTGTGCACGGTCAGAAGGAAGGAGGGAGCAAGAGAAAAAGGAGAAAAAATATCTTCAACAGATGCCAGTTTTTTCCATGTTGACTACGGTTTACAGTTGAATTAAATATGTGTGTTCATAAATCTATTCAACAGTTATACTCGACTAAACCACAACACCAGAAGTGATGTAACTAGTTGTAGTGGTTGTTTTGAACAGCATCAGCAATTTTTTACCAAGTACAATATGCTAAACGACACGCACTTTTCTTGTGTTGAAGGTAATATGTTTTTCCTTTGCTTGACTGGTAAGTGTCAGTGAGCTATTGCCAGGCAGGATGTCCTGTGTCCCTGCCGTGGTGACCGGCTTACTGACACACATCTGTAACACTGAGCTACAGTGTTAGATAGCCATAATTCCCAGGTGTTGTTTAGAAATGGATGTTGAACGTTAACCTCTGAGAGAACAGGCTCCTACAGTATGGAAAGAGGCAGGGAGGCCTGCGATTGGATCTTCCTTTTATGGGTGATTTGTGAGGTTTTATTTCTGCTTCCTATGACTGTGTTTGATAACAAACAATATATATATATATATATATATATATATATATATATATATATATATATATATTGCTTGGGTATAATGTGTATATTTATGTTGCATACATTGCCTTCAGAAAGTAGTCAGACCCCTTCACCTTTTCCACATTTTGTTATGTTACAGCCGTATTCTAAAATGTATCCAATTATATTTCTCCCTCATCAATCTAAACACAATACCCCATAATGACAAAGCGAAAAAACAGGTTTCTAGACAATTGAGTTCAGATGCATCTTGTTTCCAATGATCATCCTTGAGATGTTTCTTCAACTTGATTGGAGCCCACCTGTGGCAAATTAAATTGATTGGACATGATTTGAAAAGGTACACACCTGTCTATATAAGGTCCCAGAGTTGACAGTGCATGTTAGAGCAAAAACCAAGCCATGAGGACGATGGAATTGTCCGTAGAGCTCAGAGACAGCATGATGTCGAGGCACAGATCTGGGGAGGGGTACCAGATGGAAGCCACTCCTCAGTAAAAGGCACATGACAGCCCACTTGGAGTTTTCCAAAAAGAACCTAAAGACTCTCAGACCATGAGAAACAAGATTATCTGGTCTGATGAAACCAAGATTGAACTCTTTGGCCTGAGTGCCAAGTGTCACATCTGGAGGAAACCTGGCACCATCCCTACGGTGAAGCATGGTGGTGGCAGCATCATGCTGTGGGGATGTTTTTCAGCGACTGGGACTGGGAGACTAGTCAGGATCGAGGGAAAGATGAATGGGAGCAAAGTATATTTTTCACGTGCGCTGAATACCACAGGTGTAGACCTTACAGTGAAATGCTTACTTACAGGCTCTAACCAATGGTGCGAAAAATCGAAAAGATCCTTGATGAAAACCTGCTCCTCATACTGGGCGAAGGTTCACCTTCCAACAGGACAACGATCCTAAGCACACAGCCAAGACAATGCAGGAGTGGCTTCGGGACAAGGCTCTGAATGTCCCTGAGTGGCCCAGCTGGAGCCCGGACTTGAACCCGATTGAACATCTCACGAGAGACCTGAAAATAGTTGTGCAGCAGCTGAAAATAGGTGTGCCAAGCTTATAGCATCATACCCACGAATAATCAATGCAGTAATTGCTGTCAAAGGTGCTTCAACGAAGTACTGAGTAAAGGGTCTGAATACTTATGTAAATGTGATATTTCAGTTATAAATCTGTTTTAAATTAGCAAACATGTCTTTGTCATTATGGGTTATTATTTGTAGATTGATGAGGGGAAAAAACTATTTAATCAATTTTTGAATAAGGCTGGAAGGTAAGAAATTGTGGAAAAGGTGAAGGGGTCTGAATACAGAGAGGCACTGTAATACAGAGAGGCACTGTAATACAGAGAGGCACTGTAATACAGAGCGCATTTGCAAAAGTAACCAAGGTCTCAATATGTCTTCCCTGTTAAAATAAATAAACAAAAATAAAAATTATAAAAGAGGGTCATTTTTCTCTAATCCAAGATGACTGCTGCATATTATTCATCTTTAAGTGAAGTTAAAGAACTCTGTAAGTAAGCCATCTTTTCTGACGTTGATAGCAGAAGACCCCAGCTATGATAGAACCGTAATCTACAATGACGAGACTGTGGGTTTTCAGAGCTGCACACTGTGCACAGCATGTCTTTTTCAGGTCACTTCTTTGAGCTCTACAGTAAAAGCTGAAGTATGACATGTAGTCATACCACAGAGTTTACCCTATCATTATGAGAGACCCTGTTGCTGTGTAGAGAAGATAACCATAACTCCTAGACAGTCATGAGGCTGGTAATCTGGGTCACTGGTCAGTGAAGACACTCACAGCAGTCAGTCACACAGTGGGAGAGTTCCTACAGAGCAGACCAGAGAACCACCCTGTTCTACTTTTACCACTGTGACCTGCATTCTGCCCTTTAAACCTTCTGCCCTGGAATCCACACAAGTGGCTGACTTTATGACCTGTCTCAAATGTGATTATACTCCCATGTCACTCAATGCAAAGTCTCTGCATACTATATCCCAAGCATGGGTTGAATGCACCAAGCATTCTTTGCATTATGAGTGGAACTCAAGCCTTGCACATTTACTGCATTGTGGTGGGATTAGAATTCTATGGAACAGGAATGGTATGCAGTGCATACTCATTGACTACATACTACACAAATGCAGTTGAGTACTGTACACATAGCAGATCAGATGCTATGAAGGGTAGAAGGGTGAAAAGGTGTTGATGGCAAAAGAAAGACAGACAGACAGACAGACAGACAGACAGACAGACAGACAGACAGACAGACAGACAGACAGACAGACAGACAGACAGACAGACAGACAGACAGACAGACAGACAGACAGACAGACAGACAGACAGACAGACAGACAGACAGACAGACAGACAGACAGACAGACAGACAGACAGACAGACAGACAGACAGACAAGCAGAAAGAAAGACCACTGAGCCCCAGGAAACCAGAGAGAACAATGAGAGAGGCCTCAATAATCCCTTTAGTGGAACTGCAATAACAAGCCAATGCACTATTTTTAGAGCGGTAGCTGTATAGGAAAACAGGATATCGCAAAGTTTGTTTTGTGTGTGAGTGTGTGTGTTTGCGTGTGTTTTATGTAATAATTTGCCGGTATCACACATATAACTGTGTACAGACAGTGGTTGTCTGGAGAGTGGGATGTGTGATGTTATCTGTGGCAAATACAAGCCTATGGGTAACTTCATGGTGCCATAGAAGATGAGCTATGTGAAAATCACACCATCCGTTTGCGTGTGTCTGGAGGGGGTGTTTTTTTGGGGGGGAACGTGTCATCAGAACATGAGGTTGGGTTTGTGGTCACACATGACCCCTCCTCTAGTTTCTGTCACACTTCACATCACAAACAGAGGCCCATATCAACCTATTCACTGATAAACACTCATACTCTCACTCCCTCTGTTCCTGACCCATCTCTTCACTCCGTCTCTCTTCTCTCTCTCTCTCTCTCTCTCTCTCTCTCTCTCTCTCTCTCTCTCTCTCTCTCTCTCTCTCTCTCTCTCTCTCTCTCTCTCTCTCTCTCTCTCTCTCTCTCTCTCTCTCTCTCTCTCTCCCTCCATCTCTGTCTTTCTCATCTCTCTAGCTCTCTCTCACTCTCTCTCTCTCTCTTTGGCGGTGAGAGAGTTGTTATTATTGGCTCAGGGCCCACTCTTAACTCCCAGTATTCCCTATCTGATTGTTTTTGCTGCTCTGGGTTTTGGTCTTACCTCTGCAGAACATGTTACTGCTCATGTTCCAGAGAGAGTCCCTCCTGAGAGCTGGAGATTGGAAGAGAACTGCAGCTGGTAGCCTGAGATATAATACTTTGGTTTTATATTGTATTTTTCTGATCACTGACCTGTACATACAGTACAGTATAACACAATAACAGACAAAAACTTGTCGGAACAGCAGAGTGCATGTGCTATACAATTGGCCTCTACCTAAACCAACACAAACTCTCATCGTTGAGCTTACACACACACACACGCACACGCACACGCACACGCACACACACACACACACACACACACACACACACACACACACACACACACACACACACACACACACACACACACACACACACACACACACACACACACACACACACACACACACACACACACACACACACACACACACACACACACACACACACACACCTGTCCCACATGTGTGTTTATTTTTAGCGAATAGCACAAGCAGCTGGTTGCCATTACTCATATCAGTATGTGTACTCTCTCTCTCTCTCTCTCTCTCTCTCTCTCTCTCTCTCTCTCTCTCTCTCTCTCTCTCTCTCTCTCTCCCTGTTTGGTCCATTGATATTGTTTCATAGCCACAGACCCCTGATTCACTATGTGACTGACTGGGCTGGGGATATTTTCACCATACAGAGGTCAGGAACTCTGAGACTCTTCCCAAGGTCAATATCATCTACTACTATTATCCTTCTGTTGGGCAGAACAGTTATTCATTTATTTCCTACTGTAGTTGTGAGTGAAACTAATACTGTGTTTGTTTTCATGAATTATTTATAGCCTATATCACAAAAGCCCTTTTTGTTTACACATGTCGCATCACTGGTGTATGTGTCTGCTGCTGGGGGCTTGGGAAAGGGACGATTTACCTGCCAGCAACACTCACAACATTCACAACCTCTTTATACAACCGTCAAACCCGTCAGCTTATCTCCTCCACACTAAAGGATCAAGGAGCATCATGGCTTACTATGAAACTTAATGCTGCATGTAACTGTGAAAACATGTTTGAAGATATTGAGTCTCTAATTGAAGCTTATAGCATGTTAGAGATCAAGTCGAGGTCAGCCGGTCCCAGCGGCAGCAGGCAGCACTGCAGCAGGCCCTTATTACCTTTAATTAGCAAGGCATTAATGGCTTCCCTCTGGCAAGTGGCATCAACATCCAGTTTGTGTTTTATACAGGGTCATTATCCCAATCGCGTGATTACCTCAGACTCAAGGGGGCGCCCCTCCCTCCCTCCCTCCCTCCCTCCCTCCCTCCCTCCCTCCCTCCCCCTCCCTCCCTCCCTCCCTCCCTCCCTCCCTCCCTGCCTGCCTGCCTGCCTGCCTGCCTGCCTGCCTGCCTGCCTGCCTGCCTGCCTGCCTGCCTGCCTGCCTCCCTCCCTCCCTCCCTCCCTCCCTCCCTCCCTCCCTCCCTGCCTGCCTGCCTCCCTCCCTGCCTGCCTGCCTGCCTGCCTGCCTGCCTGCCTGCCTGCCTGCCTGCCTCCCTCCCTCCCTCCCTCCCTCCCTCCCTCCCTCCCTGCCTCCCTCCCTCCCTCCCTCCCCCCCCCCCTCCCTCCCTGCCTCCCTCCCTCCCTCCCTCCCTCCCTGCCTCCCCCTCCCTCCCTGCCTCCCTCCCTCCCTGCCTCCCCCTGCCTGCCTCCCTGCCTCCCCCTGCCCCTGCCTGCCTGCCTGCCTGCCTGCCTCCCTGCCTCCCTCCCTCCCTGCCTCCCCCCTCCCTCCCTGCCTCCCTCCCTCCCTCCCTCCCTCCCTCCCTCCCTCCCTCCCTCCTGCCTCCCTCCCTCCCTGCCTGCCTGCCTGCCTGCCTGCCTGCCTGCCTGCCTGCCTGCCTGCCTGCCTGCCTGCCTGCCTCCCTCCCTCCCTCCCTCCCTCCCTCCCTCCCTCCCTCCCTCCCTCCCTCCCCCTCCCTGCCTCCCCCTCCCTCCCTCCCTCTACCAGTAATGAGGGGCTGAATCAGTGGAGGAGACATCAGCTTGTTTAGTTTAACTGTTCAGATGAGCCTCAGAATTACCACTACAGTAATTATTGAGGAAAAAACAAGCAGCACTGCCAACATCCGTACAGTAAGTGGACAAAAAAGTACTGTAGTTAAAATGAAGTAAAGAATACACACGCGGTGAAGCTATTTCAGTCCTTGTAGATGGAACATATCGCCAAAAAGGAGCTCAACCAGACAGTTCCCATGCTCAAGAGTGGTGCTTATTTAAATCTCACTCCATTAATCCAAAGCACTTAATCCATCCCATGGCAAATTACAGTCTGTTTACCAGGTAAAATGGCCACTTTACTAACTGACATGACAGTCCATGTAGCTGTGTGGAGGGTTTTAAGAGTGTTCAAGTACGTAATGTGTGTCCCCTCTCCTGAGGCCCTCAGGGCTCTGTGGGGGCTTCCAGAGCCAGGGTTGGGGGTTGTGTGTTTAACATGTGCTGCAGGATGACTACTCTGTGTAGGGGATTCCCAAGCATGCACTACTCTGGGGTTGTAAAAGATCATGCCATTAACCCTTTACTGATAGATGTCAGAGGTTTAACCCTGAGACATCAACAGAGTTCCAAACAGCCACCCTATCCATAACACATGCTTACCAACAGGACTGAGTGTAACAGTGTAAACACATCATATTTATGTAGATTATCTGTCAATATTCTGAATGAATCCATCAAATCCATAGCACATACTGTCTTTGTGCAACCAAGATGACTCTTTCCTACAGCTGTATCAGTAGTGATGCTGATGTGTATTCAGTGGTGATCCACTTCAAGTCAAACACAAGCAGCCTTGTCCGAGCTACAACACTAACAACACTCCAGTCTGGAGAGTGTATAGCATGGGCCACGCCATTGTAGTGCTCTGAAACCACATGGGCCTGATTGAGAGCGTGAGGTTTCAGGGTGTGAGAACCACGTGAGTGGAGCTGTTGGAGGACAAAAACAGAGAACGAGAGAGAAAGAGATAGAGAGTTCCTTGTTTCTCAGTCTCAGAGACCCAGCTGCTACAGTACATGCAGCTTTCATTATTCAAATGCTGCAGCAGGATATTGAATTAATACTCCTACAAACCAAGACACTAAGAGAGAGAGAGTTATTACTGGCGGGCCATGCTGCCGGCCTTCTCTTGTTTACAACAACATGGAGCTGCCTGTGTCGAGCCATTCTATTGGTCTTTTAAGTCAACAGAGTGATATCAATTATATATGGTGTCGTGATTCTCACAGCAGACTTGCGTAACCGAGTTAAGTTATTTAGCGTGAGAGAGCAGAGTGGAGGATGAGACAGGATGAGATGGTAATGCATGATAACATTCTAAGGCAGCCCTTTAGGGTCATGGTGGATCTTTAAAGCAGCATATTAATAAGTTCCCTTTTCTCTGAGGAAAGTGACAAGTTTTCAAAAAACAAAGGAAACAAAGTAAACACATATAATTCAAAGACTTCTCCTTCTGTATACAATTAACCTATTTACTGACTAGAAAAATGATATTTCCGTCATTGCTTGGCTGATGAACTTTGAGGTCAGCCAGAATGGAGGGGGCATTGGAACAGGGGGGATTTCATTCTTGTCCTCCACTTGTGACTTTGACTGTTCTTAGGGGTGCTTGAGAGGGGAAGCCCTCGCCAACCCCTTAACATCATCACCTCTCCCAGGGGAAAACTGAGCTGAACTGGGAGGACAATATCTAGACCTCCCTATCACTGTCGATAAAGAATCAAATTTTCTTGGTAAGTGTTTATAGTCACAATCTTATTGTGCCTTTGAGCCAGGTTTAGTTGGAGAGAGAGAGAGAGAGAGAGAGAGAGAGAGAGAGAGAGAGAGAGAGAGAGAGAGAGAGAGAGAGAGAGAGAGAGAGAGAGAGAGAGAGAAGAGACAGACACAGAGACAACTTTGAGTGATAACACACTCAGTGACTATACAGTGGGAAGAAAAAGTATGCGAAACCTTTAGAATTACCTGGATTTCTGCATAAATTGATCATAACAGTTTATTTGAGCTTCATCTAAGTCACAATAATAGACAAAAACAGTCTGCTTAAACTAATAACACAAACAATTAGCATTTTCCATGTCTTTATTGAACACACCGTGTAAACATTCACAGTGCAGGTTAGAAAAGGTATGTGACCCCTGGATTTAATAACAGGTTGACCCTCTTTTGGCAGCAATAACCTCAACCAAATGTTTTCTGTAGTTGCGGATCAGACCTGCACAACGGTCAGGAGGAATTGTGGACCATTCCTCTTTACAAAACTGTTTCAGTTCATCAATATTCTTGGGATGTTGGTGTGAACCGCTCTCTTGAGGTCATGCCACAGCATCTCAATCGGGTTGAGTTCTGGACTAACTGGGTTAGTCCATCTTCTGTTGAAGCCATTCTGTTGTTGATTTACTTCTGTCTTTTGGGTTGCTGTCCTGTTGCATCACCTAACTTCTGTTGAGCTTCAATTGGGGGACAGATTGCCTTACATTCTCCTGCGAAATGTCTTGATAAACTTGGGAATGTATTTTGCCGTCGATGATAGCAAGCTGTCCAGGCCCTGAGGCATCTAAGCAGCCCCAAACCATGATGCTCACTCCTCCATACTTTACAGTTGGGATGAGTTTTTTTCCCCACACATAGTGTTGTGTGTTCCTTCCAAACAACACAACTTTAGCTTAATCTATCCACCGAATATTTTCCCAGTAGCGCTGTGGAACATCCAGGTGCTCTTTAGCAAACTGCAGACGTGCAGCAATGTTTTTTTTGGACAGCAGTGGCTTCTTCCACGATGTCCTCCCATGAACACCATCCTTGTTTAGTGTTTTAGGTATTGTAGATTCGTCAACAGAGATGTTAGTATCTTCCAGAGATTTTTGTAAGTCTTTAGCTGAGACTCTAGGATTCTTCTTAACCTCATTGAGCATTCTGCGCTGTGCTCTTGCAGGTATCTTTGCAGGACGGCCACTCCTAGGGAGAGTAGCAACAGTGCTGACATTTCTACATTTAGAGACAATTTGACTTACCGTGGACTTTCAGAGACACTTTTGTAACCCTTTCCAGCTTTATGCAAGGCAACGATTCTTAGTCTTAGGTCTTCTGAGATTTATTTTGTTCGAGGCATGGATCACATAAGGAAAAGCTTATTGTGAAGAGCAAACTCAAATTTTTGTAGTGTTTTTTATAGGGCAGGGCAGGTCTAACCAAAATCTCCAATCTCGTTTCATTGAATCGAATCCAGGTTTGTTGACTCCTGACTCCAATTAGCTTTTGGAGAAGTCATTAGACTAGGGGTTCACATGCTTTTTCCAAACTACACTGTGAATATCTAAATGATGTATTCAATATAGACAAGAAAAATATATTATTATATTATATTATATTGTGTGTTATTAGTTTAAGCACAACGTGTTTGTCTATTGTTGTGACTTAGATGAAAATCAGATCAAATTTGATGTCAAATTTATGCAGAAATCCAGGTAATTCCAAAGGGTTCACATACTGTTTCTTGCCACTGTATATTTGGATCGGTTCAAAATTTCAATATCGTATCTGGGTAGTTTGTCTTGTGTGACTTCAACCACTTGACTCCAATTTGCCAACCAGCGCAGGTTTGGGGTAAATGACCATGATGTGTTGTTCATAAAACCCTAGCAGGCTGGGTCGGTTCCGCCTGAGTTCACCCAGAAATGCATTCTTACAGAGGTAAGAGCTGGACAGTTACAGGGAGAGTGTTATGCTGGTGAATGAGGACCCAAAAGCGACTTAACGAAAACAGAGTCTTTATTCCAGTTCTAGACAAAAGTGATAATCCTGGATATTATCAAGGTGAAAACAAAACAGGAAAACGGAAATCCACTCGTCAGTAGAGAGGAATGACTGGAGACTCGACCACAGACTGCAGGTTGTTTCGGGAAGGCACCGGCCGTAGCTGACACTGACACCTGCTCACACGCAGCATCTGAAGAAGGTAAAACACGACAGGGCGTAACAAGGACACAGAACAGCGAACATCATACAAGGATCCGACAAGGACAGAAGCGGAAAACAGGGGGAGAGATAGGGGCTCTAATCAGAGGGCAAAATAGGGGACAGGTGTGAAAAGAGTAAATGAGGTAGTTAGGAGAATGAGGAACAGCTGGGAGCAGGAACGGAACGATAGAGAGAGAGAGCGAGAGAGGGAGAGAGGGAGGGATAGAAAGAGGGAAAGAACCTAATAAGACCAGCAGGGGGAAACGAACAGAAGGGAAAGCACAAGGACAAGACATGACAATATAAGACAAAACATGACAGTACCCCCCCACTCACCGAGCGCCTCCTGGCGCACTCGAGGAGGAACCCTGGCGGCAACGGAGGAAATCATAGCTCAACAAACGGTCCAGCACGTCCCGAGAAAGAACCCAACTCCTCTCCTCAGGACCGTAACGGAAGACGATGAAGAGGGAATCTAGGGCTACTACTCTTATAAAAATGAGACACGGGTAGAGAACTATAAGCGTTAGAGCAATCAGGACCAAACAGGCCAGGAGAGTAACAACTAGGGACAGACTGAGACACAGCAAGGCTAAGACCAGGAACAGGAGAGAGGCGGTGGCTGTGGACAGACTGAGACCCAGCAAGACCAGGAGCAGAAGCAGAAAAAAAGTTACCAGACTTATTCTGCGCGCAGTCCGAACAAGCAGCCACGAAACGGCGCGTGTCACGCTCCTGAGTAGGCCACCAAAACCGCTGGCGAATAGAAGCAAGCGTACCCCGAACGCCGGGGTGGCCAGCTAACTTGGCAGAGTGAGCCCACTGAAGAACAGCCAGACGAGTAGAGACAGGAACGAAAAGAAGGTTACTAGGACAAGCGCGCGGCGACGGAGTGTGAGTGAGTGCTTGCTTGACCTGTCTCTCTATTCCCCAGACATTCAACCCGACAACACGCCCCTCAGGGAGAATCCCCTCGAGATCGGTAGACGCTACAGAAGAACTGAAGAGACGGGATAAAGCATGAGGCTTGGTGTTCTTAGTACCCGGGCAATAAGAAATAACGAACTCGAAACGAGCGAAAAACAACGCCCAACGAGCATGACGCGCATTGAGTCGTTTGGCAGAACGGATGTACTCAAGGTTCTTTTGGTCAGTCCAAACGACAAAAGGAACGGTCGCCCCCTCCAACCACTGTCGCCATTCGCCTAGGGCTAAACGGATGGCGAGCAGTTCGCGGTTAGCCACATCATAGTTACGTTCCGACGGCGACAGGCGATGAGAAAAATACGCGCAAGGGTGGACCCCATCGTCAGTATCGGAGCGCTGGGACAGAATGGCTCCCACGCCCACCCCCGCCGCGTCTACCTCGACAATGAACTGTTTAGTGACGTCAGGTGCAACAAGGATAGGAGCGGATGCAAAACGCTTCTTGAGGAGATCAGAACAACAATCATACGACCGGTGAGGAGGAAGGGAGTTGGTTCTGGACCGACTGAAGACCGTGCGCAGATCATGATATTCCTCCGGCACTCCTGTCAAATCACCAGGCTCCTCCTGTGAAGAGGGAGCAGAAGAAACAGGAGGAATAGCAGACATTAAACATTTCACATGACAAGAAACGTTCCAGGAAAGGATAGAATTACTAGACCAATCAAAAGAAGGATTATGACACACTAGCCAGGGATGACCCAAAACAACAGGTGTAAAAGGTGAACAAAAAATCAAAAAAGAAATGGTCTCACTATGGTTACCAGATACTGTGAGGGTTAAAGGTAGTGTTTCACATAATATACTGGGGAGAGGACTACCATCCAAGGCGAACATGACCGTGGGCTCCCTAACTGTCTGAGAGGAATGTCATGTTCCCGAGCCCAGGCTTCGTCCATAAAACAGCCCTCCGCCCCAGAGTCTATTAATGCACTGCAGGAAGCTGCCGATCCGGTCCAGCGTAGATGGACCGGCAAGGTAGTACAGGTACTTGACGGAGAGGACAGTCTAGTAGCGCTTATCAGTCGCCCTCCGCTTACTGATGAGCTCTGGCCTTTAACTGGACATGAAATGACAAAATGACCAGCGGAACCGCAATAGAGACAGAGGCGGTTGGTGATTCTCCGTTCCCTCTCCTTAGTCGAGATGCGAATACCCCCAGCTGCATGGGCTCAACACCTGAGTCAGTGGGGAAAGATGGTAGTGTCGGGGAGAGGGGGACACAGTTAACGCGAGCTCTCTTCTATGAGCTCGGTGACGAAGATCTACCCGTCGTTCAATGCGAATAGCGAGTTCAATCAAAGAATCCACGCTGGATGGAACCTCCCGGGAGAGAATCTCATCCTTAACCTTAGCGTGGAGTCCCTCCAGAAAACGAGCGAGCAACGCCTGCTCGTTCCAGTTACTGGAGGCAGCAAGAGTGCGAAACTCTATAGAGTAATCCGTTATGGATCGATTACCTTGACATAGGGAAGACAGGGACCAGGAAGCTTCTTTCCCAAAAACAGAACGATCAAAAACCCGTATCATCTCCTCTTTAAAGTTCAGATAATCGTTAGTACACTGAGCCCTTGCCTCCCAGATAGCTGTGCCCCACTCCCGAGCCCGACCAGTAAGGAGTGATATGACGTAGGCAATCCGAGCTCTCTTTCTTGAGTATGTGTTGGGCTGGAGAGAGAACACAATATCACACTGGGTGAGAAAGGAGCGGCACTCAGTGGGCTGCCCAGAGTAACATGGTGGGTTATTAACCCTAGGTTCCGGAGACTCGGAAGACCAGGAAGTAGCTGGTGGCACGAGATGAAGACTCTGAAACTGTCCTGAGAGGTCGGAGACCTGAGCGGCCAGGGTCTCAACGGCATGACGAGCAGCAGACAATTCCTGCTCGTGTCTGCCGAGCATCGAGAGAGAGAGAGAGAGAGAGAGAGAGAGAGAGAGAGAGAGAGAGAGAGAGAGAGAGAGAGAGAGAGAGAGAGAGAGAGAGAGAGAGAGAGAGAGAGAGAGAGAGAGAGAGAGAGAGAGAGAGAGATGATAAACTCCCATATCTACTGGGTGTTATAACACAGTGTTCCATCACAGCAGCAATATTTGTGACCTGTTGCCACAAGAAAAGGGCAACCAGTGAAGAACAAACACCATTGTAAATACAACCCATATTTATGTTTACTTATTTTCCCTTTTGTACTTTAACCATTTGCACATTGTTACAACACTGTATATACTGTATACATAATATGACATTTGAAATGTCTTTATTATTTTGGAACTTCTGTGAGACTAATGTTTACTGTTGCTTTTTATTGTTTATTTCACTTTTCTTTATTATCTATTTCACTTGCTTTGGCAATGTTAATATAGGTTTCTCATGCCAATAAAGCCTCTTGAATTGAAATAAAGCCTCTTGAATTGAATTGATAGAAGAGAGAGAGAACAGAGAACAGAGAACAGAGAACAGAAAATAGAGAACAGAGAGAGACAGAGCAGAGCCAAACCAGCCAAAGAGAACTAAGAGAACAGAGAACAGAGAACAGAAAATAGAGAACAGAGCACAGAGACAGCAGCATGCATGCCAAACCAGCCAAACTGTTCACACTCCTGCTCTGCTCTTCCTCCTCCACTTAGCTAACTGTTCACACTCCTGCTCTGCTCTTCCTCCCCCACTTAGCTAACTGTTCACACTCCTGCTCTGCTCTTCCTCCCTGTTCACACTTCCTCCTTCCACTTAGCTAACTGTTCCACTTAGCTAACTGCTCTGCTCTTTCACACTCCTGCTCTGCTCTTCCTCCTCCACTTAGCTTAGCTCCCCAACTGTCTGCTCTTCCTCCTCCCCCACTTAGCTCACTCCTGCTCTGCTCTTCCTCCTCCACACTGTTCCCTCCTCTGCTCTTCCTCCCCCACTTAGCTAACTGTTTACACTCCTGCTCTGCTCTTCCTCCTCCACTTAGCTAACTGTTCACACTCCTGCTCTGCTCTTCCTCCTCCACTTAGCTAACTGTTCACACTCCTGCTCTGCTCTTCCTCCTCCACTCAGCCTGACCTGCTGAGGAGTGACGGACTCCATCCTAGCTGGAGGGGTGCTCTCATCTTATCTGCCAACATAGACAGGGCTCTAACTCCTCTAGCTCCACAATGAAATAGGGTGCAGGCCAGGCAGCAGGCTATTAGCCAGCCTGCCAGCATAGTGGAGTCTGCCACTAGCATAGTTAGTGTAGTCAGCTCAGCTATCACCATTGAGACCGTGTCTGTGCCTCGACCTGGGTTGGGCAAAACTAAACATGGCGGTGTTCGCCTTAGCAATCTCACTAGGATAAAGACCACCTCCATTCCTGTCATTACTGAAAGAGATCATGATACCTCACATCTCAAAATAGGGCTACTTAATGTTAGATCCCTTACTTCAAAGGCAATTATAGTCAATGAACTAATCACTGATCATAATCTTGATGTGATTGGCCTGACTGAAACATGGATTAGCCTGATGAATTTACTGTGTTAAATGAGGCCTCACCTCCTGGCTACACTAGTGACCATATCCCCCGTGCATCCCGCAAAGGCGGAGGTGTTGCTAACATTTACGATAGCAAATTTCAATTTACAAAAAAAAAAAATGACGTTTTCGTCTTTTGAGCTTCTAGTCATGAAATCTATGCAGCCTACTCAATCACTTTTTATAGCTACTGTTTACAGGCCTCCTGGGCCATATACAGCGTTTCTCACTGAGTTCCCTGAATTCCTATCAGACCTTGTAGTCATTGCAGATAATATTCTAATCTTTGGTGACTTTAATATTCACATGGAAAAGTCCACAGACCCACTCCAAAAGGCTTTTGGAGCCATCATCGACTCAGTGGGTTTTGTCCAACATGTCTCTGGACCCACTCACTCTCACAGTCATACGCTGGACCTAGTTTTGTCCCATGGAATAAATGTTGTGGATCTTAATGTTTTTCCTCATAATCCTGGACTATCAGACCACCATTTTATTACGTTTGCAATTGCAACAAATAATCTGCTCAGACCCCAACCAAGGAACATCAAAAGTCGTGCTATAAATTCACAGACAACACAAAGATTCCTTGATGCCCTTCCAGACTCCCTCTGCCTACCCAAGGACGCCAGAGGACAAAAATCCGTTAACCACCTAACTGAGGATCTCAATTTAACCTTGCGCAATACCCTAGATGCAGTTGCACCCCTAAAAACTAAAAAAAATTCTCATAAGAAACTAGCTCCCTGGTACACAGAAAATACCCGAGCTCTGAAGCAAGCTTCCAGAAAATTGGAACGGAAATGGCGCCACACCAAACTGGAAGTCTTCCGACTAGCTTGGAAGGATGGTACCGTGCAGTACCGAAGAGCCCTTACTGCTGCTCGATCGTCCTATTTTTCTAACTTAATTGAGGAAAATAAGAACAATCCGAAATTCCTTTTTGATACTGTGGCAAAGCTAACTAAAAAGCAGCATTCCCCAAGAGAGGATGACTTGCACTTTAGCAGTGATAAATTCATGAACTTCTTTGAGGAAAAGATTATGATTATTAGAAAGCAAATTACGGACTCCTCTTTAAACCTATATTCCTCCAAACCTCAGTTGTCCTGAGTCTGCACAACTCTGCCAGGACCTAGGATCAAGAGAGACGCTCAAGTGTTTTAGTACTATATCTCTTGACACAATGATGAAAATAATCATGGCCTCTAAACCTTCAAGCTGTATACTGGACCCTATTCCAACTAAACTACTGAAAGAGCTGCTTCCTGTGCTTGGCCCTCCTATGTTGAACATAATAAACGGCTCTCTATCCACTGGATGTGTACCAAACTCACTAAAAGTGGCAGTAATAAAGCCTCTCTTGAAAAAGCCAAACCTTGACCCAGAAAATATAAAAAACTATCGGCCTATATCGAATCTTCCATTCCTCTCAAAGATTTTAGAGAAGGCTGTTGCGCAGCAACTCACTGCCTTCCTGAAGACAAACAATGTATACGAAATGCTTCAGTCTGGTTTTAGACCCCATCATAGCACTGAGACGGCACTTGTGAAGGTGGTAAATGACATTTTGATGGCATCGGACCGAGGCTCTGCATCTGTCCTCGTGCTCCTAGACCTTAGTGCTGCTTTTGATACCATCGATCACCACATTCTTTTGGAGAGATTGGAAACCCAAATTGGTCTACACGGACATGTTCTGGCCTGGTTTAGGTCTTATCTGTCGGAAAGATATCAGTTTGTCTCTGTGAATGGTTTGTCCTCTGACAAATCAACTGTACATTTCGGTGTTCCTCAAGGTTCTGTTTTAGGACCACTATTGTTTTCACTATATATTTTACCTCTTGGGGATGTTATTCGAAAACATAATGTAAACTTTCACTGCTATGCGGATGACACACAGCTGTACATTTCAATGAAACATGGTGAAGCACCAAAATTGCCCTCGCTAGAAGCATGTGTTTCAGACATAAGGAAGTGGATGGCTGCAAACTTTCTACTATTAAACTCGGACAAAACAGAGATGCTTGTTCTAGGTCCCAAGAAACAAAGAGATCTTCTGTTGAATCTGACAATTAATCTTAATGGTTGTACAGTCGTCTCAAATAAAACTGTGAAGGACCTCGGCGTTACTCTGGACCCTGATCTCTCTTTTGAAGAACATATCAAGACCATTTCGAGGACAGCTTTTTTCCATCTACGTAACATTGCAAAAATCAGAAACTTTCTGTCCAAAAATGATGCAGAAAAATTAATCCATGCTTTTGTCACTTCTAGGTTAGACTACTGCAATGCTCTATTTTCCGGCTACCCGGATAAAGCACTAAATAAACTTCAGTTAGTGCTAAATACGGCTGCTAGAATCCTGACTAGAACCAAAAAATTTGATCATATTACTCCAGTGCTAGCCTCTCTACACTGGCTTCCTGTCAAAGCAAGGGCTGATTTCAAGGTTTTACTGCTAACCTACAAAGCATTACATGGGCTTGCTCCTACCTACCTCTCTGATTTGGTCCTGCCGTACATACCTACACGTACGCTACGGTCACAAGACGCAGGCCTCCTAATTGTCCCTAGAATTTCTAAGCAAACAGCTGGAGGCAGGGCTTTCTCCTATAGAGCTCCATTTTTATGGAACGGTCTGCCTACCCATGTCAGAGACGCAAACTCGGTCTCAACCTTTAAGTCTTTACTGAAGACTCATCTCTTCAGTGGGTCATATGATTGAGTGTAGTCTGGCCCAGGAGTGGGAAGGTGAACGGAAAGGCTCTGGAGCAACGAACCGCCCTTGCTGTCTCTGCCTGGCCGGTTCCCCTTTTTCCACTGGGATTCTCTGCCTCTAACCCTGTTACGGGGCTGAGTCACTGGCTTGCTGGGGCTCTCTCGTGCCGTCCCTGGGGGGGTGCGTCACCTGGGTGGGTTGATTCACTGTTGTGGTCGGCCTGTCTGGGTTTCCTCCCCCCTTGGGTTGTACCGTGTCGGAGATCTTTGTGGGCTATACTCGGCCTTGTCTCAGGATGGTAAGTTGGTGGTTGAAGATTTCCCTCTAGTGGTGTGGGGGCTGTGCTTTGGCAAAGTGGGTGGGGTTATATCCTTCCTGTTTGGCCCTGTCCGGGGGTGTCCTCGGATGGGGCCACAGTGTCTCCTGACCCCTCCTGTCTCAGCATCCAGTATTTATGCTGCAGTAGTTTATGTGTCGGGGGCTAGGGTCAGTTTGTTTATCTGGAGTACTTCTCCTGTCCTATTCGGTGTCCTGTGTAAATCTAAGTGTGCGTTCTCTAATTCTCTCCTTCTCTCTTTCTTTCTCTCTCTCGGAGGACCTGAGCCCTAGGACCATGCCCCAGGACTACCTGACATGATGACTCCTTGCTGTCCCCAGTCCACCTGGCCATGCTGCTGCTCCAGTTTCAACTGGCCTGGGCCCTAGGACCATGTCCCAGGACTACCTGACATGAGGACTCCTTGCTGTCCCCAGTCCACCTGGCCATGCTCCTGCTCCAGTTTCAACTGTTCTGCCTTACTATTATTCAACCATGCTGGTCATTTATGAACATTTGAACATCTTGGCCACGTTCTGTTATAATCTCCACCCGGCACAGCCAGAAGAGGACTGGCCACCCCACATATGCTCTCTCTAATTCTCTCTTTCTTTCTCTCTCTCGGAGGACCTGAGCCCTAGGACCGTGCCCCAGGACTACCTGACATGATGGCTCCTTGCTGTCCCCAGTCCACCTGACTGTGCTGCTGCTCCAGTTTCAACTGTTCTGCCTTATTATTATTTGACCATGCTGGTCATTTATGAACATTTGAACATCTTGGTCATGTTCTGTTATAATCTCTACCCGGCACAGCCAGAAGAGGACTGGCCACCCCACATAGCCCGGTTCCTCTCTAGGTTTCTTCCTAGGTTTTGGCCTTTCTAGGGAGTTTTTCCTAGCCACCGTGCTTTTACACCTGCATTGTTTGCTGTTTGGGGTTTTAGGCTGGGTTTCTGTACAGCACTTTGAGATATCAGCTGATGTACGAAGGGCTATATAAATAAATTTGATTTGATTTGATTTGATTTGACTTAGCTAACTGTTCACACTCCTGCTCTGCTCTTCCTCCTCCACTTAGCTAACTGCTCACAGATTTAACTTTTCTATCCATTTGATATGGCAGAATCAGGATAATGTCAATGCTGTGGAACACACTTGTAGGAAGTATCATACATTTTTATATTAGTTATGCTTTAGATGTTCATTATGTATAGTGTTGGAGCATGTGGTAATAACGCAGCATGTTATAGTGTTGGAGCATGTGGTAATAACTCAGCATGTTATAGTGCTGGAGCATGTGGTAATAACGCAGCATGTTATAGTGTTGGAGCATGTGGTAATAACGCAGCATGTTATAGTGTTGGAGCATGTGGTAATAACGCAGCATGTTATAGTGTTGGAGCATGTGGTAATAACTCAGCATGTTATAGTGCTGGAGCATGTGGTAATAACGCAGCATGTTATAGTGTTGGAGCATGTGGTAATAACGCAGCATGTTATAGTGTTGGAGCATGTGGAAATAACTCAGCTTGTTATAGTGTTGGAGAATGTGGTAATAACTCAGCTTGTTATAGTCTTGGAGCATGTGGTAATAACGCAGCATGTTATAGTGTTGGAGCATGTGGTAATAACGCAGCATGTTATAGTGGTGGAGCATGTGGTAATAACACAGCATGTTATAGTGTTGGAGCATGTGGTAATAACTCAGCATGTTATAGTGTTGGAGCATGTGGTAATAACGCAGCATGTTATAGTGTTGGAGCATGTGGTAATAACGCAGCATGTTATAGTGGTGGTGCATGTGGTAATAACGCAGCATGTTATAGTGTTGGAGCATGTGGTAATAACTCAGCATGTTATAGTGTTGGAACATGTGGTAATAACTCAGCATGTTATAGTGTTGGAGCATGTGGAAATAACTCAGCATGTTATAGTGTTGGAGAATGTGGTAATAACTCAGCTTGTTATAGTCTTGGAGCATGTGGTAATAACACAGCATGTTATAGTGTTGGAGCATGTGGTAATAACTCAACATGTTATAGTGTTGGAACATGTGGTAATAACTCAGCATGTTATAGTGTTGGAACATGTGGTAATAATGCAGCATGTTATATTGGTGGAGCATGTGGTAATAACGCAGCATGTTATAGTGTTGGTGCATGTGGTAATAACTCAGCATGTTATAGTGTTGGAGCATGTGGTAATAACTCAGCATGTTATAGTGTTGGAGCATGTGGTAATAACGCAGCATGTTATAGTGGTGGAGCATGTGGTAATAACTCAGCATGTTATAGTGTTGGAGCATGTGGTAATAACGCAGCATGTTATAGTGGTGGAGCATGTGGTAATAACGCAGCATGTTATAGTGTTGGAGCATGTGGTAATAATGCAGCATGTTATAGTGTTGGAGCATGTGGTAATAACGCAGCATGTTATAGTGTTGGAGAATGTGGTAATAACTCAGCATGTTATAGTGTTGGAGCATGTGGTAATAACGCAGCATGTTATAGTGTTGGAGCATGTGGTAATAACGCAGCATGTTATAGTGTTGGAGAATGTGGTAATAACTCAGCATGTTATAGTGTTGGAGAATGTGGTAATAACGCAGCATGTTATAGTGTTGGAGAATGTGGTAATAACTCAGCATGTTATAGTGTTGGAGCATGTGGTAATAACGCAGCATGTTATAGTGTTGGAGCATGTGGTAATAACGCAGCATGTTATAGTGGTGGAGCATGTGGTAATAACTCAGCATGTTATAGTGTTGGAGCATGTGGTAATAAGGCAGCATGTTATAGTGTTGGAGAATGTGGTAATAACGCAGCATGTTATAGTGTTGGAGAATGTCGTAATAACTCAGCATGTTATAGTGTTGGAGCATGTGGTAATAACTCAGCATGTTATAGTGTTGGAGCATGTGGTAATAACTCAGCATGTTATAGTGTTGGAGCATGTGGTAATAACTCAGCATGTTATAGTGTTGGAGCATGTGGTAATAACTCAGCATGTTATAGTGGTGGAGCATGTGGTAATAACGCAGCATGTTATAGTGTTGGAGCATGTGGTAATAACGCAGCATGTTATAGTGTTGGAGCATGTGGTAATAACTCAGCATGTTATAGTGGTGGAGCATGTGGTAATAACTCAGCATGTTATAGTGGTGGAGCATGTGGTAATAACGCAGCATGTTATAGTGGTGGAGCATGTGGTAATAACTCAGCATGTTATAGTGTTGGAGCATGTGGTAATAACTCAGCATGTTATAGTGGTGGAACATGTGGTAATAACTCAGCATGTTAAAGTGGTGGAGCATGTGGTAATAACGCAGCATGTTATAGTGTTGGAACATGTGTTGTCTGCACCTTTCAGTCCAAACATCCTACAGCAACGGAAACACAAGCTCCCATTAGACCAATAAGAAATAAATAATCAGACTATCAGCCAAGTCTGCCATCAACCACTTCTCTTTCTCTACATCCTCTGTTTGTTTTCCGCACCATTGTAATTACCCCACCCCCCTGCCTTAAAATCCAACTGGTAAACAATCCCCCCTGCCTGGACCCTGACTGAGTCAGAAGCCATTGGGCTGTGACCCTGGACTCCTGCCAGAAACAGTCACAGTCTAATTGCCAAATCCTCTGTGCCAGTGGAGGCATTGTAAGAGTCATTGTGTAGGACCCTGAGAGAGCAGTTTATTCATCCCTATATGTGTGCTTGTCTTTACTGAAGTGGAACGCTCTTGACAATCTATATGTTTCTGCAAAAACAACAGGTCTGAATGAGTAGTTTGAGACAGCCATGAAAGCATATACAATGAGAGTGAGCCTAGTCATACCGAATGAAAGGCAACGTGACAGTAAAGTGCAGTGAAATGTGACAAAACATTGTCACGCTTAGACAGATTGTTACCATGGACACAGGGCCCAACCAGAGTGGTAGGGGATCTTTACCGCTGACTTTATGTAACTATAATGATGTATAATGGGATTATCTATCTATGTTGACTAAACACTTTGTGTTTTCTGATTATCCGTATGGTATGTGACACAGAAAAACTGTTTCAGTACTGTCATCACCGTTGAATTATTGTGGTACTATAGCCATACATGAGATCGTATCTGCCCTGTACTGTAGGCAGGTGGTCATCTGGGTCCCCTGATTGTGGCATCTTTGCCTTGATCTCTGCGGGGTCCTTCTATCATGGAACTGCATTCAAGATGACATACAGACATACCCAAATCTGGGTGTTTGTTCTGTTTATCCCCTCTGACTGCTTACACTGTGTGGGAACTGATGTCATTTTTACCAGGATGAAATCCTTCTGTCAATAGCCAGATTAGAGCTGTGGTCCAATGTTAGAAACAGCAGGGTGTAACACAATGCAGATTAGATGCAATCATCTCTCTTTATCATGTCCATGATTGGATTTATCAAGCGTAATGGTGGCAATCTCTATGATTGTGAGCTAAGACTATTATAGACAGACCCCTGTAAAACACCAAATCATTGTTTTCAAAAGGACCACAGCTTTATTGATGCTCATCTGTAAAACAGACCTAGTTCTCAGCATGACTCCCTGTCAAAATAAAGGTTAAATAAATAAAAACAAATGTATGGTATGTGTTGGAGAGCTTATCAGACATGCTGTAATCTTGTCAAAAAGGGAACATTATCACAGGTGGGACTAGGCCCGAAACAATGGTGTTATGCCTGTTGTTGTCGCTAAAACAGTAGAATGGTATTATTTACGGGACATAACAACGCGTGTTATCTATTTTCTCTCTGGATCAGCACTTACAGGTTTTCCCAAGAAACCTTGAAAATAGCTCCAGACCACGTTTTTATCAGGAACACAACATTACTCTCTATAAACAATGCTGATATAAGAATGAAAAACACAAAGACATACAGTGGTTTAACATTACTATGGGGTAGTACTACTTCTAGTCCTACTTCTAGTACTACTTCTAGTCCTACTTCTAGTACTACTACTAGTCCTACTTCTAGTACTACTTCTAGTCCTACTTCTAGTACAACTTCTAGTCCTACTTCTAGTACTACTTCTTGTTCTACTTTTTGTTCTACCTCTAGTCCTGTTTTACTTCTAGTCCTATTTCTAGTAATACTTCTTGTTCTACTTCTAGTTCTACTTCTAGTCCTACTTCTAGTTCTACTTCTAGTACTACTTCTAGTCCTACATCTAGTCCTACTTATTGTCCTACTTCTTGTTCTACCTCCAGTCCTACTTGTAGTACTACCTCTAGTCCTACTTCTAGTCCTACTTCTTCTTCTACTTCTAGTCCTACTTCTAGTACTACTTCTAGTCTTACTTCTTGTTCTACTTCTAGTACTACTTCCTGTTCAACTTCTAGTCCTACTTCTTGTGTTGTTATGTGCTAATAACATTAGGCTACGTTACCCAGCAGGCTATGCAGGAGGCGAATGGTTAAAGAATGCCTTGCATGGCTAAACATGGAGTTTTCTAGCTGAAATATATGTTCATTAAAAGTAGTTAAACCTACGCCCCAGTTTGTTATTATATAAGGAACAAGCATAACATGGTGTCAGATTGGTCGTCGCTATGACAAGACAGAGAAAAGAAAGGATTAACTCTGCAAATTTCCACGACGAAAATGGAACATTCTACCACAAGTCAAGTGACGTGAGTAGTTGAAGATGCTAGCTTGCAAGAGCGAGGACAACGAGCCGCAGCAGCGAGAGTGACAGCAGCGAGAGTGACAGCAGTGAGAATGACAGCAGCGAGAGTGACAGCAGCGAGAGCGACAGCAGCGAGAGCGACAGCAGCAAGAGCGACAGCAGCGAGAGTGACAGCAGCGAGAGCGACAGCAGCAAGAGCGACAGCAGCGAGAGCGACAGCAGCAGTGACAGCAGCGAGAGCGACAGCAGCAAGAGCGACAGCAGCGAGAGCGACAGCAGCAGCGACAGCAGCGAGAGCGACAGCAGCGAGAGCGACAGCAGCAAGAGCGACAGCAGCGAGAGCGACAGCAGCAGCGACAGCAGCGAGAGCGACAGCAGCGAGAGAGACAGCAGCGAGAGCGACAGCAGCGAGAGTGACAACAGCGAGAGTGACAGCAGCGAGAGCGAGGCTGCATTGGAATCTGTTGACGAGCGAGTTGATGAGTAACATACTGAAGTAAGAGAAATTGACACTGTTCCTGTTCTCCGTCATGGATAGGCTTAGTCCTCCTACTCCTATGCAGTTAACAGGCAATTTAGCTGACAATTGGAAACGTTTCAAGCAGAGATTCAATATCTACCTAGCAGCCAGTGGTGCACGGGGAGATGATGGCAAATTGAAAGCTTCTATTTTTCTGCATGTTATTGGAGAGATGCATTGGATATTTACAAAAGCTTTCAGCAAGACGAGACAAACTTGACATTGACTGTGCTAATGACTAAATTTGAGGAGTACTTTGTACCAAGCCAGAACGTCACGTTTGAGAGATACAAGTTTTTCTCTCATGATCAGAAACAAGGAGTCAGTTTTGAACAGTATTTGACTGAGCTGAACACACTGAGCAAAACATGTGAATTTGAAAATCTGAAAGACTCACTAGTGAAAGACAGGATAGTCTGTGGCATACTTGATAATGGACTCAAGGAGAGATTGCTGCGTGAGCAAGATTGAACTTTGGATAAAGCAGTGAATATGTGTCGGGCAGCTGAAACCACCAGAGCACAAAGCTAAAGAGCTGTGCAGGGATGAGACGTCAGTGTAACAGCGTTCTTCGTTTGTGGAAAGAGAGTCGGACCGAAATGCAGCGTAGTGGTTACTCATGTCTTTAATGAAGAGATCGTGATACATGAAATAACTTATACATATACAAAAAACAACAAAAACAGAACGTGAAACCTAATTACAGCCTATCTGGTGAAATCACCTGACTCTGATTGAGAACTTCCTCAGGCAGCCAAGCCCATACAACACCCCTACTCAGCCGCAATCCCAATAATACAAAAAACCCAATACGAAATATAACAACATAAACCCATGTCACACCATGGCCTGACCAAATAATTAAAGAAAACACAAAATACTAAGACCAAGGCGTGACAGTCAGTGTATGGAATAAAAAGAGAGGATCACAACACACAACACCTTACAAAACAAAAACAAGCAAAAGAGAGAAATCAAAACACTACATGTGGAAAATGTGGATTTATCCACAAGCCAAAAAAATGCCCTGCATATGGCAAATCATGTAACAACTGTGGGAAAAATAATATTTTCTCAAAATGCTGCAAAGCTGAGGCTACACAGAAAAAGGTTCACACAGTCGAGGAGATGGAAGAATTCTTTGTTGATTCTGTGGATATATGCAATGCAGTAAATGCTGAATGGATTGTGCCATTGACTGTGAATGAAACTATAATATCATTCAAGCTTGATACTGGAGCACAGGTAAACCTGTTGTCACTGGATGACTACAAAACACTGAAGTTGAAAAGGTAAGCTCACTGGTTATTGTGGTGAAGCAGAACGGTGAGCGCAGGATATGTCTAGAGGATATGTCTAGAGATCTCAACAAACCAATCAAGAGAGAGCATTTCAAGTTGCCAACCAGAGAATAGATAATGTCGCAGTTTGCTGGAGCAAAGTTGTTCAGTAAGCTTGATGCCTCTTCAGGACTCTGACAAATGAAGCTAGATGATACAAGCTCAAGGCTATGCACATTCAACACACCTGAGGGCAGGTACAGATTTCTTCATCTACCATATGGGATTCTCTCCGAGCCAGAGGTCTACCACAATACAATCCACATGATCTTCTAGCACATTCCAGGAGTGGAGATCATGATGGATGACATCCTCGTCTGTGGATCAACAAAAGAAGAACACGATGCGAGAGTGAGACAAGTGCTGGACCTGACACGGAAAGTCAACCTAAAACTAAACAAGGACAAATGCGAGTTTGGTGTGAAAACACTTACCTTCGTGGGAGATGTACTTTCTGAGGACGGAGTCAAACCAGACCCGAGGAAAACATCAGCCATCAACAACATGGAGTGCCCGAAGAACAAGGACGATGTAAGAAGCTTCATGGGCATGATCACCTACCTTGCAAAGTTCATACCTCAACTGTCAGCATGGTTGGCTCCACTCAGATGTCTTCTGGAACAGAAAAATGAATGGGAATGGTCCCATGAACAGGAAAACTGCTTCAAAAACCTAAAGAAGACAATCACAGAAGATCCAGAGAAAAGCACAAGGATTTCTGCAGACGCGTCACAGTTTGGCCTGGGAGCAGTTCTTCTGCAACAGCATGACGACACATGGCAACCCGTCACATATGCGTCCAGAGCCTTGACAGTCGCAGAGACAAGGTATGGACAAATAGAGAAAGAACTACTGGCGAGCACATACGCTTGCGAAAGGTTTCACCAATATGTCTACGGATGAGACTTCGAGGTAGAAACCGACCACAAACCATTGGTGTCAATCATGTCTAAGCCACTGAATGATTGTCCAATGAGAACCCAGAGAATGTTGATCAGACTGCAAAAAGTATGATGTGAAGATGATGATCTATATCCCGGGAAAGTTCATGTTCGCCGCCAACACTCTTTCTCAAGCAGTCGACAAGAAGGAGAGCTTCGACACACAGAAAAACAGTGAGATTCAGGCCTACGTCGACATGATCGTAAACATCACTTCCTGTGTCTTCTGAGAGAATGGAGCAGATCAAAAGAGAGACCGCAGCTGACCAAACAATGACAGAGTTGAAAGAAACAACACTGATAGGATAGCCTGCACAGGAAAACAACTGTCCAAGGAGAATATAGGATTTCTGGATGTGCAGAGCAGAGCTCACCGTTGTGGATGACATAGTGTTCAAAGGTAACAAGATTGTCATTCCCATGACACTACGCAAAAAAATACTACTGAAAATACACGAGGTCCACTTGGGTGAGGAAAAATGCAAACGATGAGCACGAGAAGTAATGTACTGGCCAAGAATGAATCAGGAAATCAGCCAGACCACTGCTTCAGGTGAACTGTGTTTGGCCAAAGCAGCAAGCAGAGCCGCTAATGCCTCATCCAGTACCCAACAGACCCCACTATAAAGTTGGAGTTGACCTTTTTGACTGTAATGGCAAAAGTCACATTGTTGTTACCGACTACTACTCAAACTACCCTGAAGTAGCAACACTGCCAACTACCTCCAGCAAAGCTGTAATCACCTATCTGAAATCAGTCTTTGCAAGACATGGGGTTGCGTCTGAACTGTACTCGGACAATGGCCCGCAGTTCTCAAGTTACGAATTCTGATCGTTTGCTAATGACTGGGGATTCCGACACAACACCTCCAGCCCCAACTACCCAAGGTCCAACGGCTTAGCAGAGATTTCAGTCAAAATTGTCAAAGGTCTGATGAAAAAGGCACACGATAGAAAGAAGGATTTCCTAAAAAATCTGATGATCTACCACAGCGCACCGCTGCAGAACGAACTTTCACCTGCACAAATGTTGATGGGACGTCGCATCATAACCAACCTACCCATCCATGAGGACTTTCTAACACTCAGAGGTGCTCACAAAGTCAAACTCGCAAAGGAAAAACGGAAAGACAAACAAAAACAGCGACACGACAAATTGCAAGACACTTACCTGAACTGAAACCTGGAGATCATGTACGACTACGAGACATCACTAGAGGAACCTGGATGCAGCAAGGGTATGTGCAGAGAGAAGTTGCACCGCGATCCTATGAAATCCAAACGGAGCATGGATCACAACTGAGACAAAAGTCAGAACACCCTGACTGACAATTAACGCTGTCCAACTGTTTCAGGAAGCACTTCAGCAGAACAACCAAAAAGGAATGTCAGAAAGGCGTATTAAGAATTGCTAAAAGAAATCAATAAAGGGGAACCTAGACTGAATGTTGGGTTTATGTGAAAAGAAATAGGGCCACAATAGAGTATTGTTGGACAGACTATATTTAATTGAAAAAATACCTTTTTTTCAGGAAAACATTTTTTGGGGGAAAGAAATGTGTGTTATTGAAAATAGCATGTTATTCAGGTTGAGAAAACAAATGTGATGTGACATGTGTAGTTACATAGAAAAGTAGTTTTCTTTTAAAGGAAAGAAGATGTGTTGTTATGTGTTAATAACATTTAGACTACGTTACCCAGCAGGCTATGCGGGAGGCGGATGGTTAAAGAATGTCTTGCATGGCTAAACATAGAGTTTTCTAGCTGAAGTATATGTTCATTAAAAGTAGTTAAACCTACACCCCGGTTTGTTATTATATAAGGAACCAACATAACATGGTGTCAGATTGGTCATCGCTATGAAGAGACAGAGATAAGAAAGGAGTAACTCTGCAAATTTCCGCAACGAAAATTTAACATTCTACCACAAGTCAAGTGATGTGAGTAGTCGAAGATGCTAGCTTGCAAACATAACACTTCTAGTTCTACTTCTTGTTCAACATCTAGTCCTACTTCTAGTCCTACTTCTAGTCCTACTTCTAGTCTTCTAGTCCTACTTCTAGTCTTACTTCTAGTTCTACTTCAAGTCCAACTTCTAGTACTACTTTTTGTTCTACTTCTTGTTCTACTTTTAGCACTACTTCCTGTTCTATTTCTAGTCCTACCTCCTGTTCTATTTCTAGTCCTACTTCTAGTTCTACTTCTTGTTCTACATCTAGTACTACTTCTTATTCTACTTCTAGTACTACTTCTAGTCCTCCTCTGCCAGTTCACATTCTCTCTGTCAGGTCTAACGTTCCTGTGCCGCTCTTGTGGCTGAGAAGACATATCATGTGATGAAACAGGAAAGAAGTCCCCTATGAGTGGTTTGACTGCAGTTGAGGGCACCTACCCGTCTGCCTGTTCTGTTCTGGCTCGCATCAAGACTGTCAGTGGCCATGATCCTCCGTCTGTAGAAACCACAGACTCACCGCTATCTCTCCGGCGTCACAGCCGTTTGCAGGGGAGGGTCCACCCACACCACACCATACTACACCACACCACACAACACAACACAACTGAACGGCACCACAATCTGACACATAGGAACCCGGTCAACCCAGTCCCTACACAGCAATGCACTATCTGCAATGCATGGAACACCTGAGCTACATAATCTGTTTGTTTTGTGTATAAATGTAGCAAACTGGGAAGGTAGAGGTTTCACACATCAGCCCACTGGAAGACTGATGACTAAATCAACAATGATCTTTTGGCTTCCTGTTGTGTCTGGCTTCAAGTTCGTGCATGAAATGCAGCAAACTGAGAGACTATTGTCTGACCTTTATTAAGGAACTCACTCACACAAGCCAACAGGAAGTTACAGTGCATTTGGAAAGTATTCTGACCCCTTTTCCACATTTTGTTACGTTTAAGCCTTATTCTAAAATTGATTAAATAGTTTTTCCCTGATCAATCTACACACAATACCCCATAATTACAAAACAAAAACATTTTTATTTTTTATTTTAAATATCCCATTTACATAAGTATTCAAACCATTTACTCAGTACTTTGTTGAAGCACCTTTGGCCGCGACTACAGCCTCGAGTCTACTTGGGTATGACACTACAAGCTTGGCACACCGGTATTTGGGGAGTTTCTCCCATTCTTCTCTTTTGATCATCTCAAGCACTGTCAGGTTGGATGTGATGTGGAGCGTCGCTGCACAGCTATTTTCAGGTCTCTCCAGAGATATTCGATCAGGTTCAAGTCTGGGCTCTGGCTGGGCCACTCAAGGACATTCAGAGAGTTGTCCCACAGGCAGTCCTGCATTGTCTTGGATGTGTGCTTCGGGTCATTGTCATGTTGGAAGGTGAACCGTCACCCCAGTCTAAAGTCCTGAGCACTCTGGAGAAGGTTATTATTAAGGATATCTCTATACTTTGTACCTTTCATCTTTCCATCGATTCTGACTAGTCTCCTAGTCCCTGATGCTGAAAAACATCCCCACAGCATGATGCTGCCAACACCATGCTTCACCGTAGGGATGGTGCTAGGTGACGTGGCGCTGGGCATTCAGGCCAAAGAGTTCAATTTGGTTTCATCAGACCAGATAATCTTGTTTCTTATGGTCTGAGAGTCTTTAGGTGCCTTCGGCATACTCCAAGTGGGCTGCCGTGCCTTTTACGTCCGTCTGGGCACTCTACCATAAAGGCCTGATTGGTGGAGTGTTGCAGAGATGGTTATCCTTCTGGAAGGTTCTCCCATCTCCACAGAGGAATTCTGGACTTTCAGAGTGGGTTCTTGGGTTCTTCGTCATCTCCCTGACCAAGGTCCCTCCATCCTGATTGCTCAGTTTGCCCGTTTTGGTGGTTCCAAACTACTTCCATTTAAGAATGATGGAGGCCATTGTGTTCTTGGGGACCTTCAATGCTGCAGACATTTTTTGGTACCCTTCCCTAGATCTGTGCCTCGGCACAATCCAGTCTCAGAGCTCTACAGACCATTCCTTCGACCTCATGGCTTGGTTTTTGCTCTGACATGCACTGTCAACTGTGATACCTTATATAGACAGGTGTGTGTGCCTTTCCAAATCATGTCCAATAAATAGAATGTACCACAGGTGGACTCCAATCAAGTTGTAGAAACAATTTTTTTAGTCTCATAGCAAAGGGTCTGAATACTTATGTAAATAAGGTATTTCTGGTTTTTATTCATAATAAATTTGCAAAAATGTCTAAAAACCTGTTTTAGCTTTGTCATTATGGGCTATTGTGTGTAGGTTGATGTGAATTTCTTTAATTCAGTGGTCACCAACCGATTGATCGCTTGCGCTTTTTTTCTTTGTGTTTTGCTTTTGGAGGTAGACACTTGATTCAGAAGCCCGCAGACCGGGAGAGCTGTGGCTAAATTTAGTTGTGCTGGCCAATCATAGCTCAAATCACTGTGCCCACAGCTTCCATGACCAGGCCACAGCAAAGTTTGATAGCCTACATGAGATTGCATAACTTTTAAAACCATGACCAGAGACAGACTCTCAAAGAAATCAGCAGATGCTGTTTTTAAGAGTGGGTTCATGTTTAAGTGTATATTCAGCACTGTCAACAATGTTTTTATTCAACACAATTACAAAACATAAAACGCTGCTGTAGCAGCAATGAATGAGTAGCCAAGTGTCTCCATAGGCCTGCGTTTTTATTATTAACTGCCCCCCTCTTTTTTAATATTCCTCAGGAAAGGATTTGACCTAGTTTTTTCCCCGAGTTGCCAGTATTCTTAAAGGCACCATGACAGATGCAGGTACCATCAGTCCACTAAAATAAAAAAGCTAATTATTTGCTAATTATTTCAATTCATGCTCAGCTGTGCCTTGCAAGCACTACACCAACTGGTCTATTTTGTTATCAAAGCTTGAGTTTGAAATATAATATGGTCTGAGAAGAACAATATTGGCAGGCCAGGCAAAAAGCCAATATATTGTGATAATGTATAAGGCCTACTGCACAGACCTCATTCCTACAGAACTGTTTTTGATAGGTTAGTTTTACATTTTTAAGTGATGTTAAACATTTCTCAGATCTCGGCATGCTTTTTGAATGAGAAAGTGATCTTGACTCAGAAAAGGTTGGTGACAGCTGTAGTAAATCATGGGCAAGGCAGTCACCAAAATGAAGTTTAAAATACAAATGTTACACATCACTCACTGTTGATTAAATTCACTGTTTTTTAAATTTTGATCTCCACATCTGACTGTCTTTGAACTGAATAATTTATGAGGAAATCTGTTCATTTGAGTGTCTGTATTTGTTTTGTTATGCTGTGTTTCCCGAGTGGATTCAGCTGGGGTTCCATGCCAGGTTATTTTCAATACTTTTAACAAAGTCAATATCCAAAGTGCAATTTAAAAAATAATAACGTAATTGCTGAAGTACTACTGAAGTACTACTTGGAATGATAACCTTCATACAAGAAACTCTGTACTATTCCCCAATGTTATTCATGAGATACAGTGAATTTGTTGTTTTGTTTATCTTGAGGAATGTTTTCATGTGTTCCCATGGTACAGTAGTGTCATCAGGTTAATGATGAGCTGCCAGCTCAGAGAAGATCATGGGAGTCTGAGTCCATCCCAGGTGGCTTTCAGCTCCAGATGTCTGTATGTTATCTCTTAGAGGAGTCTGGGTTCAGGAGTTTACACGGTTCCACTGAGTAATAACGCCAGCCCTCAGCATTAGGGATGAGCCTGTTGATTAGCTGTGATGGCTGGCACTGTGACCTCAGTATGTGAATGAATGACAGTTGGGACAGGACCCACATGAAAAAATATTTCTGTTTACTATAGAATACCACACTATTTACAATAGAATTCTGTAGTAAACTGAAGTATACTGTTGAATACTATACTACATGCTGTAGTATCCCTCGGTCATGTGTAGTACTTACTATAGAATGTTGTAGTAGACTGTATTATCCAGGGTGAAAAAAACACTACAGTAATGTTAGTAAAAACACTACAGTAATGTTAGTAAAAACACTACAGTCCGCAAAAACACTGCAGTTTTTAACTATAGTAAATATTACAGTATTTAATTTGTGTATACATTGCCAACACTCTCCCCCATATCTCAATTTGTGCCACCCATAAGTGAGAAACCTACATGCCAAGTATAGAGTAGACCATATATTGTGTTCCCTACAGGTTATAGAAAGGAGCAGAAGCTCTGAACTATCCAACACCAGTCCTATCTACCTACAGGTTATACAGTACCAGTCAAAAGTATGGACACACCTCTACTCATTCAAGGGTTTTTCTTTTATATTGACTATTTCCTACATTGTATTATAAACTATGAAATAACACATATGGAATCATGTAGTAACCAAAAACGTGTTAAACAAATCTAAATGAATTTTAAAATAGCTTTGCACACTCTTGGCATTTTCTCAACCAGCTTCATGAGGTGGTCACCTGAAATGCACTTCAATTAACAGGTGTGCCTTGTTAAAAGTTAATTTGTGGAATTTCTTTCCTTCATAATGCATTTGAGCCAATCAGATGTGTTGTTACAAGGTAGGGTAGCGGTGGTATACAGAATATTGCCCTATTTGGTAAAATACCAAGTCCATATTATGGCAAAAACAGCTCAAATAAGCAAAGAGAAATGACAGTCCATCACTACTTTAAGACATGAAGGTCAGTCAGTCGCAAAAACCATCAAGTGCTATGATGAAAATGGCTCTCATGAGGACTGACACAAGAAAGGAAGACCCATAATTACCTCTGCTGCAGAGGATAAATTCATTAGAGTTTACCAGCCTCAGAAACTGCAGCCCAAATAAATGCTTCACAGGCTTCAAGTAACAGACACATCTCAACATCATCTGTCCAGAGGAGAATGCATGAATCAGGCCTTTATGGCCGAATTGCTGAAAAAACCCCACTAATAAATGACGCAAATAATAATAAGAGACTTGCTTGGGCCAAGAAACCCGAGCAATGAACATTAGACTGGTGGAAATCTGCCCTTTGGTCTGATGAGTCCAAATTTGAGATTTTTGGTTCCAACCGCTGTGTTTTGTGAAAAGCAGAGTAGGTGAACGGATGATCTCTGCATGTTTGGTTCGCACCGTGAAGCATGGAGGAGGAGGTGGGATGGTGTGGGTGTGCTTTGCTGGTCAGTGATTTATTTATAATTCAAGGCACACTTAACCAGCATGGCTTCCACAGCATTCTGCAGCGATAAACCATCCCATCTGGTTTGCGTTTAGTGGGACTACCATTAGTTTTTCAACAGGACAATGACCCAACACACCTCCAGGCTTTGTAATGGCTATTTGACCAAGAAGGAGAGTGAGGGAGTGCTGCATCAGATGACCTGGCTTCCGCAATCACCAGACTTCAACCCATTTGAGATGGTTTGGGATGAGTTGGACCGCAGAGGAAAAGCAGCCAACAAGTGCTCACAATATGTGGGCACCCCTGCAAGACTGTTTCAAAAGCATTCCAGGTGAAGCTGGATGAGAGAATGCCAAGAGCGTGGAAAGTTGTCGTCAAGGCAAAGGGTGGCTACTTTGGAGAAACTCAAATATAAAATGTATTTTGATATGTTTAACATTTTTTTCATTACTACATGATTCCACATGTGCTCTTTTATAGTTTTGATGTCTTTACTATTATTCTACAATGTAGAAAATAGTAAAAATAAAGAAAAACCCTTGAATGAGTAGGTGTGTGCAAACTTTTGACTGTTACTGTAGACAATTTGCTATTTATCGAGCAGGTTTCCTCAAGGAGAAAGCCTCCACTTCTATGTTTGTCACACTGTGATCTGTTTCACCTGTCCTTTTGCTTGTCTCCATCCCCCTCCAGGTGTTGCCCATCTTTCCATTATCCCCTGTGTATTTATACCTGTATTCTCTGTCTGTTTGTTGCAAGTTCGTCTTGTTCGTTCAAGCTAACCAGCGTTTTTCCTGTCAGCTCCTATTGTTTCCCAGCCTCCCTTTCCTCGTCCTCCTGGTTCTTGACCTTTGCATGTCCTGACTCTGTACCCGCCCGCCTGACCTCTCTGCCTGACCCTGAGCCTGCCATCCTGTTTCTTTGCGCCACCTCTGGATAACAGAACTCTGCCAATCCCTGACACTGAGTCCACCTGCCGTCCTGTTCTTTGCCTTACCCTGGTTCTTCGACCCCTGCCTGCCTTGACCTGTCTTACCTGTCCCTGTTGCTACAATAAACATTGTTACTTCGACAGTCTGCAACTGGCTCTTACCTTGATTCCCGTTAATGTTAAACATAAAATAAATAAAAACACTCTAGTAAACACTACAATAATGTCCGCCACAACACTACCGTAAATGCTACTGTATACTACAATCTGAAAAATCACTACAGTAATTGCTACAGTATACTACAATCTGTAAAAATACTACAGTAAATGCTACAGAGTCAATGTGCGGGGGCATCCGGTTAGTCGAGGTAGTTGCGGTAATATGTACATATAGGTAGAGTTAGTGACTATGCATAGATAATTAACAGAGAGTAGCAGCAGTGTAAAACAGTAAAAGAGAGGGGGCAATGCAAGTAGTCTGGGTAGCCATTTGATTAGCTGTTCAGGAGTCTTATGGCTTGGGGTAGAAGCTGCTAAGAAGCCTTTTGGACCTAGACTTGGTGCTCCGATACACCTTGCCGTGCGGTAGCAGAGAGAACAGTCTATGACTAGGGTGGCAATAATCTTTTACATTTTTTGAGCCTTCCTCTGACACCCCCTGGTATAGAGGTCCTGGATGGCAGGAAGCTTGGCCCAAGTTATTTACTGGGTCATACGCACTACCCTCTGTAGTGCCTTGCGGTCGGAGGCCGAGTAGTTGCCATACCAGGCAGTGATGCAACCAGTCCGGATGTTCTTGATGGTGCGGTTGTAGAACTTTTTTGAGGATCTGAGGACCCACACCAAATCTTTTCAGTCTCCTGAGGAGGAATAGGTGTTTTCGTGCTCTATTCACAACTGCCTTGATGTGTTTTGACCAGGACAGTTTGTTGGTGATGTGGACACCAAAGAACTTGAAGCTCTCAACCTGCTCCACTACAGCCCTGTTGATGAGAATGGGGGTGTGCTCGGTCCTCCTTTTCCTCTAGTCCACAATCATCTCCTCTCCATCTCATCGTTGTCGGTGATCAGGCCTAACACTGTTGTGTCATCGGAAATCTTTATGATGGTTTTGGAGTCGTACCTGGCCATGCAGTCATGAGTGAACAGGGAGTACAGGAGGGGACTGAGCACACACCCCTGAGGGGCCCCCGTGTTGAGGGTCAGTGTGGCAGATGTGTTGTTACCTAACCTTACCACCTGTCAGGAAGTTTGGGATCCAGTTGCAGAGGGTGTTGTTTAGTCCCAGGTTTCTTAGCTTAGTGATGAGCTTTGAGGGCACTATGGTGTTGAATGCTAAGCTGTAGTCAATGAATAGCATTCTCACATAGGTGTTCCTTTTATCCGTGTGGGAAAGGGCAGTGTGCAATAGAGATTGCATCATCTGTGGATCTGTTGGGGCGGTATGCATATTGGAGTGGGTCTAGGGTTTCTGGGATAATGGTGTTGATATAAGCCATGATCAGCCTTTCAAAGCACTTCATAGCTACAGACCTGAGTGCTACAGGTCAGTAATCATTTAGGCAGGTTACCTTCGTGTTCTTGGGTACAGGTACTATGGTAGTCTGCTTGAAACATGTTGGTATTACAGATTCAGTCGGTGATAGGTTGAAAATGTCAGTGAAGAACCTTGCCAGTTGGTCGGCGCATGCTCGCAGTACACGTCCTGATAAGCCGTCTGGCCCTGCGGCCTTGTGAATGTTGACCTGTTTAAAGGTCTTACTCACATCGGCTACGGAGAGCGTGATCATACAGGCATCCGGAACAGTTGAAACTCTCATGCACGTTTCAGTGTTGCTTGCCTCAAAGCGAGCATAGAAGTAATTTAGCTTGTCTGGTAGGCTCGTGTCACTGGGTAGCTCGCAGATGTGAGTACAATTGGTTAGGTGGCCATAAAATGGCAGCCATCCCTCCTCCTCATTCTTATGCTATGATGTCTAAATAAGTCCCTTGCACAGACGTTGAAGATGGGTTCTGTTCCCAGCTGCTGGACACATCAGGCCTGCTGGGGTTTAGCAGTGCAGAGAGAGGCAAAGAGCCAATCTACTACCTTGTTGTCATCAGAACTTGGCTCTGCTGGCCCTGCAACTCGTGCAATTTTTTAGATGAGATGGCAGCCATCCAAGCCTGGAGTAAATCAGCACTGTCCGTCAGTCAACAACAGCCAGCACAGAGAGGAGGGGAAGGAGGAAGTGTGCATATGAGAGAGAGGATGAGGGAAGGGAGGGGGAGCATGAAAAAATTTGTGGAAAATTATGAGTGGGGGAGGGAAGACAAGAGAGATCGAGGGCTTGGTCTGTTTTTGTGAAACCTGAGCTGGGAAAAATGTCTCTGAGTTTAACACTTACCCAAAATGTTTTGCAGTTGTTACTGTTAGGAGGGATCCATTGCGTGAGCCAACACACGCAGGCACAGAACCGTACACACGTACATGCAGAGCCGCATACACAGCCCTGGTGTGCTTGTTTTTCTCTGTCTCTGCCCCATCCCTCACCACACTTATGTTATCAAGGTGAGGCACACACACACTAACAAGGCAGCCTGACGTCTCTGGCCTGACGTCCAGCCAACTGTCTCCAGAAAAACTGTCTCCACCCACTGAACCGGACCGGCTTCTGCCAGGAGGCTCTATCAGCTCTTTATCTGCAGCCTCCCTGCCTCGCTGTCTCTCAGCAAGGGGCTGTCTGGAAACTGGGCATGAGCAAATGCTGCTCTCATTACTGAACACCTCATGCAGAGTGAACACAGAGGGTTGAGACTGGTGTGTCCTCAGGAAACCACAGTGACTGCCTTATTTTATTCTGAAAGGAGCTTTTTCCTGCCAATTAATTCTCAACAATACCCAGCCTTGTTTATGTCCTGTATATTGTATATTGCTTGAGCCTCCTCAAGTGATGTTCCAAAGCATGGATTATCAGACACATGAAACAACAGCTGCCTGCGGTGGGAAGGTTTACAGTTTGAATCCTTTAATTAGGGTTTAAATGTAATAAGATAAGCATAAAAAGATAACATGTAAAAAGTAGCCCACAAAACAATAGGCAGCAGGAGACAAAAATGGCAAGTTCACTAGGTTTATGTGCTTTACTTGGAGGATTTTAAATCCCTCCCCTTGACCGCAGGATACTGCTAGTGTTTGTGAGTCAGAGATTGTGTGTGTGTGTGTGTTTTGGGTGTAACTATCCTTGTTGGGGCTAGAACAAGGACAATTCTGACAAGTGGTAACAGAAGGAAATAGGCTATTTTAGGCTTAGGGGTTAGGTTTAGGGTTAGGGTTAGGGTTACAACTAGAGTTTAAGGGATCATTTGGGATTTTGGCAATAGCCCTTTATCTACTTCCCCAGAGTCAGGTGAACTTGTGGATACCATTTGTAATGTCTTTGTGTCCAGTATGAAGGAAGTTAGAGACATTTTCTTGCGTTAATGCTAACTAGCATTAGCACAATGACTCGAAGTCTATGTTACAGTATCTGCTAGCATGCTATCAGACACCATAGACTTCCAGTCATTGCGTTAACGCTAGTTAGTAATTACACTAGAGCTAGTAAGCAACTTCCTTCAAAGTGCACACAGAGATATAAAATTGGTATCTACAAGTTAATCTTACTCTGGGGAACTAAAGGGCCTCATTGCCAAAATCCTGAAATATCTCTTTATGGTTAGAATTACGGTTGGAGTTAGGGGTTAGGGTTAGGACATAGGGTTTTGGGGATAAGGTCAGGGTTAAGGTTAGGGATTAGAGAAAATAGAATTCTGAATGGGAATCAATTGTTTGGTCCCCACAAGGATAGTTAAACAAACATGTGTGCGTGTGCATGTGTGCTTTTATCGTGTGCCAAGAGTGTGTAAGTGTGCGTGCATATGTATGTGTGTGCTTGTCCTTCTGCTTGCGTGTGCTTCACAGCTGTGCGGTTTGGAGTGACTGGCGCTCAGCAAAGGACTGGGCTCTGCCGGGTTTCTCTTGGTTAACAGAAGAGAACTCACAGTGCTGCACAGTGATTGCACAACTTATTTTCTAAAGAAAATGTACAGAGACGGCTGCAGAATAAATTAAGAACCAATGGAGAAACAAAATACAGAATATGGACAGAGTCAAAGAGATGAACTCTCACTGTCCCAAATCACATGAATTTAACAACACTTGCAGCCCCCTTCTCAATGACTTATGCATGCCAAGGTCTTAAAGCCTCAGTCTCTAAGCATGAATTAAATGCATCTATACCACAATAGTACATCACTTTCATAACCTTGTATACTAATTGGGAAGGGGTTGAACTGAAGTGAATTAATGTTTCATGCACAGATATAAAAATCCCACACTGTGTTAAAATCCCACAAACACATTGTCTTCAATTACAGAAAATAAAATAATAAATTATTGTCCTTTCAGTATTGACCGATCCATCTGCTGATAGTTGTGATTTGTTGTGATTTGATAGCAGAGCAGGGCTGAGGGCTAGAAGGGCTGGGAGGCTTGAGTTGAGGCTTGGGATGGCGGCAGGTAGCTTAGAGGTTAAGCGGTTAAGTGTGTTGGGCCAGTAAGCGAAAGGTCGCTGGTTCTAATTCCCGAACTGACTAGGTAAAAAATCAGTTGATGTGCTTTTGAGCAAAGAACGTAACCCTCATTGCTCTGGATAAGAGCATGTGCTAAATGACTAAAACATAAAACCGGATGGGAATGGGGACTGGATGATGGAGGGCTTCGGGACTAGAGGGCTGGTGAGTCTGTGCTAGAGCTGGACGATAAACTGAAAATGATCTATTCTCCGTCAGGAAACTGAAAAGTTTTGGCATGGATCCTCAGATCCTCAAAAAGGTTCTAGAGCTGGACCATCGAGAGCATCCTGACTGGTTGCATCACTGCCTGGAATGGCAACTGCTCGGCCTCCGACCGCAAGGCACTACAGAAGGTAGTGCAAATGGCCCAGTACATCACTGGGGCCAAGCTTCCTGCCATCCAGGACCTCTATACCAGGCGGTGTCAGAGGAAGGCCCTAAAAATTGTCAATGAATCCAGCCAACCTTGTCAAAGACTGTTCTCTCTGCTACCGCACGGCAAGCGGTACCGGAGCGCCAAGTCTAGGTCCAAGAGGCTTCTAAACAGCTTCTACCCCCAAGCCATAAGACTCCTGAACAGCTAATCAAATGACTTCCCAGACTTTTGCGTTTGCCCCCCCCCCCTCTCTTACACTGCTGATACTCTGTTGTTATCATCTATGCATAGTTACTTTAATAACTCTACCTTCATATAAACTCAGCAAAAACAGTAACGTCCCTTTTCAGGACCCTGTCTTTCAAAGATAGTTTGTAAAAATACAAATAACTTCACAGATCTTCATTGTAAAGGGTTTAAACACTGTTTCCATGCTTGTTCAATGAACCATAAACAATTAATGAACAAATACCAGTGGAACGGTCGTTAAGACACTAACAGCTTACAGACGGTAGGCAATTAAGGTCACAGTGATGAAAACTTAGGACACTAAAGAGGCCTTTCTACTGACTTTCTACTGAAATACACCAAAAGAAAGATGCCCAGGGTCCCTGCTCATCTGCGTGAACGTGCCTTAGGCATGCTGCAAGGAGGAATGAAACCTGCAGATGTGGCTAGGGCTACAGGGAGACAGAACGGACAGCTTATCATCCTCACAGTGGCACACCATGTCTAACAACACCTGACGGGATCGGTACATCCAAACACCACACCTACAGGACAGATACAGGATGGCAACAACAACTGCCCGAGTTACACCAGGAACGCACAATGCCTCTATCAGTGCTCAGACTGTCCGCAATCGGCTGAGAGAGGCTGGACTGAAGGCTTGTAGGCCTGTTGTAAGGCAGCTCCTCACCAGACATCACCGGCATAAACGTCACCTTAGCGGACAAACCCACATCTCTGGACCAGACAGGACTGGCAAAAAGTGCTCTTCACTGACGGGCCGCGGTTTTGTCTCAACAGGGGTGATGGTCGGATGCGCGTCTGTCATCTAAGGAATGAGCGTTACACCAAGGCCTGTACTCTGGAGTGGGATCGATTTGGAGGTGGAGGGTCCGTCATGGTCTGGGGTGGTGTGTCACAGCATCATCGGACTAAGCTTGTTGTTATTGCATGCAATCTCAACGTTATGCATTACAGGGAAGAAATTCTCCTCCCTCATGTGGTACCCTTCCTGCAGGCTCATCCTGACATGACCCTCCTGCATGACGTTGCCACCAGCCATACTGCTCATTCTGTGTGTGATTTCCTGCAAGACAGGAACGTCAGTGTTGCCAGCGAAGATGCCAGCGACGAGGCCAGTGAAGAGCCCTGGATCGGAGGGTGAGGGCTAGGGCCATTCCCTCAGAAATGTCCAGGAACTTGCAGGTACCTTGGTGGAAGAGTGGGGTAACATCTCACAGCAAGAACTGGCAAATCTGGTGCAGTCCATGAGGGGGAGATGAACTGCATTACTTCATGCAGCTGGTGGCCACACCAGATACGGACTGTTACTTTTGATTTTGACCCCCACTTTGTTCAGGGACACATTATTCCATTTCTGTTAGTCACGTCTGTGGATCTTGTTCAGTTTATGTCTCAGTTGTTGAATCTTGTTATGTTCATACAAAGACTTACACATGTTAAGTTTGCTGAAAATAAAAGCAGTTGTCAGTAAGAGGACGTTTGTTTTGCTGAGTTTACATATTGCCCCAAATAACCAGTGCCTCCGCACATTGACTCTGTACCGGTACCCCCCTGTATATAGTCACGTTATTATTATAATAATATAATAATAATATAATATGCCCCCTTTATACTTACAGTCACGTTATTATTATTTTACTGCTGCTCTTTAATAACTTGTTACTTTTATTTACTTATTCTTATCCATATTTTTTTTAACTGCATTGTTGGTTAGGGGCTCGTAAGTAAGCATTTCACTCTAAGGTGAAATGTGACTAATAAAATTTGATTTGATTAGTTTAAACCACATTCCAGCCGGTTTCTATTCCACAAGTTACCACCGGCTAAATCTTTGACGTTAAAATGCCCATTTACTCTGTTCCATCTGATTGCGCAATCCACTGTCTCATCAGCCCAGCCAGGCAATTTTTCTTTTAGACTAACATTTAGTTTTCAACAGCGGAGATTTGTATAAACCTTGCTGCCTGTTTCTGACATTTGCAATATTGTTTCAACATTCAAATTCGATCTCCAGCTATCCCATGGTAATGAACGTGTTGGGAGTCTGGATGAGACAGATAGGCAGGCAGCTTTTCTCAGCCAGTTGAAATCATGAATCAGCATAATGTTTTATGATATATACAAAGAACTATCAATAGAACTATCAACAGGTCAAATGAAATGAAGTGCAGCTAGTTTGCTGTCTTTCCATCTTCATTTTGAAGTGACTGTGTTGGCTGTGTTGTGGGCTAGCTCCTCTGAACAACAGTGTCCTGATGAGAGAGCACATTTCTACGCCAGGTGAAATTGAGCATTATTAGGTCATTGTTATGGATGTATCCAAGTGGTCACTACAAAACAGCAAAAGCAAACCTAAATGCAGCTACTTTGCTGTTATTCTGGCTGCACTGTTTGACGTTACTGTAATTTAGCCATAGTTGGCTAGATAGCAAGCAAGGGGCAAGAAAATTGCCATCCAGTATGACAATCGAACATTTAGAAAGAACCACTGGGTCCATAGATACAGAACCAAAGGACTGAACTGGGTCGTGTCTCTGGCAACCGAACCGATAGAATGAATGACCAGCCGGCTTGGGTAGCAACCCTTGATCTGTGTCAGGACTATTTATTGTGGAAGGATGAAATAGTATGAATAAATTAATAAAAGTAAAGTTTTAATGACAATACAGTGGCTTGCAAAAGTATTCAGCCCCTTGGCATGTTTCCTATTTTGTTGCATTACAACCTGGAATTAAAATAGGTTTTTGGGGGGTTTGTATCATTTGATACTTTACTGATACCCTATCACTTTAAAGATGCAAAATATTTTTTATTGTGAGACAAACAAGAAATAACACAAAATAAACTGAAAACTTGAGCGTGCATAACTATTCATAACTATTCCACCTTTGGCAGCAATTTCAGCTGCAAGTCTCTTAGGGTATGTCTATTGGTTAGAGCGTTGGACTAGTAACCGGAAGGTTGCAAGTTCAAACCCCCCAGCTGACAAGGTACAAATCTGTCATTCTGCCCCTGAACAGGCATTTAACCCAATATTCCTAGGCTGTCATTGAAAATAAGAATTTGTTCTTAACTGACTTGCCTAGTTACATAAAGGTTTTTTAAAAGCGTGGCACATCTAGCCACTGGCATTTTTGCCCATTCTTCAAGGAAAAACTGCTCCAGCTCCTTCAAGTCGGATGGGTTCCACTGGTGTACAACAATCTTTAAGTCATACCACAGATTCTCAATTGGATTGAGGTCTGGGCTCTGATTAGACCATTCCAAGACATTTAACTGTTTCCCATTAAACCACTCAAGTGTTGCTTTAGCTGATGGTTTTCTCGGGGTGATGAGAGGTGTTTGGTTTGTGCCAGACAGCGTTTAACTTGATGGCCAAAAAGCTACATTTTAGTCTCATCTGCCCATTTTCTTCCATTTTTTTCCTTCGTCCATATGTTTGAGGAGTCTCCCACATGCCTTTTGGCGAACACCAAACATGTTTGCTTATTTTTTTCTTTATTAAGCAATGGCTTTTTTTCTGGCCACTCTTCCGTAAAGCCCAGCTCTGTGGAATATACGGCTTAAAGTGGTCCTATGGACAGATACTCCAATCTCTGCTGTGGAACTTTGCAGATCATTCAGGGTTATCTTTGGTCTCTTTGTTGCCTCTCTGATTAATGCCCTCCTTGCCTGGTCCGTTTTGGTAGGCGGCCCTTTCTTGGCAGGTTTGTTGTTGAGCCATATTCTTTTCATTTTTTTTATAATGGTGCTCTGTGGGATGTTCAAAGTTTCTGATATTTTTTTTTAAACCCAAGCCTGATCTGTACTTCTCCACAACTTTGTCCCTGACCTGTTTAGAGAGCTCCTAAGACAGCTGCCTCTGATTGGGAACCACACTCGGCCAAAACCAAAGAAATACAAATCATAGAATGCCCACCCCACATCACACTGACCTCACCAAATAGAGAAATAAAACGACTCTCTAAGGTCAGAGCGTGACAGTACCCCCCCCCCCTAAAGGTGTGGACTCCCGGCCACAAACCTTGAACCTATAGGGGAGGGTCCGGGTGGGGACCGTCGCTGCAGGCTCCGGACTGGGGACCGTCGCTGGAGGCTCCGGACTGGGGAGCATCGATCATCACTGGAGGCTTCGTGCCATGGATCATCACTGGAGGCTTTGTGCCATGGATCATCACTGGAGGCTTCGGGCAATGGATCATCACTGGAGGCTTTGTGCCTTGGATCATCACCGGAGACACTGTGCGTAGAGCCGGCACAGGATATACTGGGCCAAGGAGGCGCACTGGAGGTCTGGAGCGTAGAGCTGGCACGTGGAGTTGGCTCAGGTCTATAACCTGACTCCACCAATCCCCCCGTGTGCCTCCCCCCAAATTGTTTTGGGGCTGCCTCTCGTGCCTGCTTCGTCGTGCCAACTCCTCGTATCTTCGCCATTCCGCCTTTGCTGCTTCTAGCTCCCCCTTAGGACGCCGATATTCTCCAGCCTGTGTATGATATACCTAAGTATGATTCCCAATCAGAGACTACGATAGACAGCTGCCTCTGATTGGGAACCACACTCGGCCAAAACCAAAGAAATATAAAACATAGAATGCCCAACCCACATCACACCCTGACCTCACCAAGTAGGGAAATAAAATGTCTCTCTATGGTCAGGGTGTGACAGGGGGATGAATAATTTTGCAAAGCACTGTATGTAAATCATTATTTGAACATGTTCGTAACCTGTTGTGTAAAAGTGATAATTCCCTCGAAGCTGGTGTTTTGAGGATATATTGGTATGGATTTTCAGGCATTATCACTGAAATAAACATATTGTTCTATTTATAGTTTTGTGATAATTCATTACATTTATCGTGATATGGATTTTTGTTCATATCGCCCAGCAATGACTCTGTGCCGACTGGGAGGTTAGCTGTGTTGGAGGGGGCTCTGTTGCCCCCAGCATACCCAGTACAACTTAGCTCAGCCTATGCACTCTGGCTTTGTTGACTTAGCTGGTGTTCCCATGACAACTGTAGACTTTCCTGGAGCCAGATGTGTACAGAGAAGAGTAGAGAATGTGAGAATACTTCAGTGTTTGTGTTCGCTATGACATGGCTGAGGTTGTTATTTGATATGTAGACTATTGCCTTTCTGCAGAAGTAGCATGGAAATAACTCTGGGATAAAGTGTCAAGCAACAGGATGGTGTTACTATTCACTGTCAATGGACTATTATAAACTCTTAGTAATAATGTTCATTTGGTGGATCACTGCCTCTTACTCAAACAACAACACAACAGTACTTCAGGTAGTGAGTCAGAGGCCATGGGCACCTCCAGTATTATTTTAGCCAAAGCACAGACAAGACAATTAAAGGCAAAAACAAACAATGCCAAAATACACAATGCTATCTAAAGAACCATCTTAAACAAAAGAGAAAAGTGCTATAATCATGAGGTTGGTTTATCTCCATTTTAATATGTCTTCCCAGACAGCACTAGTCCCCTGCCATCAACTTCATCTGGCATGCAATCAAGAGAGCCACAGAGTTGTTTTGGTGCTGTCACTCAATCAGGAGGTACCTCCCAACCCCCCCTTGTTCTCATCCTAGCCCCCCTCTTTACAGCCCACTTTGCAGATGCTTTCAGACTAGGAGGGATGTCGTTACAGAAGCACAATATCAACAAACAGAACAAAGAAAAACTGGAAAATGTTACACATAAACTTGGAACATATACATTTACAGAAAACTCTGTCCTTTTTTTCACAACAGCCAGACAGGGTGCCTCATTGCCTGGCAGAGAATACAAACAATTGATGTACTAACAAACCGACCTATCCATGTAGCCTATCCAGCTCTATATGGTCCTCTTTGTCCCTGATAATAGGGTAAAATTGCTATTGTCAAGGAGTAATTCATGTCATAGTAGACACATTAAAATGAGCTGTAGTCACTAGTTGCTCCCCCAGTAAATGTCTGTCTGAAATTATAGGTTAATGAAATGAGTGTGCTGCTCATAGGTGGTAATTTAGTAATTACCTATGTGTTTGGGTGAGATGGTGTGAGATGAGATGGTGTTGGGTGAGAGTACAGTCCTGGGGGGGATTCTGTGGCTGGGTGGGACACAGGGGGTGATGAGGTGCCTGTCAGCGCTAATTTGCTGTTATTCTCCAGCTCATAGCTACTTTATTCACTTAATGATACTGTGCCTATCTGATGCCTTTAACACAACTGTCAGCCTCTACAGAGAGAAAACCGAACCAGTACTTGGCAGAGGCCAGACCGAATGACATGTAGAGATTGACTCTGTGCTGGTTTTGTTGTGTTCATCAGCTGAGCACAATCAGTCTTCTTTTCTCGGTTCTCTTGTGAGCCACCCCACTCAGCCAAAGGCTCCAGTCACGGAGGCTGCACTGCATCGATTGGCTTTGCAGACATAAACAAGAGCTGCACTTGCAAGTGACCCATGGGCCTGACCCCAGAGATAGACGCTCCCTCTAATGGGTGTCTCTTTCAGCGGGCGGTCCGTGGAACAGAGAAGCCATTGTTTGTGCCAGGAACAGCCAAGACTCAAGCCCACAAAAGTGCTGAGCCAAGAGGAGCAGGCTAGAGAGCCAGGGAACTATGGGCCCTTCCTCCTCCTCCTGCTGCAAGGCAGAGCCTCAGCCTTCCACTCCCTGAGGGAGAGTTAACCCAGGAGAGGATTGCCACCCCCCCCCTCAGAGCAGAGCCATGCTAACAAAGCAATCATTGCACTGATAACACCTGGTCTGGCTGCTTCACTTGTTTTGATCACACATCTTTTATCACCTTTATCTTTTCTTAGTCTCTTGTTGCTTTTTGGAGGATTTGAAGACATTTTAGGAGATACTTTAAATGACAAACCTATAGTAGCTAGAAGTGAGAAGCCACCACATCCTCTGATGCACACAGGCCTGGGAGTTCTCCTGCTGGAAGTGGCCAAACAGGTGAGTCGGGTGTCAGTGAGGTGTGAAATCTTACTTGGCAGCCATGACAATACGCTTGCCACACGTCAGACCTGGGGGAGGTGACTTTACACACAGCACACAGCGTTAACTAGTCTATTCAACTCAGCCTGAGCTGAAGAGCAAAATAACACTGGGTTTTACTGCAATTTGTTGTAATGATGATCCCTTGTATGATATGGTGCAAAGAAATTGACATGAACCTCACATATTGAACATGAGGTTTATTTTACGTTGTGGTACTTGTGTATGTCATGTATGTATAAAAACAACACCTTTATCTCACAAGAACATTCACAAGTGATTATATAGTCATTATAAACACCATGTTAGGAACCACACCCTGATATTCCACCACTGTTAGGCATAAGGGACATTCATGCATATATTTGTCATCAGCAGTATCGCAATTGCAGTCGCAGTATAGGTCGCCAGGTCACAATTGTAAATGAGAACTTGTTGTCAACTTGCCTACCTGGTTAAATAAAGGTGAAATAAAAATAAAATAAAATATCAAGCCCCCTGGTCTGACAGTCCCAGTAGTACTGTATAAGTCATCTGCAGGCATGGCAGCCGTGGCTCTGACCTTTGTAGAAGTGACAGTAATGCAGAGTGAGGGGACTTCATGGACACATCCTCCTAACCAAGGCTCTGCTGGAGACCAGGGCACAGGTTGTCTGTAGTAGCTACTCATCCTCAGTATTACCAATGCCCTGCTAGACAGGCCTGTGTGTGTGTGCATGTTTGTGTGTGTGTGTGTGTGTGTGTGTGTGTGTGTGTGTGTGTGTGTGTGTGTGTGTGTGTGTGTGTGTGTGTGTGTGTGTGTGTGTGTGTGTGTGTGTGTGTGTGTGTGTGTGTGTGTGTGTGTGTGTGTGTGTGTGTGTGTGTGTGTGTGTGTGTGTGTGTGTGTGTGTGTGTGTGTGTGTGTGTGTGTGTGTGTGTGTGTGTGTGTGTGTGTGTGTGTGTGTGTGTGTGTGTGTGTGTGTGTGTGTGCAGTACTGCTAGTTAGACAGTCATGAGTGTAGGCTGAAGGCCCCATCGCTCCCAATAAATGAATGAGCACTCAGCAGGAGGGATGTGACGGGCACTCCCACTGACAAACACCTGGCTAACTTCTAATGGCTAGCTGGCAATCCTCAGATGCTTGGATAGTTTTAAGTGGCTTCATTTCACAATGATGCTTATAACAAATGGACAACATGATGTTGGATGTTGGAGGAAAGAGAATAATAACTTCTACCTCAGCACTACAGTACTTGCATGGAAGCAAAGAATTTATCAAGTAACCACACAGTTGAAGTCAGAAGTTTACAAACACTTTAGCCAAATACATTTAAACTCAGTTTTTCACAATTCCTGACATTTAATCCTAGTCAATATTCCCTGTCTTAGGTCAGATAGGGTTACCACTTTCAAAAATAATTTCTGGGCACCATGGTGTCTTGTTTCTCTTTCAAAGAAATCAAAGACTGTTCTATGCAGGTTATTGCATTGTCAATGGTCTGCTATACTACAGACACACAGCTAGTTCAGCACATGACAGATTTGAAAGAACACTGTACAATATCACAGGGACTGCTCAGGGACGCATCAGATCTACAGACAAAACATACTTTCCAGTTCATGTTGATTACAAAAGAATGCTAAAGTAGACTAAAAGGATTGAACCCATAACCAATGCCCGGTGACAAAAAAAATTGGCAAATGATCTGCATGGTACTGATCCAGCTCCAAAGCACTGACCAGACAATGGTCATACTGTAGTTATGTACAGTTGAAGTCGGAAGTTTACATACACCTTAGCCAAATACATATCTCACTGGTCACCCCCAAAACCAATAGTTTCTTTCCTTCCAGTTCTCTGCTGCCAATGACTGGAACGAACTGCAAAAATCACTGAAGCTGGAGACTTTAATCACAGCTGTCAGAGCAGCTCACAGATCACTGCACCTGTACATAGCCCATCTGTAAACAGCCCATCTATCTACCTCATTGTAATGGCGTTCTTCGTTTGTTGAAAGAGAGTCGGACCAAAATGCAGCGTGGTTGTTACTCATGTTCTTTAATGAATGAATCGCGATACATGAAATAACTATACAAATACAAAACAACAAACGGAACGTGAAAACTAATTACAGCCTATCTGGTGAACCAACTGGTCCTGTGTAGAGCATGGCGCTAATTAGAGCAGCCTATCTGGTGAACACTACTAAATGGCATTATAGACTACACAGAGACAGGAACAATCACCCACGAAATACACAGTGAAACCCAGGCTACCTAAATACGGTTCCCCATCAGAGACAACAAGAATCACCTGACTCTGATTGAGAACCGCCTCAGGCAGCCAAGCCTATACTAGACACACCCCTAATCAACCACAATCCCAATGCCTACAAAAAAAACCAATGTGACAATACAATAAACCCATGTCACACCCTGGCCTGAACAAATAATTAAAGAAGACACAAAATACTAAGACCAAGGCGTGACACTCATCCCCATAGTGTATTTATTTATTTATCTTGCTCCTTTGCACCCCAGTATCTCTACTTGCATGTTCATCTTCTGCACATCTACCATTCCAGTGTTTAATTGCTATATTGTAATTACTTCTCCACCATGGCCTATGTATTGCCTTACCTCCCTTATCTTACCTCATTTGCACACACTGTATATATGGGTCTTCCAAATGGACAATGACTCCAAGCATACTTCCAAAGTTGTGGAAAAATGGCTTAAGGACAACAAAGTCAAGGTATTAGAGTGTCCATCACAAAGCCCTGACCTCAATCCCATAGAGAATGTGTGGGCAGAACTGAAAAAGCGTGTGCGAGCAAGGAGGCCTACACACCTGACTCAGTTACACCAGCTCTGTCAGGGGGAATGGGCATGGGAATGGGAATTCACACAACTTATTTTGGGAAGCTTGTGGAAAGCTACCCGAAAAGTTTGACCCAAGTTAAACAATTTAAAGGCAATGCTACCAAATACTAATTGAGTGTATGTAAACTTCTGACCCACTGGGATTGTGATGAAATAAATAAAAGCTAAAATACATAATTCTCTCTACTATTATTCTGACATTTCACATTCTTAAAACAAAGTGGTGATCCTAACTGACCTAAGACAGAGAATATTTACTGTGAGTAAATGTCAGGAATTGTGAAAAACTGAGTTTAAATGTGTTTGGCTACAGTATACAGTGGGGAGAACAAGTATTTGATACACTGATGATTTTGCAGGTTTCCCACTTACAAAGCATGTAGAGGTCTGTAATTTTTTATCATAGGTACACTTCAGCTGTGAGCGACGGAATCTAAAACAAAAATCCAGATATTCACATTGTATGTTTTTTAAGTAATTCATTAGCATTTTATTGCATGACATAAGTATTTGATCATCTACCAACCTGTAAGAATTCCGACTCTCACAGACCTGTTACACTTTCGTTAAGAAGTCCTCCTGTTCTCCACTCATTACCTGTATTAACTGCACCTGTTTGAACACGTTACCTGTATAAAAGACACCTGTCCACACACTCAATCAAACAGACTCCAACCTCTCCACAATGGCCAAGACCAGAGAGCCGTGTAAAGACATCAGGGGTAAAATTGTAGACCTGCACAAGGCTGGAATGGGCTACAGGACAATAGGCTAGCAGCTTGGTGAGAAGGCAACAACTGTTGGCGCAATTATTAGAAAATGGAAGAGGTTCAAGATGACGGTCAATCATCCTCAGGCTGGGGCTCCATGCAAGATCTCACCTCGTGGGGCATCAATGATCATAAGGAAGGTGAGGGATCAGCCCAGAACTACACGGCAGGACCTGGTCAATGACCTGAAGAGAGCTGGGACCACAGTCTCAAAGAAAACCAGTAACACACTACACCGTCATGGATTAAAATCCTGTAGCGCACGCAAGGTCCCCCTGCTCAAGCCAGCGCATGTCCAAGGCCCGTCTGAAGTTTGCCAATGACCATCTGGATGATCCAGAGGAGGAATGGGAGAAGGTCATGTGGTCTGATGAGACAAAAATTGAGCTTTTTGGTCTAAACTCCACTCGCCGTGTTTGGAGGAAGAAGGGTGAGTACAACCCCAAGAACACCATCCCAACCGTGAAGCATGGAGGTGGAAGCATCATTCTTTGGGGATGCTTTTCTGCAAAGGGGACAGGACGACTGCACCATATTGAGGGGAGGATGGATGGGGCCATGTATCGCAAGATCTGTTAGCAACCTCCTTCCCTCAGTAAGAGCATTGAAGATGGGTCGTGGCTGGGTCTTCCAGCATGACAACGACCCAAAACACACAGCCAGGGAAACTAAGGAGTGGCTCCGTAAGAAGCATCTCAAGGTCCTGGAGAGGCCTCGCCAGTCTCCAGACCTGAACCCAATAGACAATCTTTGGAGGGAGCTGAAAGTCCGTATTGCCTAGCGCCAGCCCCGAAAACTGAAGGATCTGGAGAAGGTCTGTATGGAGGAGTGGGCCAAAATCCCTGCTGCAGTGTGTGCAAACCTGGTCAAGAACTACAGGAAACGTATGATCTCTGTAATTGCAAACAAACGTTTCTGTACCAAATATTAAGTTCTGCTTTTCTGATGTTTCAAATACTTATGTCATGCAATAAAATGCAAATGAATTACTGAAAAATCATACAATGTGATTTTCTGGATTTTTGTTTTATATTCTGTCTCTCACAGTTGAAGTGTACCTATGATAAAAATTACAGACCTCTTCATGCTTTGTAAGTAGGAAAACCTGCAAAATCGGCATTGTATCAAATACTTGTTCTCCCCACTGTATGTAAACTTCCAACTTCAACTGTAAGTGTATGTAAACTTCTGAATTCAACTGTTTTACCAGGGGACATTTTTTGGGGAGAAAACAATTGAAGCCATTTACACTTTCAATATAATTTTATTGAAAAAAAAGTACCAATAAAACAGAACAAGTAATTCAGAAAAAGATTTGTTGAGCAAAGCTCTTATATGTACAGCATATTGCACTACATAACAAATTGTCCTTACTTCCATAATGTATCAACAAAAATAAAACACAAAAAAAGAATTGAGTGCACAGTACAGTCTTGAAAACACACAGTCAATGTTCACAAAAATGCTACATTTTCGCTGGGTCTCTTTTCTTGGGAGTACAGAGAGTGTGTGATAATCAAGACTTAGTTGAAACTGAGCAGTTAAAGGCATTTTCCAGGTGTCAGTAATACATGTACAGTTAATCAGTTCCTAAAAAAGGACAATGTTTCTTGGTTATGATTTAACCTCAGAGGTCATATGGAGCACAACACGAAAATAAATGGTTCCGTTTTGACGGTATCGTTGGAAACATGTTTACACCAGAACCAGTGAAAAAAGGAATGTTTCAAGCTCATTTATATACAAAAAAGCCCTTGATCTCATTGGACTTGTTAAAAAGATCGAACAGGTATTAAAAACGATTTAAAAGCCTCAAAACTGTCCCTATAAAAGCTGACCCTTTCATATGAAAAGACATTAAAAAAGTTAGGAAAGACAATTGAGTACGAAATGGTCTCATAAAAAAGGTACATTTAAAGAAAGTGGACAAAATAAATCAAGACACTGACGGTTTTTCCATAATATACAAAACTCACTGTATAGCGTTCCTGTAGCTTTGCACAGTGCTGAGATATGGCAAGTATATGTCTATCTCCAGTACACAGCTTCAGAACCCCCTCTGAAAAATAATTTCTGGGCACCATGGTGGCTTTTTTCTCTTTCAAATAAATCAAAGACTGTTCTATGCATCGTCAATGGTCTGCTATACCACAGACACACAGCTAGTTCAGCACATGACAGATTTGAAAGAACGAACCAGAGTACACTGTACAATATCACAGGGACTGCTCAGGGACGCATCAGATCTACAGACACAAAGTACTTTCCAGTGCATGTTTATTACAGAAGAATGCTAAAGTAGACTAAAAGGATTGAACCCATATCCAATGCCCAGTGACAAAAAAAATGTTTTGGCAAATTATCTGGACGGTACTGATCCAGCTCCAAAGCATTGACCAGACAATGGTCATACTGTAGTTATGTACAGTTGAAGTCGGAAGTTTACATACACCTTAGCCAAACACATTTAAACTCAGTTTTTCACAATTCCTGACATTTATTCCGAGTAAAGATTCCCTGTTTTAGGTCAGTTAGGATCACCATTTTATTTTAAAAATGTGAAAAGTCAGAATAATAGTAGAGAGAATGATGTATTTCAGCTTTTATTTCTTTCATCACATTCCCAGTGGGTCAGAAGTTTACATACACTCAATTAGTATTTGGTAGCATTGGCTTTAAATTGTTTAACTTGGGTCAAACGTTTCAGGTAGCCTTCCACAAGCTTCCCACAATAAGTTGGGTGAATTTTGGCCCATTCCTCCTGACAGAACTGGTGTAACTGAGTCAGGATTGGAGGCCTCCTTGCTCGCACACGCTTTTTCAGTTCTGCCCACAATTTTTCTAAAGGATTGAGGTCAGGGCTTTGCGATGGCCACTCCAATACCTTGACTTTGTTGTCCTTAAGCCATTTTGCCACAACTTTGGAAGTATGATTGGGGTCATTGTGTTAAGTTTTACTGTGGATATAGATACTTTTGTACCTGTTTCCTTTGCAAAGGTCCTTTGCTGTTGTTCTGGGATTTATTTGCACTTTTCGCACCAAAGTACATTCCTCTCTAGGCGACTGAACACGTATCCTTTCTGAGTGGTATGACAGGTGCGTGGTCCCATGGTGTTTATACTTGCGTAATATTGTTTGTACAGATGAACATATTACCTTCAGGCGTTTGGAAATTGCTCCCAAGGATGAACCAGACTTGTGGAGGTCTACAATTTCTTTCTGAGGTCTTGGCTGATTTCTTTAGATTTTCCCATGATGACAAGCAAAGAGGCACTGAGTTTGAAGGTAGGCCTTGAAATACATCCACAGGTACACCTCCAATTGACTCAAATTATGTCAATTAGCCAATCAGAAGCTTCTAAAAGCCATGACATTTTTGGGAATTTTCCAAGCTGTTTAAAGGCACAGTCAACTTAGTGTATGTAAACTTCTGACCCACTGGAATTGTGATACAGTGAATTATAAGTGAAATAATTGTTGGACAAATGACTTGGGTCATGCACAAAGTAGATGTCCTAACCGACTTGCCTAAATTATAGTTTGTTAACAAGACATTTGTAGAGTGGTTGAAAAATGAGTTTCAATGACTCCAACCTAAGTGTATGTAAACTTCCGACTTCAACTGTAGCTAAACTGATCTGTGATCTTTCCAGAATGAACACTGAGATTCTACTGCTATCTGCTGAATGGCTAACGTGACATGGTTGATTCATATAAATGCCTTAACCGATTGGGCCCATTTCTGGAGATGACTTCCCTCAGGGAAAACACTTCGCAGATAACCATCGTTCTATACAGTCAAACAAATGAATTATATACACATTTTTAAAAAACAAAAGGAAGAGAAATTGCACACAAAATCCATACAGTAGAAAAGGGTGAATATACAAAAAATAAATAAAAATTAAAAAACGGAAAACAACGCTAAAAGTCCTAAAGGAAATGGATGAGCAGTACACATAGATGTAGGCTACAGTAGAGCGAGAGAAGCGAGTTTAGGGACGGTTTAAGGGCTACAGTGAGACAGGAGGCTACGGTGACTGGCTCAGCATTCAGGATCTGCAGGAAACAACAAACAACAAAAACAGCGATGTTCAGCTCATCTCTCACTGCCCCACATGGTTCTAAATTAGTCCCTGCCTCAACAGACAGAGCAAGCGTCATCATCTGACCAGTCTGTCTAAAGAATACCTTTATATCTATGGTTATGTATCTAATATATTTCAACTGGTGCAGACAACAGAATTGGACCGAACCACTCCATTCCTTTGTCATTCTACTCTACATGGGAAACTGTTATTTGTATTTTCTCTGGCACTGAAACATACATGTAACTGCCAAAATAATGGAAACACTTGAGTAAATGAGGGATGCAAAGTATATTTTAATCAGGTATTTCCACACAGGTGTGGTTGCTGAGTTAATAAATGAATTAATATCCCATTATATATATATGTTTTAAAAGGTTGGGCAGGCCATTATTTTGGCTACCATGGCTATGCCCCCATAGGATGACAATGTCCCCATCCACAGGACACGAGTGGCCACTGAATGGTTTGATGAGCATGAAAATGATGTAAACCATATGAAATGGCCGTCACTGTCACCAGATCTCAACCCAATTGAACACTTATGGGAGATTCTGGAGGGGCGCCTGAGACAGCGTGTTCCACCACCATCAACAAAACACCATATTATTCCAAGCACTTGTAGAATCTATGCCAAGGGGCATTGAAGCTGTTCTGGCTCGCGGTGGCCCAACACCACCCTATGAAGACACTTTATATGGGTGTTTCCTTGATTTTGGCAGTTACCTGTTTCTCCAGCATTCTAAATTATGGGTTGAAAGAAAGCACTGATTATACAGACAGAAGATGACACAGAAGATGGCTGTAGGACCAAATTACCAAGAGTTGTGTCTGAAATTACAGCCTCATGATGTATACTTCTCCTTCAAAATGGGCAAAAAGTAAAGTACTGTCGGACTAAACATAACCATATTAACAGGAGTTGTGTCTGAAATTACAGCCTCATGATATATACTGCTACTTCAAAATGGACAAAAAGTGAAGTAAAAAGGCAATAAAATGTACAACAAACAGCATCTTCAAGAATACAGCAGTGTCTTCAAAAAGATTCATATTTCAATAGTAATTACAGTCTTGCATACTACCAGTTCATTTCGAATCTCAGACACGTTCTCTTGTCAATTGGATTATCAGTGGTGATTTCTAAAGTTACACCACAGGATCTGAGGACAAAGAACTAATAGAAGATCACTCCACTGGTTAAAAAATATATATAAAAGCCCATGCAAGAATCCTGAGAGGAGGGAAGATGTTGTTGTTTCACATGTTTGTTTTGGTGTCCAGAATACAAGTGCATCTCTGGCAGTGGGTTAGAGAGCACATCGATTGGAGGGCTAAAAAACATTGGAATTTCAATGAGGCATTCATTTAACCAGCATCACTTGTACCTCAGATGTTTTATTCTAATGATAACAGGCCATATTCAGTCACTTCCTGGGAAGATATAGCTTGGTCATGTGAATGAAAACATTGTAATGTTACCATTGCAAATCAGATACAGTTAAAAACCTTCATTTAATGACAGAGGTTGGCTTTGTAACCGAATCTACTCCTGACTGATGTACTATAGTGCAAACAGTGTGGATGCATAGCTCCACTTGAAGGGCCTGGTAGTCTTAAAACAAAAAAAATGATCAGCACAATCTCTCTCACAATGACTGGGGTCCAGTTCGGGGATTTATGAACTTAGTAAAAGATAACTCTGAAATAAACTATGATTGAAAACCTGGTGTTCTCTCTGAGTAACTCGTGGGATCCACTTTTGCTTTGGAAGTTGTATCATGGCTGCGGGTAGATGTTTTGGGAGTGCTGTTGGAGGGGGGTTGGGGGGGTGGGGGGGGGGGGTCCTAAAGAGTATTTTTCTCTGCTAATACAGCAGTAATAAAGGCCTAGTTCACAAATGTTATGAGAAAATGTTCTATATATATATATATATATATATATATACACTTTTTATCATAACATTTATATATATATATATATACACTTTTTTTATCAAGGGGTGCTGTAGCACCCCTATTTCCCACGGCTATGTACTGGATCTACCTTCACACCACAAAGTGGCATTTACCACATCGGAAGCCAATGGATGTTTCATTATTTTTGGTGACAATGGGAAAAACAACAATTATTGAAATCAAAACAATAAAAGTGACTGGAAGAGCAAAGAATAATCAACATGTAATATAACAGTATACACAACCCCATTGAGGAGAAGGTTGAGGTGAAAAATGCTTTGTTCTGAGAGACTGCATCTTTGGAAATTAGTAAGTTATCAAGTTTGACCAATTATTTCCTGGAAACTTCAGAAAAGAAAACCCTATGAACCACTCTTCTTTCCCTTCTTCAGATCCCTCCATCTCTTTCTTTCTTCTGCTTGGTTCTTGTCAACAGTCATTGGGTTGTGGTAGAAGACATTGACAAGGCATTCCCGGGACCATGGAGGTCATTCAAGATGTACACATACGGAAGTGCAAACAAATTCAACAGGAATAATGTACTGTACAAAATACTACATCAAACAATTACCAAAATAAGGACATCGTCCAGTAGAGGAATCTCGTGAAACAACATGGCATCTTCTTGGAAAAAAACAACCTCGTAAAAAATGGTTGTCTCCGTCCCGCGGGGACCTTTTCTCTTTTGTAATTTTTCCCCAACAGACCCGTGTTAAATTTGACAGTGCCATTTGGAGTCCAGTTCCTGTGGGAGAGGGGTAGTCTGGGCTGGGCTGGTCCTCTCCATCACCTCCACCCTGCTCTTCCCCCTCCAGCGATGGCCTCCTGCTCAAACAGCAGGGTGAGCAGAGCCGAGGCCAGGCGCCACCACAAGGGCCTCATGTTCCTTTGGTTTCGGTGATACTGCAACAAAACAAGGGAGAAATACAACAGAGTCAGAACAGCATAAGGACAGGGAACTGGCCTAGTCAATTAAAAAATGTCATCATTCCTTTACCAGGGTCTTCAGTTGGAGCTGTGGATGTGTGCTGGTGTGTGATGGGTGGTGATAGTGATTGAGAGAGATCAACATGGTGAATTGAGGAGGGATAGGTCATAACCAGACACCGGAACGTCTATGATATTCTCACAACAGGCCGTGTGTGTGTCCAGCACTACTTATTAATGCAGGTTCTTTGTGTACAGGATTGAGAACCCTAACCCCAGCCAATGTAACACTAACTTCCACCCCACCCCATGCCACAGACACATTCATTGCATAGCAAGTCTATGGAAACAGAATCAACAGCACATCAGGAGCAGCCTCCCTCTCCCCCTCAGGCTGGAGAGCCAACTGGATGGTGTGTGATTTGGAGGATAAAGCTATCTCTGCCATAGAGGAGGAGATAAGATAATTGCACTATATAGGACTAGAGAGCACTTGAGGAGGGGCGTGGATCCACAGGAACATATCTCAGTATGAGAGCTGAGCTTAGCTCCACAGACGAAACACAGACACTACCGGACCTGATAACACCACAGCTATTTCAGATACACGTCACACATCAACAAAGAGCAAAAATAGGCTGGATAAAAAGCTTTGACAAAAAAAAGCTTAGCACATTGCCAGTGTCAGACAACATTCTCCCGTTGTAAACCAATTCCACCAAAGCGTGACTGCCGAGTTGACTTGTTTCTTAACATGACATCTGATGCAGCATCTGTGTGCAAGCCCAGAAATCAACCTGTTTACAACTAGCCTGCACTTTGCAATGTGATAAGACTCTTCCATCCTATCATCTCTTCCCTCTGCTCAAACCTTCTCCAACCTATCTCCTGATTCTGCCTCCTCAACGCTCCTCTCCTCCCTTTCTGCATCCTTTGACTCTCTATGTCCCCTATCTTCCAGGCCGGCTCGGTCCTCCCCTCCCGCTCCATGGCTTCCACTCATTGCGAGCTCACAGAACAGGGCTCCGGGCAGCCGAGCGGAAATGGAGAAAACTCGCCTCCCTGCGGACCTGGCATCCTTTCGATAAAACCACTTTCTACCACTCTAAATTTCAAGCATCTGCCTCTAACCCTAGGAAGCTCTTTGCCACCTTCGAATCCTCCTCCCCCTCCCACACCCTCCTCCCTCTCTGCAGATGACTTGTCAAGAGTCGACGACATCCGATCCTCGTTTGCTAAGTCAAACGACACTCTGGTTCTGCTCACACTGCCCTACCCTGTGCTCTGACCTCTTTCTCCCCTCTCTCTCCAGATGAAATCTCGCGTCTTGCCCAACAACCTGCCCGCTCGACCCTAACCATTTCCGGAGACCTTCTCCCTTAACTTATCCCTGACCGCTGGCTACGTCCCTTCCGTCTTGCGAGAGTTGCACCCTTCTGAAAAATACATCCCTCCGATGTTAACAACTACAGACCAGTATCCCTTCTTTCTTTTCTCTCCAAAACTCTTGAACGTGCCGTCCTTGGTCATATCTCTCTCAGAATGACCTGCTTGATCCAAATCAGTCAGGTTTCAAGACTAGTCATTCAACTGAGACTGCTCTTCTCTGTATCACACCGCTAAAGCTAACTCTCTCTCCTCTGCTCTCATCCTTCTAGACCTATCGGCTGCCTTCGATACTGTGAACCATCAATCCTCCTCTCCACCCTCTCCGAGGCATCTCTGGCGCGGCCCACGCTTGATTGCGTCCTACCTGACAGGTCGCTCCTACCAGGTGGCGTGGCGAGAATCTGTCTCCTCACCACTCACCACTGGTTTCGCTATACACCAAGTCACTTGGCTCTGTCATAACCTCACATGGTCTCTCCTATCATTGCTATGCAGACGACACACAATTAATCTTCTCCTTTCCCCCTTCTGATGACCAGGTGGCGAATCGCATCTCTGCATGTCTGGCAGACATATCAGTGTGGATGACGGATCACCACCTCAAGCTGACTTCGGCAAGACGGAGCTGCTCTTCCTCCCGGGGAAGGACTGCCCGTTCCATGATCTGCCATCACGGTTGACAACTCCATTGTGTCCTCCTCCCAGAGCGCTAAAATCGTTCTCAACTAACATCAAGACGGTGGCACGTTCCTGTAGGTTCATGCTCTACAACATCCGCAGAGTACGACCCTGCCTCACACAGGAAGCGGCGCAGGTCCTAATCCAGGCACTTGTCATCTCCCGTCTGGATTACTGCAACTCGCTGTTGGCTGGGGTCTAGTGTTCAACCTTCCCAAGTTCTCTCCACGTCACCCCGCTCCTCCGCTCTCTCCACTGGCTTCCAGTTGAAGCTCGCATCCGCTACAAGACCATGGTGCTTGCCTACGGAGCTGTGAGGGGAACGGCACCTCAGCATTCCAGGCTCAAAAGTTGATCAGGCCCTACACCCAAATAAGGGCACTGCGTTCATCCACCTCTGGCCTGCTCGTCTCCCTACCACTGAGGAAGTACAGTTTCAGCCCAGTCAAAACTGTTCGCTGCTCTGGCTCCCCAATGGTGGAACAAACTCCCTCACGACGCCAGGACAGCGGAGTCAATCACCACCTTCCGGAGACACCTGAAACCCCACCTCTTTAAGGAATACTTAGGATAGGATAAAGTAATCCTTCTCACCCCCCTCCCCCCTTAAAATATTTAGATGCACTATTGTAAAGTGGCTGTTCCACTGGATGTCATAAGGTGAATGCACCAATTTTGCTCTGATAGCGTCTGCAAATGACTTAAATGTAAATGTTTAGCCCCATACAGTGAGATGAACTTTGCAGAGCGTTGCATAAGCTGGTGCCAGTTTCAAACAGGCTCATGCACTTTCCACACCCGCACCCGTTTTTGTAAAAAGAAGAAATACATTATTGTATAGCCATCGGATATTTGAGGTACTACTGGGAATATTGATAGCACTAGTTTTGTGATATAGCATTTATCAAAAGTTAAGCTCGGGATATTTTGATAATTGCATAACAACGAAAGAAGTCAACGACAACTGGGCGCTGATGACGTGTATGTCGATTAAGGCAGCCCCCCCACACCTCTTTTATTCAGATGGGTTGGGTTAAATGAGGAAGACACATTTCAGTTGATGCATTCAGTTGTACAACTGACTAGGTTAACACAATATATTTGATCAACAAACACTGCTACGCCACACAATGACAATGTGAGGTCGACCGATTATGATTTTTCAAAGTCCAATGCCGATTATTGAAGGACCCAAAAAAAAGCTGATACCGATTAAATCGGTCGATTGTTTTTATTTATTTGTAATAATGACAATTACAACAATACTGAATGAACACTTTTAACTTAATATAATACATCAATAAAATCAATTTAGCCTCAAATAAATAATGAAACATGTTCAATTTGGTTTAAATAACGCAAAAACAAAGTGTTGGAGAAGAAAGTAAAAGTGCAATATTTGCCATGTAAGAAAGCTAACGTTTAAGTTCCTTGCTCAGAACATGAGAACATATGAAAGCTTGTGGTTCCTTTTAACAGGAGACTTCAATATTCCCAGGTAAGACATTTTAGGTGGTAGTAGTTATTATAGGAATTATAGGACTATTTCTCTCTATACGATTTGTATTTCATATACCTTTGACTATTGGATGTTCTTATAGGCACTTTAGTATTGCCAGTGTAACAGTATACAGTATAACAGCTTCCATCCCTCTCCTCGCTGCTACCTGGGCTCGAACCAGGAACACATCGACAACAGCCACCCTCGAAGCAGCGTTACACATGCAGAGCAAGGGGAACAACTACTTCAAGTCTCAGAGCGAGTCACGTTTGAAACGCTATTAGCTAGCCATTTCACACCAGTTACACCAGCCTAATCTCGGGAGTTGATAGGCTTGAAGTCATAAACAGCGCAATGCTTGAGCTGCTGGCAAAACGCACGAAAATGCTGTTTGAATGAATGCTTACAAGCCTGCTGGTGCCTACCATCGCTCAGTCAGACTGCTCTATCAAATCATAGACTTAATTATAACATAATAACACACAGAAATACGAGCCTTTGGTCATTAATATGGTCGAATCCGGAAACTATCATTTCGTAAACAAACGTTTATTCTTTCAGTGAAATACGGAACTGTTCCGTATCTCTAAGTCTAAATATTGCTGTCACATTGCACAACTTTCAATGTAATGTCATAATTACGTAAAAATCTGGCAAATTAGTTCGCAATGAGCCAGGCGGCCCAAAATGTTGCATATACGCCGACTCTGCGTGCAATGAACGTAAGAGAAGTGACACAATTTCACCTGGTTAATATTGCCTGCTAACCTGGATTTATTTTAGCTAAATATATACTTCTGTGTATTGATTTTAAGAAAGACATTGATGTATAAATATAGGACAAAAACACACATCACAACAAGAGAGACACCACAAAACGACATGAAGAGAGACCTAAGACAACAACTTAGAATGGCAGCAACACATGACAACATAACGTGGTAGCAACATAACATGGCAGCAGCACAACATGGTAGCAGCACAAAATATGGTACAAACGTTATTTGGGACAGACAACAGCACAAAGGGCCATTGCCAAGAAGGTAGAGACGACAATACATCACGCGAAGCAGACACAACTGTCAGTAAGTGTCCATGATTGAGTCTTTGAATGAAGAGATGGAGATTAAACTGTCCAGTTTAAGTGTTTGTTGCAGATCGTTCCAGTCGCTAGCTACAGCGAACTGAAAAGATGAGCGACCCAGGGATGTGTGTGCTTTGGGGACCTTTAACAGAATGTGACTGGCAGAACGGGTGTTGTTTGTGTCAGATAGGGGGGAGTGAGGCCTAAAAGGGTTTTATAAATAAGCATCAAGCAGTGGGTCTTATGACGGGTATACGTAGATGACCAGTTTACAGGGGAGTATTGAGTGCAGTGATGTGTCCCATAAGGTTCATTGAAGGCAAATCTGATGGCCGAATGGTAAATAACATTTACCCTTACCTGCCAAACTATAAATTACGTCTACTTAATCTAGCATGGGTAGGATGGTCATTTGAATCAGGGTTAGTTTGGCAGCTGGGGTGAAAGAGGAGCGATTACAATAGAGGACACCAAGTCTAGATTTAACCTTAGCCTGCAGCTTGTGCTGAGAGAAGGACAATGTACCTTCTAGCCATACTACCAATTACTTGTATAAGGTGACTACTTCAAGCTCTAAACCCTCAGAGGTAGTAATCACACCTGTGGGGAGAGGGGCGTTCTTCTTACCAAACCACATGACCTTTGTTTTGGAGGTGTTCAGAACCAGGTTAGGGGCAAAGAAAGCTTGTTGGACACTAAGAAAGCTTTGCTGTAGAGTGTTGAACACAACATCCAGAGAGGGGCCAGCTGAGTGTAAGACTGAATCATCTGCATATAAATGGATGAGAGAGCTTCCTATTGCCTGAGCTATGTTGTTGATGTAAATTGAGAAGAGCGTGGGGCCTAGGATCGAGCCTTGGGGTACTCCCTTGGTGACAGGCAGTAGCTGAGACACTGCACTCTTTGAGAGAGGTAGTTAGCAAACCAGGCCAAAGACCCCTCAGTGACACCAATACTCCTTAGCCGGCCCACAATAATCGAATGGTCTGCCGTATCAAAAGCATTGGCCAAGTCAATAAAAATAGCAGCACAACATTGCTTGGCAATGGCAATGGTGACATCATTGAGAACCATTAAGGTTGCAGTGACACATCCATAACCTGAGCGGAAACCACATACCAGAGAGAATACTATAGACATCAAGAAAGCCAGTCAGTTTGTCCAACACTTTTGATAAACAGGGCAACATAGAAATAGGCCTATAACAGTTATGATCAGCTTGATATCCCCTTTTAAATAAAGGGCGCACCGTGGTTACCTTCCAAGTAATGGGAACTTCCCCAGAGAGGAGAGACAGGTTAAAAAGGTCAGAGATAGGCTTGGCGATGATAGGGGCAGCAACTGACCCAGATGGTTTTTGGGGTCAGGTTTAATCAGCTCCTTTAGCACCTTGGACACTGCAGGGAGAAAATTTGTAGCAGGGCAGGGGGAAAAGAGGGAGGGGCATCGGGGCTGGTCGCATTAGAAGGGGTGGGAGATGAGGAAATGTTGGACGGGCAATGAGGCATGGCAGAGTCAAATAGGAATAGGAACTTAATGAAGTGGTGAGTAAACAGCTCAGCCATGTGCTCTTTGTCAGTAACAACCACATCATCAACATTAAGGGGCATGGGCAGCTGTGAGGAGGAGGATTTATTCTCCAGGTCTTTAACAATTTTCCAGAACTTCTTGGGGTTAGACCCACAGTGAGAGAACTGCTCCTTAAAGTAACTAACTTTGGCCTTCCGGAAATCCTGAGTGCTCTTATTTCTCATTTGCCTGAACGAGAGCCAGTCAGCCGGAGTATGCGTGTGCCGAGCATCATCACTTTAACATAAGCCTGATGTGTTTTGTCAGAGCCTCAGGATGCAGGCAACCTGTCTGACAGGCAGCGACCAGTGGCCAGAGACTCACAGCTCAGGACAGGAGTGCAACCAAGAGGCAGAAGTGGACAGGAATACAGATATGCCCATCTCAACAACCACAAGCATTTTTCCCCACCCCCTCATGTGTGCTGTAAAGAAAATAGAGTGCCCTTATAGAACAGTGAGAAGATAAGGAAAGGAAACACACACACACACCCTAGGGACATTCAATGCTTACGCTTTCAACACTCATCGAAAGCACCAGAGGAGTCTTTACAAAAACACACTATTGTAACTCAACTCTGCTCCTCGCCCCCATGCAGACTGTGGCAGTCTTCCTGTCATTGTGTCTGTCATTACTGTCATGTCAGCCTACTCTGCTCTGGGGACCTCTGCTCCGTCCCCTCCAGCCTTCTCATACGGAGGAGCAATTTATCTGTCAGCACCAAAATGCTCCTCTTATACTCTTAAGCACCTTAAGCCCTTTCCCTGCCACGATGGTAGGATGATATGGAAATGGGAGGGTGTTGAGCCATAATACACAGTATGCCATGTCTCTTCATTTATGAGTCAATCAAAGAGATGAATGTTAAACTGTGTTTGAAAGCCTGCTTATGCCCTACATAATTGCAATAACCCAACAAGAGGGAGAAATGGAGGGATGGCGAGAGAGACATCAACATTGAAAAGTGGCAGTCCAAGTGAGTCTGAAAGATGAGATCACACTCACACACACACATACTCGGTCTCATGCATGCATGCACACACACACGCACACCGTGTGTTCGTAAACTCAGCAAAAAAAGAAAACTTACTCTCACTGTCAACTGTGTTTATTTTCAGCAAACTTAACGTGTAAATATTTGTATGAACATAACAAGATTAAACAACTGAGACGTAAACTGAACAAGTTCCACAGACATGTGACTAACAGAAATGGAATAATGTATCCCTGAAAAAAAGGGGGGGGGGTCAAAATCAAAAGTAACAGTCAGTATCTGGAGTGGCCACCAGCTGCATTAAGTACTGCAGTGCATCTCCTCCTCATGGACTGCACCAGAATTGTCAGTTCTTGCTGTGAGATGTTACCGCACTCTTCCACCAACTCACCTGCAAGTTCCTGGACATTTTTGGAGGGGGAATGGCCCTAGCCCTCACCCTCCGATCCAACAGGTCCCAGATGTGCTCAATGGGATTGAGTTCCAAGGCTCTTCGTTGGCCATGGCAGAACACTGACATTCCTGTCTTGCCGGAAATCACGCACAGAACGAGCAGTATGGCTGGTGGCATTGTCATGCTGGAGGGTCATGTCAGGATGAGCCTGCAGGAAGGGTACCACATGAGGGTGGAGGATGTCTTCCCTGTAACACACAGCGTTGAGATTGCCTGCAATGACAACAAGCTCAGTCTGATGATGCTGTGACACACCGCCCAAAACCATGATGGACACTCCAACTCCAAATCGATAGCACTCCAGAGTACAGGCCTTGGTGTAACGCTCATTCCTTAGACGATAGACGCGCATCCGACCATCACCTTTGTTGAGACAAAACTGTGACTCGTCAGTGAAGAGCACTTTTTGCCAGTCCTGTCTGGTCCAGAGACGGTGGGTTTGTGCCCATAGGTGACGTTGTTGCCGGTGATGTCTGGTGAGGACCTGCCTTACAACAGGCCTACAAGCCCTCAGTCCAGCCTCTCTCAGCCTGTTGTGGACAGTCTGACCATTGATGGAGGGATTGTGCGTTCCTAGTGTAACTCGGGCAGTTGTTGTTGCTATCCTGTACCTGTCCCGCAAGTGTGATGTTTGGATGTACCGATCCTGTGCAGGTGTTGTTACACGTGGTCTGCCACTCTGAGGACGATCAGCTGTCCGTCCTGTCTTCCTGTAGCTCTGTCTTAGGCGTCTCACAGTACAGACATTGCAATTTATTGCCCTGGCAACATCTGCAGTCCTCATACTTCCTTGCAGCATGCCTAAGGCACGCTCACGCAGATGAGCAGGGACCCTGGGCATTTTTCTTTTGGTGTTTTTCAGAGTCAGTAGTAAGACCTCTTTAGTGTCCTAAGTTTTCATAACTGTGACCTACCGCCTGTAAGCTGGTAGTGTCTTTTTTAAATATATTTTTTATTTTTTACCCCTTTTTTCTCCCCAATTCCGTGGTATCCAATTGTTAGTAGCTACTATCTTGTCTCATCGCTTCAACTCCCGTACGGGCTCGGGAGAGACGAAGGTTGAAAGTCATGCGTCCTTCGATACACAACCCAACCAAGCCGCACTGCTTCTTAACACAGCGCGCGCATCCAACCCGGAAGCCAGTCGCACCAATGTGACGGAGGAAACACCGTGCACCTGGCAACCTTGGTTAGCGTGCACTGCGCCCGGCCCGCCACAGGAGTCGCTGGTGCGCGATGAGACAAGGATATCCCTACCGGCAAAATCCTCTCTAACCCGGATGGCGCTAGGCCAATTGTGCGTCGCCCCACAGAACTCCCGGTCGCGGCCGGTTACAACAGAGCCTGGGCGCGAACCCAGAGTCTCTGGTGGCACAGCTGCAGTACAGCGCCCTTAACCACTGTGCCACCCGGGAGGCCCGTTAGCTGGTAGTGTCTTAATGACCGTTCCACAGGTGCATGTTCATTAATTGTTTATGGTTCATTGAACAAGCATGGGAAACAGTGTTAAAAACCCTTTACAATGAAAATCTATGAAGTTATTTGGATTTTTATTAATTATCTTTGAAAGACAGAGTCCTGTCTTTTTCTGAGTTCATGTGGGTGTGTGCATTCATGCAGCACGGAAATGAGTGTACCTACCTCACTGCTGAAGACTTATATACACAACAAAACCACAGTGCCAGGAATAGCAGACATGGGCTAAACTTGAGATCACGCATACAAACCACACGGATCTGTTTTGGGTTAGTCTGTACAAGCATCACTCAACAGCAGCCAGACAGGCAGAGAGAAACTCTCAGAGACTCAGGCTTGTATAACTCCCTGGGCTGAGTGGGCTCTGCACACAAGAACAGTAATTCTGTCCACTCGAATGACAAGAGAGTTTAATCAAGAACTGAAATAACACCTAACTGTTGCTTACTATGTAGGTAATCAAAGTCAATATTCCAGATCCACTATTCTCTGGGATTCGGAAATCTAAAAAACAATGCCTCACGCGGTTGTTTTTTTCCTTAGCCTCTCTGGGGCAGGGGGAAGTATTTTGAAGTTTGGATGACAAACGTGCCCAAAGTAAACTGCCTGTTACTCAGGCCCAGAAGCTAGGATATGCATAAAATTGGTAGTATTGCATAGAAAACTCTCAGTTTCTAAAACTGTTAAAATATTGTCTGTGGGTATAACGGAACTGATTTTGCAGGTGAAACCCCGAGGACAATCCATCCAGGAATATATTTTTTTGTCATTTGACTTTCTTATGGTTTTCTATGTGAATGTCTCATAACTAGGACTCGGGTTGCAGTTCCTACGGCTTCCGCTAGATGTCAACAGTCTTTAGACATGGTTTCATGCTTGTATTTTGAAAAACTAAGACCTTTTGGTTAGTGGACACTGATAACATGAAGTGCCGGTTTGCTTGCGTGACCATCCTTCGTTGTTTTTCCTTTCTATTGAATACACAATTGTCCAGTTGAAATATTATCGAGTATTTAGATAATTGAGGATTCATTATAAACATCATTTTACATGTTTTGACAAACTTTACCAGTACTATTAGGATGTATTCGTCTGCATGTTTTGACCGCCTTTGAGCCAGTGGATTACTGAACAAATTGTGCCAACCAAACAGAGCTTTTGGGATATAACGAGGGACTTTATCGAACAAAACGATCATTCATTGTGTAACAGGGGACCTTAGGATTGCAAAAAGATGAAGATCTTCAAAGGTAAGTGATTTATTTTATCGCTAACTGTGCAGGTTATGAATTTATATTAATGCAGGAAGTACGTGAGGTACTATCCTCAGACAATCAAATGCTATGGTTTTGCCGTAAAGCCTATTGTAAATTGGACCACGTGCTTCGATTACCAAGATTCTAAGCTAAAGAATCATCTATGACACTTGTATTTTTATTAATTTTTAATATTAGCAATGTTGTATTTTGAATTTGGCCCTCTGCAATTTCACCGGATGTTCGCCAGGTGGGAAGCTACCGTCCCACCTGCCCGGGAGAGGTTCATTGCTGAGGTAGCAGTGTGTGAGTGTGTGAGCCCTATCGCGCTGAAGCTTCAGGATATGACATCACATTGTTCTCATACTAACTGATGTTACTTGTTGTGTTTATTACCCAGTGAGAAACGAGAGAGACAGAGAGAGAGAGAGAGAGAGAGAGAGACTTCCATTATACCCTGCCCTGGCCTGTCTCTGCTGAGGCTAAGCTGTGTGTCAGTCAGTGTATCATAGCCCTAGTGTAATAACGCCTGCCTGCAATGTCCTGTGTCATATCAGATGAGTCACAGTGCACTGTGGCTGCCGGACAGAAGTCTGTGGTATTAATAAAATCTCAGCGTGAGTGTGGGAGAAAAAATGCATTCTGTTTCCATGAATCATCCTTGAGATGTTTCTACATCTTTATTGATGTCTACCTGTGGTCATATTCAAATTGTTTGGACATGATTTGGAAAGGCACACACCTGTCTTTTATAAGGTCCCACAGTTGACAGTGCATGTCAGAACACAAACCAAGCCATGAGGTTGAAGGAATTGGCCGTAGAGCTCAGAGGCAAAATTGTGTCGCAGTACAGATCTGGGGAAGGGTACCAAAAAATATCTGCAGCACTGAAGGTCCCCAAGAACACAGTGGCTTCCATCAATCTTAAATGGAATCATTTTGGAACCACCAAGACTCTTCCCAGAGCTGGCCGCCCAGCCAAAATGAGCAACCGGTGGAAAAGGGCCTTGGCCGATGTTCACTCTGACAGAGCTCCACAGTTCCTCTGTGGAGATGGGAGAACCATCCAGAAGGACAACCATCTCTGCAGCACTCCACCAATCAGCTAGATGGAAGCCACTCCTCAGTAAAAGGCACATGACAGCCCGCTTGGAGTTTGCCAAAAGGCATCTAAAAGACTCTCAGACGATGAGACAAGATTCTCTGGTCTGATGAAACCAAGATGGAACTCTTTGACCTGAATGCCAAGCCCCATGTCTGGAGGAATCCTGGCATCATCCCTACGGTGAAGCATGGTGGTGGCAGGATCATGCTGTGTGGATGTTTTTCAGCAGCAGTGACTGGGAGACTAGTCAGGATCGAGGGAAAGATGAACGGAGCAAAGTACAGAGAAATCCTTGATGCAAACCTGCTCTCAGGACCTCAGACTGGAGCGACGTTTCACCTTCCAACAGGACAATGACCCAAAGAAGAGATCCAAGACAATGACGGAGTGGCTTCGGGACAAGTCTCTGAAAGTCATTGAGTGGCCCAGGCAGAGCCCGGACTTGAACCCGATCAAACATCTCTGGAAAGACCAGAAAATCGCTGTGCAGCGACACTCTCCATCCAACATGACATAGCTTGAGTGGATCTACAGATTAGAATGAGAGAAACTCCCCAAATACAGGTGTGCCAAGCTTGTAGCGTCATACCCAAGAAGACTTGAGGCTGTAATCCCTGCCAAAGGTGCTTTACTGAGTAAAGGGTCTGAATAATTATGTATACGTAATATTTTTTATAAATGTGCACAAAGTTCTAAAAACCTGTTTTTGCTTCGTCATTATGGGTATTGTGTGTAGATTGAATACTTTCAGAATGCACTGTAGCTCAGACACACTGGTAGGATTGTCAAATGTTTGCCTGCCTTAGCACCTGTCAGTGTCGGCAGTATGAACAGTGTCGGCAGTATGTTGTGTTCACACAGCAAAGACCTTGAAGTCGTCATCCACAGCCTTGTTAAAATACTCCAAACCAGATGGTGGCAGTAGCAGTAGCATTGTTTGAAAAACGCATGTCTGTGAGTGTTGCTTAATTTATGGTTTAGATTCCAATGAAATCTAGATAGCTATGTTAAATATTGCTATTTTGTAGAAATCCCAGATGGCCACAGCTAGATAACTACCTAGCAAGATGATGAAGAAACTACTTAATTCCCTCTCCATAATCTCATACTGCCAGTGCCGGCCCATAGCCAATTTTTTTGCTAGCTACCTAATGTTAGTATATTCGCTAGCTAGCACAATATAGCTTTCTAGCTAGCTAAGGACACTGCACTAACTTGGCAGCTAACACAGGCAGTTGTTTCACAGACACTAATCCATTGTGATTTAAAGGTGCACTACAGAGAAATCGCTCAGCCATTTCCTGGTTGCTAAAATTTGAATAGTTCACCTAATTTCAGTTGTGACAAAAAAAGCAAGTATAGTGTAGAGATCCTTGTGCCATCTAAACTGCTGTGAAATATATTTTCCATAACCAAAAATGTATTTTCACAAAACTTGTGGTGGTGTACAAGACAGGGAAGCATAGGCATAGTGCACATAGAACCGATCTACCCCTTCTTACACTTGTTTTCCATAAAAATGACAGATCTATAATTTACATTTCTATGTGAATTTGGTCGGGTCCCCCAAAAAGTTACATATTGCAGCTTTAATTATGTCAATACTAACTACAGTGTTAGCTAGTTTGGAGGAAGTATTTAGTGTTGTGTGCATTGCATTGCGTCTGTGTACTTAACTAGTTACCATCCCATAGCCTACATTGCATATGAAGTATGACTGGCTCATGACATTTAACCATGAATGTACAGAGAAAATGTGTTATTTTTTCCTTTTTGTTGTCACTCCTGATGGCTCCCCCACATGGGGGTTCGTGCTCTCTGATTGGCTCAAAGTCAAGTAGTTGGCCACTGACGAGCTTTGCAATTCTACAAATAGAAATGGCAGGTTCGTTGCTACTGGGGCGGAATGCAGCAGGTACCGCTTTTGTTCTAGCAAGTGAAGGAATGACCTCCCACTGTGGTAAGTACCTAGTCAGCAGTCTATTGGCAGTGAGATTCTCTGTGTGTTTCATGCTTAAGACTCAATTCATGAAAGAGATTTTAAGGAAATGCAAGACGGTTTTCTTAAGTTGGTCAGACTCCCTAACCACAGCTGTTCACCTGGGCTCACGCGCCAAGCTTCGGGTTACAATATTAGTTTTTTCATTTTAGTTATTTAGCCGACGCTCTTATCCAGAGTGACTTACAATTAGTGCATTCATCTTAAGATAGCTGGGTGAGACAATCATATATCATAATCGTAGCAAGTACAACATGTTTACCTAGTCCGGTCACTTCAGCTTAGTCTCTGTGTGAGAATGTGTTGAGTGTGTTTATGTGTGTAAGAGTGTCTTTGACTCTGTGTTTTCCTTTCCCTCTAAATGTGCCATTGGTGCTCTGCAGAAAGAAACTCTCAATGATCCACGGTTCTACCACCAATACAACCTAACCTATAGTATGTCAAGAGAGAATAGTCTGACTACTTCAATGCAGCCAGTACATGAACTAAAAGTGTCACCACGACCATAGTATACAGTGTTTGGTGTGAACTCCTCCATGCCCCCTGTGGCGCCGTGGCAGCATAGGGAGGAAATGGGGTGAGAAAGGCAGAGAGAAATAAACAGGAAGCTGAGACCGGGAGGGAAGGGGTGAGTGTGGGAAAGGCTGCCCTGGTTAAGCTACGTCTTGGGGGGGGGGGGGTAGAATTAGAGGTCAGAACACTGGGCTAATGCATGCTCACTGACTAGCCAAAACAAACACGGGACACTGAGACATGACCACAATGGATGCCCGTAAAGAAGCCACTTCTGCTGCTCAGTCTCTCTCTCTCAGCAGACCTCTGAGTATAGTAGGTCTGCTCAGTGGACTTTAGCTGTGCTGTGCAGTCAGTCACGGGGGGTATTCTCACCACTTGAAGGTGTTCTTGGTGGAACTGGTCTCCGATGAGTTGGAGTTTCTGTCCAATGCAGACCTCTATGCTGCGTGCTGGCAGCTGGGGCTGCCGATTGAGCCGCTCCATCCCCCCTCGCTCTCCCAGAGGCCCCTGGTCTCCAACACTCTCAAACTGCGCTGGGAAGTGCAATCGAAAGCCTGCGTTGCCTGTGGGAAAAAAGCCATAGATACTGGTCAGGTCAATATCTTAATGTTCATTGAGAGTGCCATATGCTCTGCAACTCATAACAACGCCAAAGTTCAGATACAGTAATCTCTTCCATTACCAGTGCTATCTGTAGTGTGACAGGACAGAGAGGGCATCACTGAGAGACAGCTATCCTTGGTGTTCTAGTAAAGTGTCAGTTATACAGGTATGGCCTGTTGTCACATCAGGGCCAGGCTAAATCACCTAATGGCGCCATCTGAATGGGAAAGCAGCTGGGTACACTACACACAGGTCATAAAAGCTGCTGTGGCTGGGACTATCAGGCGCCAAGAGCAGAGTACAGCAGAGCTCCACTCTTATCTATTCCTCACACTGTGTTTGCGTGGGTGTGTGTTAACATAGTGTGTGTGGCCGTACCGTAGAAGAGTGGTCTGGGCTCCTGGGCCACCCCGCAGGGCAGCATATTATTGGGCAGTGGCAGGACAGGGCTGGGTGTCTGGGTTCCCCTGTCCTCGTACTTTATCTCCCTGAAGTCTGTGCGCCAGCAGTGGGAGTCTGGCTCAAACACATCATCCTCCTCATCGTCCATACGGCGGCGATCTGCCAAGACCTGCCTAGGGGAAGAAGACAGAAATTGAGAGGGAGTTGGGCCTATTGCTCTGCTAAGACTTCCTTTGACTACTGTTTTGATAAATTGAGATCATTACCTTCAAATCAATGTGGATTCTAAACATGTCTGTCTCTGTACTAATGAGATGACCTCAGGCAGAGTACATTTAACATTTAATTATCATTAAAGACAACTTTCTAATCCATAATAACTACCCTTCCATAAATAAAACCCACGCTGGCTGATCCAGACAGAGCAGACCCAGGTCAGTGGGGGATATCTATGTGGAACAGAAAACTAGCAGAGATCTGCTCAGTCTGTGGTTGTGAAGCACACTGCTGATTTAGACAAATCGTTCAGCTCATCACAGTCATCAAACCACACAATTGGCTGCGGCTAATAGACTTGTTGGCTAAATGTACCTAAATCGGGGGTTTGGTTGAGCGAGAGGCAGTCTCCATCTCTCTCCGATTTCAACCCAGCAGACCTGTGGCTAGCTTGGTCCCTCATACAGTCCAAAGGATTGAGACTACAACATGCAGAGTAGCCTAGACAACAAATTATTTGCATATCTGACTAATAGGTTTATATGGCAAAACTGAAGCTTGGTCTCTAAAGACTTGCTTATAATAAATAGTTCATGACAGTTGTAAAAAACAACAAAAAAGTTAAAAGATTCTGTACAACATTGCTTCAAGATCACACTTAAGGATCCCCCCAGTACTTCCAGTGTTTCAGGCCCTAGGCTAGCAGAGACAATAATCTTGGTTAACCCAGAACTAAAGTAAACTAGACTAGCGGCCAAATATCCCTTCCTCTTCCGAAATTCAAAAGATGCTAACACCTGTGAAAATGTGATTTGTCCAAAGCACCGGAACTAATACTGTCCAATCTCTAGATAACAAGGTGGATGAAATTAGGGCACAAGTTGCCTTCCAGAGAGACAGAGATTGTAACATTCTCTGTTTCACGGAAACATGGCTCACTTGGGATATGTTGTCAATCGAGAGCATCCTGTCGGGCTGTATCACCACCTGGTACTGCAATTGCACTGCCCTCAACCACAAGGCTCACCAGAGGGTGGTGCGGTCTGCACAACGCATCACCGGGAGCAAACTACCTGCCCTCCAGGACACCTACAGCACCCAATGTCACAGGAAGGCCATAAAGATCATCAAGGACAACAACCACCCGAGCCACTGCTGTTCACCCCGCTATCATCCAGAAGGCGAGGTCAGTACAGGTGCATCAAATCTGGGACCGAGAGACTGAAAAACAGCTTCTATCTCAAGGCCATCAGACTGTTAAACAGCCATCCCTAACATAGAGAGGCTGCTGCCAACATACAGACTCAAATCTCTGGCCACTTAAATAAACTGACGTAATAAAAGTATCACTATTCACTTTAAATAACGCCACTTTAAGAATGTTTACATATCCTACATTACTCATCTCATATGTATATACTGTATTCGACACCATCTACTGCATCTTGCCTATGCCACACGCCATCGCTCATCCATATATTTACATGCACAGTACATATTCTTGTTCATCCCTTTACATTTGTATGTATAAGGTAGTTGCTGTGAATTTGTTGGATTAATTGTTAGGTTTTACTGCATAGTCGGAACTAGAAGCACAAGCATTTCACTACACTTCCATCAACATCTGCTAACCATGTGTATGTGGCCAATAAAATTGGATTTGATTTGATTTGCTCCACGCATGACAGCTCTACTGTACCATTTATGCTTACGTAGTCTGTCCACAAGAGATTAGCAGACAACAATCTCCCTGCTTGGTTCATTCACAGCATTGCAACCTTCAGCAATATGGGGGTCAAACGAGTTATGAAAATACTTCTGAAATGTAAGTAACCTTTGTGAACCCTTTCAGAACTCTCCATCAAGCCTTTAATGCAGGGTTAGGCTACTAACACACCACTTCCAAATGAGAGTGCAACAAATGGGTAATGACAGCCTTGGAGGAAGAGCGACAGATCCACTCTCGTCTTCTCTCCTTGGATTTGTCAACATGCCAGCTTCTGAGGACATTTTTTAATTTATTCACCCAAAGAGATTTGCCTCAGTCTCTTTAGTGCCTATTATTCTGGGGTTTGCTATGCCACGCTGTATGCATTCATACAAGTATATGCATTGTATGCATTCATACACTAAGTGGTTTTCCCTATGTGGAAAACCACGTAGTGCTTTGTTCTGGCAAACAAGACAAGAACATGGAAGTTGCAAGAAAATACAGTGTATTCAGAAAGTTCAGACCCCTTGACTTTTTCCACATTGCATCAATCTACACACAATACTCCATAATGACAAAGCAAATACAGTTTTTTAGACATTTTTGAAAATGTATTAAAAAAACATACAACTGAAATATCACATTTACATAAGTTTTCAGACCCTTTACTCAGTACTTTGTTAAAGTATATTTGGCAGCAATTACAACCTTGAGTCTTCTTAGGTATTTTGCTCCTCTCATCTTTCCCCCAATCCTAACTAGTCTCCCAGTCCCTGCCATTGAAAAACATCCCAACAGCATGATTCTGCCACCACCATGCTTTACCATAGGAATGGTGCCAGGTTTCCTCCAAACACATTCAGGCAATAAGAGTTCCATCTTGGTTTCATTTGACCAGAGAATCTTGTTTCTCATGGTCTGAGATTCCTCCAGGTGCCTTTTGGCAAACTCCAAGCGGGCTGTCATGAGGAGTGGCTTCCATCTGGCCACTCTACCGTAAAGGCCTGATTGGTGGAGTGCTGCAGAGATGGTTGTCCTTCTGATAAGATTCTCCCATCTCCACAGAGGAACCCTGGAGCTCTGTCAGAGTGACCATCTTGGTCACCACCCTGACCGAGGGCCTTCTCCCCGATTGTTCAGTTTGGCCAGGCGGCCAGCTCTAGGAAGAGTCTTGGTGGTTCCAAACTTCTTCCATTTAAGAATGATGGAGACCACTGTGTTCTTGGGGACCTTCAATGCAGCAGACATTTTTTGGTACCCCTCCCCAGATCTGTGCCTCGACACAATCCTGTCTCTGAGTTCTACGGACAATTCCTTCGACTTCATGGCTTGGTTTTTGTTCTGACATGCAGTGTCAACTGGGCGACCTTATATTGACAGGTTTGTGCCTTTCCAAATCATGTCAAATCACTTGAATTTACCATAGGTGGACCGCAATCAAGTTGTAGAATTATCTCAAGGATGATCAATGGCAACAGGATGCACTTAAGCTCAATTTTGAGTCTCAGAGCAAAGGGTCTGAATACTTATGTAAATAAGGTATTTCTGTTTTTTTGTTTGTAATACATTTGCAAAATAAATTGAACACCTGTTTTTGCTTTGTCATTATGGGGTATTGTGAGTAGATTGATGAGAGTAAGAAATGATTGTATCAATTTTAGAACAAGGTTGTAACATAACAAAATGTGGAAAAGATATACTTAGGTTATTTCTCTTACTACTTCCATTCAGTTCTCTGCCACAAACCAAAGTCTGCCCTTTTAAGTGTGTCAGCCAGTGGCTCCCCCTACTGCATTGGGTTCATGGATTTACAAATAGCCTACTATCACTTAATACAACTCGAAACACCACCTTCACAGATACTGACAACACACTCACATCAGCTCAGCTTAACATTCACACCCCTACACCTCTTGAGCACAGCACTAATGTCATAAACAACACATAGTTGAACGTTATACTCAGAGTCATGTACACACCACAAATAATACTCTCCACCACAAAGAAGACCCTACACCACAAAGAAGACCATCACCCCCCAAAAAATACTACACACGTGCAGTGTACATACACACTCACAGAGACACAAATGCAGCCCCCTGTAATAATTCTCTACCCCCATCACACTATATCCCACTATTTGGAAATCTGACAGTGATAACTAGTTCTTTATCTGTGTCCCTGCATATAGTTATTTGGGAGAGTGGGGTTTCGGATAAGGAGTGTGGTCAAGACGGGTGGGTCAGGCAAAGGACACTAAAACCATTCGCGTAACTGACATTATATGGGCTATACTACCCCAGAGACACTGAACTGTGAGATATGACAATGACAACCGTCTCTCTCAACTCATTTATTGTGCGGCCGCAGATAATCTTTATTCTCTTCTTTATCGTAACGCGCTCTGATTATTTCAGAACAACCTGTAATAGCTGTCTTATTACACTTGCTTATTCCTTTGTTTATAAGCCATGCACGTTAATAATCAAAGTTGAACGAATTACATAGTCGACAATATAGATGTGCTCTTTTCCAGTGTGAGTCCCTGGTTAAATTGCGTGCTTGTTTAGAGTTTAAGTAAACCAACCAGAAGCTGGAAATGCCGACACCGTGCAGACAGACCGTAGCTCTACAGAGATCGCAGCGCGAAAAGTAAAACAGCCTACAAGGTTGGCTACGATTGTTGTCATAATACAACACCCCACAACTACTGTCAAGACAAAAGTTAGTAAAATATTCATCCGATGGCATATATCGGTGAGAAATAGCCACATAATGGGTCGGTAAAGTCACTCTATCCCAGTGGCTATACAGGGATGTTGTGAGAGACAATGTAGCGGCTCAATGATGACACACAATGTCCAAGATTTTACAGCACAGGCAGGTCTTTCAAACTATGCAGACCAGCAAAACAACAATGTAAAAAACAACAGGTTAATGACAGTGTTCAATCCTATTTGATACATTAAGACTCGGAACTCACCACAAGATAGTCCTTAGTGTATAGAAAAATGAAAAGGGTATATTTTCACTGTAAACCCAAATGGGTTTAGTCCGTACTCAGTATCACCCCACGCAAACTTTTATTCTGTGTGAGACAAATAGCAACAAGCTGATTTCATTTCACAGACGTCAGCTAGAAAATCACCCGCCCTCAAACAGGGCGTGAACACAGAAAAAAAAATAGGCTAAATTGAAGTGGTCTTAAAGAAGCATCCGTACGTTAGGCCATTTTTATTGTTTTATAACGTGACTCGTGTATGGCCCTTTAAGATATTTTTCGCGTTTTGTTCTCATAACCAATCAGAGTGTTTGTTTTGATCCCGCCTTCAAAATAGTGTATTCAGACACGTGGACGGGAAATTCCCTTGTGCACGAGACAGCTTCAGTTTTGAAATTCCCTTGTGCACGAAACTGTTTCGGTTTATTGATTATTCTTAGCTGATTGAACTGCTATCAATGAAAGTAAGAACAAGTGAGCACAAAGGGTTTATAGACTACTACTGTATTACTGTATAATCTGTATAATAAGAGTAATGTCAGTAGTATTATGAGTGACAAAAAACATTGAATGTTATAGGTTACACTATGCCCACTCAATAGTTTTGCAATGACCAGAGCAATGACCTGCGCGGAATACAACATGTGTAGACCTTACCATGAAATGCTTACTTACAAGCCCATAATCAACAGTGCAGTTAAAGAAAGAGTTAAGAAAATATTTATCAAACTAAAATAAAGAACTATAAACACTAACACCATACAATAACAATAACGAGGCAATATACATGGGGTACCAGTACTAAATCAATGTGCGGGGGTACAGGTTAGTCAAGGTAATTTTTACATGCAGGTAGGGGTGAGGTGACTATGAAAAGATGATAAACAGTGAGTAGCAGCAGTGTAAAAAAACTATTGGAGGGGGTGCCAATGTAAATAATCCGGTTGCCATTTGATTAATTGTTCAGCAGTCTTAACAGCTTCTACCCCCAAGTCTTAAGGAGCCTTTTAGTCCTAGACGTGGCGCTCCGGTACCGCTTGATGTGCGGTAGCAGAGAAAACAGTCTATGACTTGAGCGACTGGAGTCTCAGACAAATTTTTTTCCTCTGACACCGCCTACTATATAGGTCCTGGATGGCAGGAAGCTTGGCCCCAGTGATGTACTGGGTCGTACGCACTACCCTCTGTAGAGCCTTACAGTCAGATGCTCTCGATGGTTCAGCAGTAGAACCTTTTGAGGATTTTTGGGACCAATGCAAAATATTTTCAGTCTCCTGAGGGTGAAAAGGTGTTGTCATGCCCTCTTCACGACTGTCTTGGTGTGTATAAGGTGAATGCACCAATTTGTAAGTCGCTCTGGATAAGAGCGTCTGCTAAATGACTTAAATGTAAATGTAATGTAATGTTTGGACCATGATAGTTAGTTGGTGATGTGGACAACAACAAACTTGAAACTCTAGACCCACTCCCCTACAGCCCTGTCGATGTCAATGGGGCCCTGTTTGGCTCACCTTTTCCTATAGTCCTCGATCAGCTCACATTGAGGGAACAGTTGTTGTCTCTGACCTCCCTATAGGCTGTCTCATTGTTGTCGGTGAACAGGCTTACTCACTGTTGTGTCGTCAGCAAACTTAATGGTGGTGTTGGAGTCGTGTTTGGTCATGCAGTCGTAGGTGAACAGGGAGTACAAGAGGGGACTACGGAAACACCCATGAGGGGCCCCAGTGTTGAGGATCAGCATAGCAGACCTGTTGTTGCCTACCCTTACCACCTGGGGGCGGTCCATCAGGAAGTCCAGGATCCAGTTGCAGAGGGAGGTGTTTAGTCCCAGGGTCCTTAGCTTAGTGATGAGCATTGTGGGCACTATGGTGTTGAATGTTGAGCTGTAGTCAATGAACAGCATTCTCCATAGGTGTTCCTCTTGTCCAGGTTGAAAGGGCAATGTGGCGTGTGATTGAGATTGCATCATCTGTGGATCTGTTGGGTGGTATGCGAAATGGAGTGGGTCTAGGGTATCCGGGAGGATGCTGTTGATGTTAGCCATAACCAGCCTTTGAAATCACTTCATGACTACAGACATGAGCGCTACGGGCGGTAATCATTTAGGCAGGTTACCTTCTCTTCCTTGGGCACAGGGACTATGGTGGTCTGCTTGAAACATGTAGGTATTACATACTCCGTCAGGGATAGGTTGAAAATGTCAGTGAAGACACTTGCCAGTTGGACCGCGCATGCTCTGAGTACATGTCCTGGTAATCCATCTGGCCCCCGGCTTTGTGAATGTTGACCTGTTTAAAGGTCTTGCTTACATTGGCTACCGAGGTCGTGATCACACTTTCATCCAGGACAGCTGGTGCCCTCATGCATGCTTCAGTGTTGCTTGCCCCGAAGCGAGCATAAAAGGCATTTAGCTCGTCTGGTAGGCTCGCGTCACTGGGCAGCTCGTGGCTGGGTTTCCCTTTGTAGTCCGTAACAGTTTTCAAGCCCTGCCACATCCGACGAGCGTCAGAGCCAGTGTAGTAGGATTCAATCTTAATCCTGTATTGAAGTTTTGCTTGTTTGATGGTCCGTCTGAGGGCATAGCGGGATTTCTTATAAGCTTCCGGATTAGGGTCCCGTTCCTTGAAAGCAGCAGCTCTAGCTTCTAGCTCTATGATGATGTTGCCTGTAATCCATGGTTTCTGGTTGGGATATGTACTTACGGTCACTGTGGGTTCGACTTTGTCAATGCACTTATTGATGAAGCTGCTGACTGAGGTGGTATACTCCTCAATGCCATTTGATGAATCCCAGAACATATTCCAGTTTGTGCTAGCGAAACAGTCCTGTAGTGAAGCATCTGCTTCATCGTTAAAAAATCTATATATATATTTCACCTTTATTTAACCAGGTAGGCTAGTTGAGAACTAGTTCTCATTTACAACTGCGACCTCGCCAAGATAAAGCATAGCAGTGTGAATAGACAACAACACAGAGTTACACATGGAGTAAATGATAAACAAGTCAATAACACAGTAGAAAAAAAAGAAAAAGAAAAAAAAGAGTCTATATACATTGTGTGCAAAAGGCATGAGGAGGTAGGCGAATAATTACAATTTAGCAGATTAACACTGGAGTGATAAATGATCAGATGGTCATGTGCAGGTAGAGATACTGGTGTGCAAAAGAGCAGAAAAGTAAATAAATAAAAACAGTATGGGGATGAGGTAGGTAAATTGGGTGGGCTATTTACCGATAGACTATGTACAGCTGCAGCAATTGGTTAGCTGCTCAGATAGCAAATGTTTAAAGTTGGTGAGGGAGATAAAAGTCTCCAACTTCAACAATTTTTGCAATTCGTTCCAGTCACAGGCTGCAGAGAACTGGAAGGAAAGGCGGCCAAATGAGATGTTGGCTTTAGGGATGATCAGTGAGATACACCTGCTGGAGCGCGTGCTACGGGTGGTTGTTGCCATCGTGACCAGTGAACTGAGATAAAGTGGAGCTTTACCTAGCATGGACTTGTAGATGACCTGGAGCCAGTGGGTCTGGCAACGAATATGTAGTGAGGGCCATCCAACTAGAGCATACAGGTCGCAGTGGTGGGTGGTGTAAGGTGCTTTAGTAACAAAATGGATGGCACTGTGATAAACTGCATTCAGTTTGCTGAGTAGAGTATTGGAAGCTATTTTGTAGATGACATCGCCGAAGTCGAGGATCGGTAGGATAGTCAGTTTTACTAGATTCTAGATTTGATTTTGGATTGGAGATGTTTGATATGAGTCTGGAAGGAGAGTGTACAGTCTAGCCAGACACCTAGGTAATTATAGATGTCCACATATTCTAGATCGGAACCATCCAGGGTGGTGATGCTAGTCGGGCGTGCGGGTGCAGGCAGCGAACGGTTGAAAAGCATGCATTTGGTTTTACTAGTGTTTAAGAGCAGTTGGAGGCCATGGAAGGAGTGTTGTATGGCATTGAAGCTCATTTGGAGGTTAGATATCACAGTGTCCAAGGAAGGGCAAGAAGTATGCAGAATGGTGTCGTCTGCGAAGAGGTGGATCAGGGAATCGCCCGCAGCAAGAGCAACATCATTGATATATACAGAGAAAAGAGTCGGCCCGAGAATTAAACCCTGTGGCACCCCCATAGAAACTGCCAGAGGGCCGGACAACATGCCCTCCGATTTGACACACTGAACTCTGTCTGTAAAGTAGTTGGTGAAACAGGCAAGGCAGCCATTAGAAAAACCGAGGCTACTGAGTCTGCCGATAAGAATATGGTGATTGACAGAGTCGAAAACCTTGGTCAGGTCGATGAAGACGGCTGCACAGTACTGTCTTTTATCGAAGGCAGTTATGATATCTTTTAGTACCTTGAGCGTGGCTGAGGTGCACCCGTGACCGGCTCGGAAAGCAGATTGCACAGCGGAGAAGATACGGTGGGATTCAAGATGGTCAATGATCTGTTTGTTGACTTGGCTTTTGAAGAGCTTAGATAGGCAGGGCAGGATGGATATAGGTCTGTAACAGTTTGGGTCCAGGGTGTCTCCCCCTTTGAAGAGGGGGATGACTGCGGCAGCTTTCCAGTCCCTGGGGATCTCAGACGATATGAAAGAGAGGTTGAACAGGCTGGTAATAGGGGTTGCGACAATGTCGGCGGATAGTTTCAGAAATAGAGGGTCCAGATTGTCAAGCCCAACTGATTTGTACAAGTCCAGGTTTTGCAGCTCTTTCAGAACATCTGCTATCTGGATTTGGGTAAAGGAGAAGCTGGGGAGGCTTGGGCGAGTAGCTGCGGGGGGGGGGGGGGGTGATGGCTGAGGTTGGAGTAGCCAGGAGGAAGGCACTGCCAGCCGTTGAGAAATTATTGTTGAAGTTTTCGGTTATCATGGATTTATCGGTGGTGACCGTGTTACCTAGCCTCAGTGCAGTGGGCAGCTGGGAGGAGGTGCTCTTGTTCTCCATGGACTTTACAGTGTCCCAGAACATTTTGGAGTTGGAGCTACAGTTAAAGCCCTGGGCTAGTAGGAGCGTCTGCTCCGACGGAGGCCGGATGAAGGCACAGGGGATGGAGTATTCATCGGCAGACCAGTCGTGGTGGTGCGGCGGGGCGCCGCGTCGACAGAGAATCCAAGCCAGATGGCGAAAGAGGTATTGTGGAATTTAGTTTGCTAGCCGGGAGATGTGCCTGGCTCACGGCTAACTGGTGCTAGCTTCGTGGCAGTGGCGTTAACCACTATATCCAATCGGTAGCAGCAGTGATCCGGTGCCAAGGTCCAGAGTTTACAGCAAGAATCCGGTGGAGTATTGGGCTCTAGCCGTGTATGAGTGGGGTTCAGCTGAAGAGCTGAGTAGGCCTGTAGGTGGGCCTCAGGGATAGCTTCGGTACTGGGTACCACGGTGAGTGCAAGCTAGCTGTGAGCTAGCTAGCTGCAAGCTGTGAGCTAGCAAGCTGCAAGCTAGCTGTGAAGATCAGAAGTAGTGGTCCAGGGATTACGGCAGGAATCCGGCGTTGTTGTGGAGAGACAGTCCGATACTGGTAGACTAGCGAGTATTATCCAGGCTAAAAACAGGGCTGGTATCTCGGCAGAAGGTAAAAGCCGCTAGCAGTGGCTAACAATGACTAAATAGGTTGTAGCTAATTAGCTGGTTAGCTTCTGGAGGTTCTTGAATGTGTTCTAAAATTTAAAATAATAGCGATTCCGTATCACATTGGGTGAGGCAGGTTACCGGAAGGTATAATCGAATTAAAAATCGAAAAGAGATAAATTGAAATATATATATAGAAAAAAATATGAAAAATACAAAAGTACACGAGAGGACAAACAAACACGTCTTCACTGCTACGCCATCTTGGTATCCATCTGACCACTTCCGTATTGAGCAAGTCACTGGTACTTCCTGCTTTAGTTTTTGCTTGTAAGCAGATATCAGGAGGAGAGAATTGTGGACAGATTTGCCAAATGGAGGGTGGTAGAGAGCTTTGTATGCATCTCTGTGTGTGGATTAAAGGTAGTCTAGAGTTTTTGTCCCCTCTGGTTGCACATGTGACATGCTGGTAGAAATGAGATAAAACTGATATAAGTTTTCGTGCATTAAAGTCCCCGGCCACTAGGAGCACCACTTCTGGATGATTAAAGCTAATTTCCTGCAATTCTAGGTATTTTGACATGGCTTAGGCCTATGACCAGGGTGGAAGAGTGTAAAATAAAGGTATATTCAGGTGTATTCAGGATGCTTTGAACATTAAATGGACACTCAAAATTCGATGACTTTGTTACTTTGACATTTTTGGAGGATGACATTTAAAGTATGCTAATATTATTTTTAAAACACATTTTTTAGCTGGTTTGACACTTTATTCAGACTTAGGGAGGAACAGTGGGAAGGTTGGAAGAAGAGATTGCTCTCCGTTCTCAGGTGTTACCACTACACCAAGACTCTGCACAGGTAATGTTAATATTAAAAGTTGATTTGCAGTGGGTAACCAAATCATAGATTGCAGTCTCCTTGTCCATAGATTGCTTTCAAGTTAAGGACACAAACATTTTGTATTTTGTCTTTTGGGTGAACTCCATTTAAAATAGGGCCAGAAGAAAATCCTGCATGCTCTCCAGGAGGGTTGGCCACCCATAGTCTATGTTTCCCAAGAGCTGGGTGTTTGAAAATGTTGTTGTTATACCAATTCATTTCTCAATCACCCAACCTTCGAGAAACATAAAGTGCCTTTAGAAAGTACACAGACCCCTTAAATTTCTCCACATTTCGTTAGGTTACAGCCTTATTCTAAAATGTATTAAATTATTTTTTTCCTCACCAATCTACACACAATACACCATAAAGACAAAGCAAAAAAATGTTTTTAGAAAATGTTGCAAATTTATTTTAAAAAATAAAAAACAGAAATATCACATTTACATATGTATTCAGACCCTTTACTCAGTACTTTGTTGAAGCACCTTTGAGTCTTTGATGGGATGACCCTAGAAGCTTGGCACACCTGTATTTGGGGAGTTTCTACCATTCTTATTTGCATCTCATCTCAAGCTCTGTCAGGTTGGATGGGGAGCGTTGCACATCTATTTGCTGGAGTGTTGCTGCACAGCTATTTTCAGGTCTCGTTGTCCTGTTGGAAGGTGAACCTTCGCCCCAGTCTGAGGTCATGAGCGCTCTGGAGGAGGTTTTCATCAAGGATCTCTCGGTACTTTGATCCGTTCATCTTTCCCTCTATCATGACTAGTCTCCCAGTCCCTGCCTCTGAAAAACATCCCCACAGCATGATGCTAACACCACCATGCTTCACTGTAGGGATGGTGCCAGGTTTCCTCCAGACATAACACTTGGCATTCAGGCCAAAGAGTTCCATCTTGGTTTCATCAGACCAGAGAATCTTGTTTCTCATGGTCTAAAGGTATTTTAGGTGCCTTTTGGCAAATTCCAAGCGGGATGTCATGTGCCTTTTACTGAGGAGTGGCTTCCATCTGGCCACTCTACCTTAAGGGCCTGATTGGTGGAGTAATGCAGAGATGGTTGTCTTTCTGGAAGGTTCTCACATCTCCACAGAGGAACCCTGGAACCATCGGGTTTTTGATCACCTCCCCGACCAAGGCCCTTCTCCCCCAATTGCTCAGTTTGGCCAGGCGGTCAGCTCTAGGAAGAGTTTTGGTGGTTCTTAACTCCTTCCATTTACGAGTGATGGAGGCAACTATGTTCTTGGGGTCCTTCAATGCTGCAAACATTTTTTGGTACCCCTCCCCAGATCTGTGCCTCAACACAATCTTGTTCCGGAGCTCTACAGACAATTCCTTCGACCTCATGGCTTGGTTTTTGCTCTGACGATTGAATTTGCCACAGGTAGAATTACATCTATTTGTAGAAACATCTCAAGGATTATCAATGAAAACCAGATGCACCTGAGCTCAATTTCAAGGCTCATAGCAACGGGTCTGAATACTTATGGGGTATTGTTTGTAGATTGCTGACGATTTTTATGCATTTAATCCATTTTAGAATAAGGCTGTAACAAGAATAAGGCTGTAAAAAATGTAGAAAAAGTCAAGGGGTCTGAATACTTTCCGAAGGCACTGTATAATGAATATCAATATTAAGGTGGTTTGTGACTACTAGTTAAAGAACCTTGCCATCATTGTACTCTACATAGACAAAAGATGATGCGTTTGAGTTGTGAGTCCCCCTACCATGTCTGCCTACCCCCCACCATCATGTGCACAATACTAAAATGTCAAAAACTTGATTACTGGAGCATTTAATAGCCAATGCTAATTTGTATGGTTTATTAAAAGCTGTACATGATTGGTTGCAATAATACATAGCCTCATATAATTCATTTTCAAAAGACACAAATTGTCCAAACAGATTCTGATTTGTCTGTTTGACAAAATTATTGTCATAGTTCCAAATCAGGTCACCCTACAAAACTTCCCAACTAAAACATACTGTTTAGGTCTGTCTGCTTTCTTTTCGTTGTCACATCCTAAAAGTTGCTACATGGGCAATCTGGCGTCTGTATTGGTCGTTTTCATCATTTATGTTGATACGGCCTCTGCAGAAATCAGGGCATTCATACTTCTTGTACATCGCGAAGCAGTACAGAGCTGATGAGCAGAACTCTGATGAACGATAGTGTCAAGGAAGTGCTGGAAAAGGCATTGTTCGTCACCAAACTGTTCCTGGATGGTTGGGAGAAGTTTCTTTCAGAGGATGTGTTGGTACCTTTCTTTGTTCATGGCTGTGTTCTTAGGCAAAATTGTGAGTGAGCTCAGCCCTTGGCTGAGAAGCAACCCCACACATGAATGGTCTTAGAATGCTTTACTGTTGGCATGACACAGGACTGATGGTAGCGCTCACCTTGCCTTCTCCGGACAAGCTTTTTTCCAGATGCCCCAAACAATCGGAAAGGGGATTCATCAGTGAAAATGACTTTACCCCAGTCCTCAGCAGTCCAATCCCTGTACCTTTTGCAGAATATCAGTCTGTCCCTGATGTTTGTCCTGGAGAGAAGTGGCTTCTTTGTTGCCCTTCTTGACACCAGGCCATCCTCCAAAAGTCTTTGCCTCACTGTGCGTGCAGATGCACTCACACCTGCCTGCTGCCATTCCTGAGCAATCTCTGTACTGGTGGTACCCCGATCCCGCAGCTGAATCAACTTTAGGAGACTGACCTGGCGCTTGCTGGACTTTCTTGGGTGCCCTGAATCCTTCTTCACAACAATTTCACCGCTCTCCTTGAAGTTCTTGATGATCCAATAAATAGTTGATTTTGGTGCAATCTTACTGGCAGCAATATCCTTGCCTGTGAAGCCCTTTTTTTGCAAAGCAATCATGACGGCACGGTTTTCCTTGCAGGTAACCATGGTTGAACCAGAGGAAGAACAATGATTCCAAGCACCACCCTCCTTTTGAAGCTTCCAGTCTGTTATTCAAACTCAATTAGCATGACAGAGTGATCTCCAGCCTTGTCATCGTCAACACTCACACGTGTTAACGAGAGAATCACTGACATGATGTCAGCTGGTCCTTTTGTGGCAGGGCTGAAATGCAGTGGAAATGTTTTTGGGGGATTCAGTTCATTTGAATGGAAAAGAGGGACTTTGTAATTAATTGCAATTCATCTGATCACTCTTCATAACATTCTGGAGTATATGCAAATTGCCATAATGCACACTGAGGCAGCAGACTTTGTGAAAATTAATATTTGTGTCATTCTCAAAACTTTTGGCCACGACTGTACATAAAACAGCACTATCATGATGCTCTTTTTACTCTAATCTTGAGGGGAGTTTCTATAAAACATGTGTCCAATCTCCTTGATGCCTTATATAACTAAACCAATCTAAACCAATATCCTTCAATGTGCTGCAGTTCACAGTGCTGTGTCAAGACAGGACAATGATAGAATTTCTGCTCATGATGATGTTAAATTGAAGGCACTGATACTCAGATTTCAATATGATTTGGAGCACAGTTGAAAGATCAACGTGCTGACTATAGAATAGACGAATTAGAAAAATAAAGCAGTACTTTTCAATGCATGAGATATAAGAGATGTGCAGTGAGTGTCAGAAGAGGGTCAAATGCATGTGTCTCACGTCCAATGCGTGAGGGTTGGCAGCTCTTTTTCTAAACAGATGTAATACTTGTCTGTGGCAAAATGTTGTGTTCATATTTAGGATGACATTATTGGGTTTGTTCTGGCACTACCAGAAATAGAAAAGTGTGTTCTAGAGGGTCGTGCATCTTGCAAGAAAATTTAAGTAGATTATAGCCCCCAACCCTTAACCTCCCTAACCTCCCTCCGGGGCCATGTTTTGTAAAGGGAGATTTGGTTGGGGGGCCTCAAATGCTGATGCACTCGCACATTACGAAATGTAGGGGTGATAACTCCGGTGTCCTGGCTAAATTCCCAATCTGGCCCTCATACCATCATGGCCAAGTAATCATCCCCATCTTCCAATTGGCTCATTCATCCCCCCTCCTCTCCCTTGTAACCATTCCCCAGGTTGTTGCTGTAAATGAGAATGTGTTCTCAGTCAATTTATCTTTTAAAATAAGGGTTCAATAAAAGAAATCAATAAAAGATCGCTTGAAAAATGAGGCGACGCACAATTGGCGCAGTGTCGACAGGGTTAGCAGAGGGTTTGGCCGGCCGGGATGTCCTTGTCCTATCGCGCTCTAGCAACTCGTTGTGGCGGGCCGGGCGCATGCATGCTGACTTTGGTCACCAGTTTTACGGTGTTTCCTCCGACACATTGGTGCAGCTGGCTTCCGGGTTAAGCGAGCAGTGTGTCAAGAAGCAGTGTGGTTTGGCAGGGTCGTGTTTCGGAGGCTGCATGGCTCTCAACCCTCACCTCTCCCGAGTCCGTATGGGAGTTGCAGCGATGGGACAAGACTGTAACTACCAATTGGATATAATATCAAATCAAATTTATTTATATAGCCCTTCGTACATCAGCTGATATCTCAAAGTGCTGTACAGAAACCCAGCCTAAAACCCCAAACAGAAAGCAATGCAGGTGTTGAAGCATGTTGGCTAGAAAAATCTCCCTAGAAAGGCCAAAACCTACGGAGAAACCTAGATAGGAACACGGCTATGAGGGATGGCCAGTCCTCTTCTGGCTGTGCCAGGTGGAGATTATAACAGAACATGGCCAAGATGTTCAAATGTTCATAAATGACCAGCATGGTCAAATAATTGATTTGGGACAGGTAGCACGTCCGGTGAACAGGTCAGGATTCCATAGCCGCAGGCAGAACAGTTGAAACTGGAGCAGCAGCACGGCCAGGTGGACTGGGGACAGCAAGGAGTCATCATGTCAGATAGTCCTGAGGCATGGTCCTAGGGCTCAGGTCCTCCGAAAGAGAGAGAAAGAAAGAAAGAGAGAAAGAGGGAATTAGAGAGAGCATACTTAAATTCACACAGGACACCGGATAAGACAGGAGAAGTACTCCAGATATAACAAACTGACCCTAGCCCCCGTCACTTAAACTACTGCAGCATAAATACTGGAGGTTGAGACAGGAGGGGTCAGGAGACACTGTGGACCCATCCGATAATACCCCGGACAGGGCCAAACAGGAAGGATATAACCCCACCCACTTTGCCACAGCCCCCACACCACTAGAGGGATATCTTCAACCACCAACTTACCATCCTGAGACAAGGCCGAGTATAGCCCACAAAGATCTCTGCCACGCCACAACCCAAGGGGGGGCGCAAACCCAGACAGGAAGATCACATCAGTGACTCAACCCACTCAAGTGACGCACCCCTCCTAGGGACGGCATGAAAGAGCACCATTAAGCCAGTGACTCAGCCCCTGTAATAGGGTTAGAGGCAGAGAATCCCAGTGGAAAGAGGGGAACCGGCCAGGCAGAGACAGCAAGGGCGGTTCGTTGCTCCAGAGCCTTTCCGTTCACCTTCATACTCCTGGGCCAGACTACACTCAATCATATGACCCACTATAGAGATGAGTCTTCAGTAAAGACTTAAAGGTTGAGACCGAGTTTGCGTCTCTCACATGTGTAGGCAGACCGTTCCATAAAAATGGAGCTCTATAGGAGAAAGCCCTGCCTCCGGCTGTTTGCTTAGAAATTCTATGGACAATTAGGAGGCCTGCGTCTTGTGAAAGTATGTACGTGTAGGTATGTACGGCAGGACCAAATCAGAGAGATAGGTAGGAGTAAGCTCATGTAATGCTTTGTAGGTTAGCAGTAAAACCTTGAAATCAGCCCTTGCCTTGACAGGAAGCCAGTGCAGGGAGGCTAACACTGGAGTAATATGATCAACATTTTTCGTTCTAGTCAGGATTCTAGCAGCCGTATTTAGCACTAACTGAAGTTTATTTAGTGCTTTATCTGGGTAACCGGAAAGTAGAGCATTGCAGTAGTCTAACCTGGAAGTAACAAAAGCATGGATGAATTTTTCTGCATCATTTTTGGCCAGAAAGTTTCGGATTTTTGCAATGTTACATAGATGGAAAAAAGCTGTCCTTGAAACAGTCTTGATATGTTCGTCAAAAGAGAGATCAGGGTCCAGAGTAACGCCGAGGTCCTTCACAGTTTTATTTGAGACGACTGAACAACCATTAAGATTAATTGTCAGATTCAACAGAAGATCTCATGACAAAGGGGTAAATAATATATAATAATATTACAAAATCTATAATTAATTTTGACGTGTTTGCAGAGCACATTTTAGTTGAGCAATTTTAAATCTAGCTAAGATGTTTGGTGCAGTATTTCTCAATTAAAAAATGTGCATGAAAATTAGTTGTCTGTTGTTGAATGACAACAAAGATTGTATTGAAGACTGCCTACTGTTGACCAATCACTGACGAAGGGGTGTAGACTTCAGCTACCGACTTCGGCCTCCAGAAAAAATGTTGTGTGCCCGGACAGTCCAAAATTCCAAAATAAACAAAAACATAAAAAAAATACTGTCATAATATATACAGAAACTCTTCCATATTGTTTTGTTCTGGGAAGCATGCGTACGCCTTTAGTGTTTGGGGCCCTACATGCAGCACTAGTCTGCGTATAGGCAGAGACGGCACTGCCTCCCTCCCTTATGAAATCAGCAGAGAGATAATAATGTCTTTAATTTATTTCACACATAAACTATGGTTGTTTGCTATGATCATATTACCCAAAAGCCTGCCATTGAATTTGGCAATGCTTTTAGAGTTTCCATCTCCCTAACAGAACTCGCTGGGACTGGGATCCTGACAAAACATATCAGGCCAACCTGTCATGTTACCTTTATTTGACATCCACTATTATGGCCAATTTGGATGCAGTGCGCATTGAGTCCTGGGCTCAGCTCAGTTTGCAGGGCTGACCAGGGTAGGGCTGACCAGGGCAGAGCTGACCAGGGTAGGGCTGACCAGGGCAGGTGCTGGTTGTTATGATCTGCTTCCCCTCCTCCCCTCAGGGGTATCACTGATCAATAAACACTTGGACAGCTGGGGCAGAGCGTGACCCTGAATTCTCTCATAGAACAAGACAATCACCCTGCCCCCAACTCCTCTAGCTCCCAACTCTATCAACTGTGATGTCCCAGGATGGGGGCTGTGTGAGAAGTTGTGGTTCGCTCTGTCCACTTTGAATGAGTTGGACTCTCTGCCTGGTCTTTGTCCCTCCTGCAGTGTATTCAGGGAGGTGGAGATGTTCCGTGGAAAAGAGGTTGGCTTTTTTCCCAGTGTGATATTTAAACAATAAGGCTTGGGAGGGTGTGGTATATGACCAATATACCACGGCTAAGGGCGGTTCTTAAACACAACGCAACACGGAGTGCCTGGATACAGCCCTTAGAGGTGGTATATTGGCAATGTACCACAAACCCCTGAGGTGCCTTATTGCTATTATAAACTGGTTACCAACGCAATTGGAGCAGGAAAAATACATGTTTTGATGTACCCATGGTATATGGTCTGATATGCCACGGCTTTCATCCAATCAGCATTCAGGGTTCGAACCACCCAGTTTATAATGGAATTTGATCACTCTTGCATGAGCGACCACTGACAAAAACAAAGCTGAGAGGAGATGAAGCTTTGATGATGGCAACATGCTTTGTGCATCAACAAAACAAAACAGGAGTTTTCAATTTATCACTTTCAAGTTTGTTGAGGAGCAAAAATAATCTAGTACATACACATGTAGTAATTGCGTCATAATAGGTCATCATTGGCCCATGCAAAACAAGTGGAAGTAGAATATTGTCCCATAAGAAAACATAAACACACAGGGGTTTAAAACTGTCATTTTATTCTTGCCTGCCCATTGTCATTTGAGAAGTAACCTTTTGACAGTGCAGCTGTCATGAGAAGTGTTTATGCCGGGACCTTTCCAATTGAGTCAGCAAACTCTCTTTGAGGGAAATGAGTCATGCCTTACAAACGGTTAATTTCATTTCTTTGAATGTCTTGTACTCTGGAAACCAAACAGCACTCTATTTGACAGCTTTGACAACAGTTCTGTATTATGTCAGATCCTTAAATAGCCTCTTGTTTTTGTCTACAACACCATGTAATTTTAGGAAGCAGAGTGGCTTAGTCTGCCATTACATTTTATAGCCTGTGTTTATACTTTTGTTGCCAGATGAAGTGTTTATATTTTTGCCTGGGATTAATTTGATTTATTTTCTAAAGCTGATGTATAAACAGATAAATATGATTATGTTGGTCCACAGAAGGCCTGAGCTGAACCCAGAGTTGTGCACTCTGTCTTGAACCCCAGAGGCAGGGACAACTCCACCCAGAGTTAATGCTGAGTTTGCTGGCCCTCTGCCAGTTCATCAAGCTATCACCAGGCTCAAGAGGCGGCCACCAATATTTATCTCCTCACTCTGAGGTGATGGATAAATATCTGCCTTTACATCAATGGTTAATCTCATGGTTTAAGTCCTCTGTTAACCAGTTCAATGGAGAAAAGTAAAATAAAATGTTGGATGATTAAACAAGTAATAATGAATGATAATAGGGTTGTATGCCATTCAGTGTGATGTATCAGACACGAAGAGCAGTCAGGTTCATTTTGTCCCCAAGCTACTCCCAAGAGGCACACATATAAGCATTTTGCTTTAATAGAGCTGCATCTCTCCGGCTACGCTATCTAGGAGCATAAATATTGCAGTCAACAAAACATTTTAAATCTCTAGTGGCACCTGTTTATGGGCATATTTCCTTCACAATCTATATTTTGTCTGTTTATTGATACAAGCTATGTTGCATAAAGGCTTTTTATGAATGATTATGAAAATACTGTCATTCGTAGAGCTTTGCAACAGAGTCAGGGTACTCAGTTCCTAAGGAAACTGTGAATGGGGGGGAATAAACAAGATCCCATTGAAGACTCAGAAGCCTTGAGAGGCAAAGCCAGCATCACTTTCTGACAGCTCTCTGTAAAAGACTGAGAAGAGCAGACACACACACACACACACACACACACACACACACACACACACACACACACACACACACACACACACACACACACACACACACACACACACACACACACACACACACACACACACACACACACACACACACACACACACACACACACACACACACACACACACACACACACACACACACAGACACACAGACACACACACAGACGGCTGCACAATCAAATGCTCCACTTCCTCAACAACTTCAAAAACCCATCGTACCTTATCTATTTATCTATCTCTCACTCTCTCACACACAGATTCCGTTGCCCACCAAAACATGTCCAGCATGTGCATCCTGCCTAGAAAATGGACATGTTCCATAGCAACTGCATCTGCATGGCCAGCCAGTTAGAAGAGGCAAGTAAGGTAAACTGACCCAATGACAGAGATCACATTCAAGAAGCCCTGGTAACTGAGGGGGCTTTCCACTTGTCCTCAGAGGCTGTTCCTCCAGTGACTTGCCCTTGTGTCATTGGCACTAGGAAACACCCAGATCTCTCTGTCCTTTCTCTAAGCGCACACCACACATTTTTACTCTGCCATCCCCCTTATTTCAGGATTCCTCCAAGAATTCATCAAAACAGGTAGGGTTTGTGCTGAGGGGTGTCTCGCGACTGCGTGACAGTGTCATGAACACTCAATGTCGACAATGGAAGATGAGGTGTGAAGGACGGGAGGCTCAAGCTTGAAGGACCTGGAGCAGAATCAGGGAAAACATAACAAGATAGAGCAGTATGGTGCACATGCAACACACACACACACACACACACACACACACACACACACACACACACACACACACACACACACACACACACACACACACACACACACACACACACACACACACACACACACACACACACACACACACACACACACACACACACACACACACACACACACACACACACTGCTCTGCATAAGCCTTCTGCTGGATCAGTCTGTTGTCATACCATCAGTGATCTGTTGTTTTTGTTGAGAGCTGAATGACTGGCAGACATTTAAATGCAACATCTAAAGCTTTATTACAGTTACTGTGATTGAACATGCCAAAGGTTTAATAAAAACCTGTGATAAGGATTTTCAAAGATCATATTGCTTTGTAATGCACCACTATTATTATTCCAACTCACTGCTGCTTTTAGTTAGGCCCGTGGCATCATACCAGACATACTGTATCAGAAAATCGGATATCAAATGTTACAGCCCAGCAAAATTATTGTTAGCCTATAGTCATGGTATTTATTTCCAGGTTGGTCTTCTTTAGCTGGAGACAGAAATGACAAGGTGCTTGTCTGTCTGCACTGCAGCCCTTTGCAAGTGTTCTCAGGTGAAGACAGGTTGAATAATGTAACAGGCAGTGGGGGGTAGGGGGTAATGTGTGTCTGACCCCAGCCTCTTCAGACAGAGCGAAAGGGAAATCATGAAGGTGAGGAGAACGGACTGCCTGGTTATGAAGCAATGACACATGATCTGGCCTGGTAACTGAGAGGCCAGACACAAATGGACAGCTTTTCACTCTGTCAGGTAAACATACATCCATCCCTAGCTCTTCGCAGCAGTTGTTCTATACAAAGGGCCTTGTTCTGTTTTGGAGGTCATTCTTTCCCAGTTTGAGTCTTGTCCCCTAAAGTGTCAATGCCAGACCCAGTTCCACCCACGTCAAAACCATCACCCTGCCTTGCTTGTGGGTGTCTACGGTTTGTAGGAGCTGTTGAGATATGTAACATCTTTAGCCTCAATTGCAATCTAAGCTACTGCGGTATCTTGGTATGAATGTATTCTATGTTTGCACTTTTAAGCCGCTAACATAATCCCGGTAGAGTCTGAGATCACCGGAGTCACTTAGTGTGCAGCCCTTTGTCAATGTCTTCACTAATGTAGTGCATATCAGTCAATCAGAGTGGAAATCATTTCAGCGGCTTTGACCTAAGATTTGACCTAAGATCTGTCAGTGTCCATCAGAAGTCCTGCTCATGATTATGAATGCCGTCCAACAGAAGACCTTAACATGGATTTCTATATTGTTTTGGAGAATTATGTGACATTGTTATGATCTTCCTGTTGACATACAAACTATTAGATCTGGCTTATTGGCCTCTTCAATCAGGTCAAATCAACCTCAGGAGAGAATCCATGAAACACAAAACAGCTTGACTCAAACCAGACAGGACAGCAACAACACACAGCTGTTGTCAGACACGCTCTATGTTACCTGAAAATAGAGCCATCCAACTGGGCACACACTGGTTGAATCAGCGTTTCCACGTTGTTTCAATGAAATGATTGATTTCTGTGCCAAGTATGTTAGGTCTGTTCCTATGTGCATCTTGTATTTCTCAGCCATTACAAACATCTACATTTCTGGCTGCTTTACAACAGGGATTCCCTGAGGAGCGAAGAGAAGAATGAAGTAGCATCTCTGACTGCTACTCTTAAACCTTCCCTGACCTGCCCACCATCAGAACGCCATTGTGACTGCAGGAACATGTCCTCTTCCTTTCATCTCGGCTCTGTAGGACATATTTAAGACCCATTAAAATCCAAAGATTCTCCTAACTCGGGTGATGCCAGAATCAATTGGAATGCCTTCTCTATCTCCTAAACAGTTGATAGAGTTTTCAGATACTGGGGCCATTGGTTACCCAGTGTGTGGAGAGTGATTGAATAATGGCTTAGTGAGACCCTGAGTGGTGTGTGGAGCTGTTGTGATCTGCTTAGTCCTGTGAAGATCTGAGAAGATCTGAGACATACACACACATAGTCGTCTGGCGTCTGCACGCACACACACACATAGAGGATGACTGTGGGAGAGTTGACCTGTCACCCTGCCTTAACAAAGACACCCTGTCCGATGTGAGGCACACATTAAAGTAATTCCCCCCACAAGGCGGGCATGTCCAAACAGCTGTGGACATGACTGTCTCTCTGAAGTGAGGGAGTAGAGGGAAGACAGCCCAGTGGTGGCCATGGTGGAGGAGAGGATGGAACAGTGGATGAACAGCATGGAGACCACTCCCTGTGAATGAGTCAATCTGACACTAGGCTTATAACAATACAAAGAGCCCTCAAATTAACAAAGGCTGTTCTCTCACACATCTCCACCAATAATAAGGTGGAGGAACCTTAGAAACCTCTTAGGAACCTTTGATATGCTGATATTTATCTCCATTTTTTTTTCATTTTGTTATTATTACTTTCTTATTTTTTTTTACAAACCTCACTCATAACATCAGTTGCCAGAGGCACTTACTAAAATCTGTTAATGATCAAACTAAACATCTCAAATATGATTTGACAGTCAATGGGCAGTACAGACCTACTATATACAAAATATGTCCATTTGAATTTACAGTAGAGACAGAGACAGGCCAGCGCCATGGTCCTGTAAGTAGATCAGGGTTTGTTTATAGGAGGTTAATTACCTGTGTCTGTCTGAAAGTGGGCCCATGTGGAGGTCCAGGTAAAGTCAAGAGCCTCTGTATGGAAAAGGATCGTTGATGGCATCTGTCATCAGTTCCTAATTCTACCGCCTGGGCTGTGTGGATCCAGTTTCTGCTACTAAACACCTAGGATTCATATTTAATCACACTTCATTATCTCACACAATGTAGGAAGCAGACAGACCCTTACCTGACACCAGACATGGTCAACACCCACACTGAAAAAGAAAATCACACCATCCCCTGCCAACAGAAATAGCACACACACACACACACACACACACACACACACACACACACACACACACACACACACACACACACACACACACACACACACACACACACACACACACACACACACACACACACACACACACACACACACACACACACACACACACACACACACACACACACACACACACACTTTTTTACTATTCCACCAGACAGAAGTCTCAAAAGTACAACCAAAAGTGACTCAAGCCTTTGATGTGTAGAAGTCCACAAAGTTTTTAATTTCTCAGCAAGTTAGTTATTTTATCCCAGATACCCTGGCCTCATAGTTTCTGGTTCAAAGAGCAGAAGAATATAATCAAGCCAATCTTTTATCCACACAACAACAGCGGCCGGTTTTGAAGGTTGGTTATCAGGTTAGAGTCAGCATGATGTCATTCACGCTCAGGGTAAGTAGTCTAATATTGGGACATAAAATATGATTTTGGTCAGGCCACATTGGGATTGATGGGCCCTATTATAAGTAGAGTATCTAGCAAAATATGCCAATGCAAAGGATTTACATCCCATTTGATCTTCAGTTTTTTAGGACTACATGCTGGCGATACTTATTTTACCATCACAAAACAATAGGATGATTAAATAGGTCTTGTTTGTGTATAAGAGCATCTGCATGTGTGTGTGCACGTCTGCACTCGTGTGGGCTTTTGTGTAAATGTGTGTGAGCGTCGGTGCACACATACAGGGTGATCAGTGAGAGTTAGCTGAGGGCCACCTGGAGAGCTCCAGTATAATCTGCCAAAACCTCAGTGACATGCTTCAGCAGGCCCTTTCAAGCCCCGGTCCCAGCAATTTGTACTTACACCGGCCTGGATAATTATCCTCCGCTTGTCATTCCAGCTCTAGGACTCCAGCCAGCAGTAACTTTAGCCACCCCTGAAAGATGCAGGAGATACAGTATTAACAAAAAACTCCAATATCTCCTTTCTTCAAGCTGTGACTTGAAGAACAATTAGACCTGATCTTATTAGGCTGAGTTCTCTGTTTATGAGGTAAATCAGTTCACTCAGGAGAAATAATTGATTGAATTGAGAGTGGATTTTCTAAACATGCTTGTTGAGCTATTCATAGAATGGCTTACATTTTCAATCACCCAAACGGCTGGCATACTCAGCCCCTGTAATGCACAAGGATGATGCCATGGATATGACATGGATATTTCAATAATTTCCTGTGTGTCAATTTAAATAGTTTAATAGAAAAACACATAGACAAGATATATTGCTTGAGGTAATACCCTAATACAGTTTTCATTTTTACCAAGTTTTTCCAGTCATTGAATGTTGTCCCGGTCACATTGGTGCCATCTATTATAAAACATATGGAAATCTGCGTAGTCGTTGTCCACTGCTTTATCTCGTCTTTTAGGCTCAGCATACAAGTGTAGGATCTTAATTTGATCACCCTGTTGTTGCAGGAAATGTCCGTGCGGTGTGGACGCACGGCTCTCGACCTTCGCCTCTCCCCAGTCCGTACGGGAGTTGCAGCGATGAGAAAAGACTGTAACTACCAATTGGATGTAAAAGGGGTAAAAGTTTAAAAAATTAAAAAACATGTCCATTATTTATAATTCACATTTCCTGTTGCTGCAGGATTATTTTCCTGCTCTGAGAAACTGGTCAAATTAAGATCTGTCATCTGAAGTTGGTATCAGCCCAAACATAGCAGTAGAAGTGTAAACAACACATTTAAGAGTAATTTGACCCTGAGTAGGGACAGGTAATCAGAGAGTGACCTCAGACACAGCCAGCTCCCATTTCTCCTCATCGCCACAAACAGGCAACAGTCACACCAACAGAGAAAGTCTTCATCAAGATCTCATAAACACACACGCAGACACACATGCAGGCACATACACACAATGATATAAAATACCTTGTCATCTTCAATGTGATCTTAGCCTCTTCATTATTAATCTCTATCAGTTTCAAATAATGGTTATCATTATCGGGGCCAAAATCTAAATGAGCTGGTGAGGAAAACATGGTGAGATACTGTAATGGAATACGCTTGAGGTGTCACAAGGTTTAAAGCTGAATTATTCATTGAAGAGGAGCACCAGAGATAGAAAATCAAGCCTGTCAACTGAAATATTAGCTGGTGGACAACATCATATATTAGTCCAAGAATGCTTTTTAATGTATATTCCATTAAAAATGTACACCAACGTCAAGAAGAGCTCCCCACCACCCCCAGGTCCCCAGACAGCCCCGAGATGCACAGTTCTCTGGGTGCATTGACCTCATACACTGGGTCTGCTGTGTGTGTGTGTGTGTGTGTGTGTTTCTGCGCGTGCCTGTGTGTGTATATGTATGTGTGTGTGGTTGCAGGGGTGGGGTCACTCCGTCCACTGGGTTTAGAGGCCCGCCCAGCAGACTGTTGGCATGGTAGATGGGTGGGAGGGTGTAGTGACCTCTAACCTGGGTTACGTGAACCCCCTCGTGGGTAATGATGAAGTCAGATTCACTAATAGACAGAAAACAAAAGTGCTGTCAGTCATTCTGGACTGGACATCAGCAACAGCAACACAGGAGAATTCCACTTGGCCAGGCAGGCTCTGAGCACATGGCCCCAAGTCTGCACTTATGTGATATTGATAATGGAAAAATGCGTGGCTTTTACAGTAATGATTATGACTTTAAGTGTTGTAGCAAGGAAAATGGACTGTATATTGCCATGTGTGTTTTTACACAGGTACTTAGATACCATTATGTCTTCAGATGAATTGGATATGCACATCGTAATTATTGTCATCCCACTGCAAGTGCTTTCATCAATTGGACGTTTTGCTGTATCACAATTAAAGAAAAATCCTGGAATCAAATCAACAACTACTGATGAGATTTTCATGAGATGAATGTACTAATATATATGGACCCACTGTGCACAGACGTCAATTCAACGTCGATTCCACGTTGGTTCAAAGTAATTTTGTTGAAATGACACGGGAACAACGTTGATTCAACCATGGGGTGCCCAGTAGTGAGTATGTGAGAGCATATGGAACGTGTGTGACGTCTTCTATATCAATATGGAATATAGAATTAGCCTAAACTCTTTCCCATTCCTCGTGTGTATGGTAACCTGTATAGCATGGTTCCCTAACTGGCAGCCCGTTAGCAGTTTCATTTGGCCCCCCAAGACTTTTCCAAAGTATTCCCACGCATAATATAGAGTCACGTGATTGTATACAAATGTAATCAAGATTAGAAATTATGTTTTAGTCAAATATGATATCTGTTCGGGCTTCTTGCGGCGGCCAATTTGCAGTCTACTAATGATTTATAATTATGTTCCCGGCGCCTGACCAGCCGCTCTTGATAGAATCGGCCTGCAGCTGAATCTAGTTGATCTCTGCTATAAGGCTATACATTAACCTCTGGGCATCATTGAAGGTTTGTGATGTTATGGTATGTATTGTGCATAATCCTTTGATGATAAAGTACATTACTGCACTAATACTGTATACTGTATAGATGTCCATAATTGTTTGGCACATGGATCAAGGCCATACATAAAAATAACTACTACCAGGAAGGAAAAACATTACTTAATGGATATATTTTGTTTATTTGAGGAAAAAAAACATGATCAGTGAACCATATTTTTTATTTAACCTTTATTTAACTAGGCAAGCCATAGTCAGCGTTTTAATGAAGTCACCATCCAGATATGTGCAGTTAGGGTATGTGATCATGCACATAACAGGGAAAATGCCATGTTAACTTTAAAAAAGCTCCACAAGTAATTACTTATTTTGGTGGATTCCCCTTCAGCAGCATGCCTTGCTGTTTATCTCGTCCTATGCCTGGAGGTCAGGTGATGTCATTTCCATGCCTGTGGGTTCTTTGTTTATCCTTCTGAACTTTTCACCCATACCAGCAGCATTGGAAAACAGGACGGACCAAAGACAGAAGAGCTAGATTGATAAATAGGATAGAAAGAGAATATTTGACCAGTGCTTTACCACATTCCTGGTGTATGAAGTGACCTGGTGTCGACCGCCCTGAGAGGAATCCCTTTGATGACAGTTCTATGTGCTCTACGATCAATAGTGGCGGTAGGTTGTTAAAAAAAACATCAAAGCATGATAGTGCTGCCTGATGAGTTGGATCAGTAGTACATGTCTATTATTAATAGAGAGGGACAGTCGCTCCTCTCAGAGAAAGTAGGACAACATTTAGTTGAGAGCATTGAACCAACACAATTAATCTCCTATAGACACAGTTGCACATGTTCTATTTTCTGCACATCAATTGAAGTGGTATGCTCCATATTACTTTACAGACAAACATAATACAGTAAGCAGTAGGTGTAATGAGCACTGTAGGATCTGTAACATCCTTTGAGAACAAATCCATCCACAAGCGCCTTGAATATGTTAGACCAATTCTGTGGAAAGGCCATATACATAACCATCATACAACCTATGTTCATGGTAGCCTTGGGCTTGAACCTGTGCAGCGCACCCCTGGATGCTCCCCACATCGGTCACATACAGCTGTGGATGTATGTATGGATCCCCCACTGTGTACCTGAACTGTCGACCTTTCCCCATAGACAACCAGCTTTGCCTTTGATGCTTGGATTGCATCGTGTCAGGTGGCCAACAAAGTCATGTTTAATAGTTTTGATTTCTGTAGTGCTGCTCAGTTTTGAAATCGATGTATTTCGATTTATCTTCTCAAAACATAATTTATTAATATCAATGTATGCTATAATCAAGCAGAAAGAGGGGTTGGGAGTGCACTTACAACCTCTCATGAGCATGGGTGTCAGTCAGAGAAAGGTATGGAGTCCACATCATATGCATCTCTGCTGCTGGAATGTTAAAAATTCATGCGTAAAACCTCTACAACATATGGATTAACCTAAATATTTGATGATGGGAGGCCAGATGGCAAACTAACTTCTCTTTACTGTGCCAATTACCTTCACAATAATAACGTCACTCCAATCCACTCAATTTGCCCTTTCACTTTTCCCATAGGCAATAGCTCTCCACTGTAGCTATAGCAGGGAACACATGAACACAGGCATAGCAGATCTACTGCTAATGAGCTAGACACCGTTTCTGGGTCACTCTTCCTTGAGAAGTTCAAATGAAAGCAGCTTTATTGATTTATCAAACCAGGGAAATATGCTCTGAAGGGTTCTTGTGTGTCTAATCCCACCACCCCCCACCTCGGCTAGCTCTGAGCGCTGTGTGCTGAACAGGCTCCGTGGTGGTCACATTTCTTTGTTTTCATCTAACTGGTCAGATCAATTAGAATCTAAAACCTTTGTTTTCTTACCTTCTGTGAGGATCCCAACATTATCGCCGTGACCTTTCCCTTCAAAAAATGTATCCCCATCCTTCAAAGGAATTTAACCATATCAAATGAAATGTTATTTGTCACATGCATCGAACACAACAGGTTACCTTCACCTTATCGTGAAATCCTTACTTACAAGCCCTTAACCAACAATGCAGTTTTAAGAAAATAGAGATAAGGAATTATTTACTAAATAATAAAAATGAATAAAAAGTAACGCAATAAAATAGCAATAACGAGGCAATGTACAGGGGGTACAGGTTACAGTTCAATGTGCGGGGGTACAGCTTAGTCGAGCTAATTTGTACATGTAGGTAGGGGTAAAGAGATTATGCATAGATAATAAATAGTGAGTAGCAGCAGTGTAAAAACAAAGGGGAGGGGGGTCAATGTAAATAATCTGGTGGTCATTTGATTACTGAGGGTAGTAGCTGACAATATTGCCACTCCAATTTGCCATATCTTCAATTTAAGCCTACTAGAAAGTGTGTGCCCTCAGGCCTGGAGGGAAGAAAAAGTCATTCCAAGAATAGTAAAGCCCCCTTTACTGTCTGAAATAGCCGACCAATCAGCCTGTTACCAATCCATTGGAAACTTCTAGAAAAAATGTGTTTGACAAGATACAGTACAATGTTAGTTTACAGTAAACAAATAGACAAGAGACTTTCAGCATGCTAGTAGGGAAGGACTTTCAACAAGCACAGCATTTACACAAATGACTGATGATTGGCAGAGAGAAATTTATGATAAAAAGATTGTGGGGGCTGTTTTGTTAGACTTCAGTGCGGCTTTTGACATTATCAATCATAGTCTGCTGTTGGAAAACATATGTGTTATGGCTTTACACCCTGTGCTATATTGTGGATAATGAGTTACTTGTCTAACAGTACACAGAGGGTGTTTTTTAATGGAAGCCTCTCAAACATATTCCTGGTACAATCAGTTATTTCCCAGGGTAGCTGTTTAGGCCCCTTACTTTTTTCAATGTTTACTGAAGAAATGCCACTGACTTTGAGTAAAGCCAGTGTGTCTATGTATGCGGATCACTCAACACTATACATGTCAGCTACTACAGCAACTGAAATGACTGCAACACTTAACAAAGAGCTGCAATTAGTTTCAGAATGGGTGGCAAGGAATAAGTTAATCCTAAATATTTACAAAACTAAAAGCATTGTATTTGGGACAAATCATTCACTAAACCCTAAACCTCAACTGCATCTCGTAATGAATAATGTGTAAATTGAGCAAGTTGAGGTGACTAAACTGGATGCAGTAACCCTCGATTGTAAACTGTCATGGTCAAAACATATTGATACAACAGTAGCTAAGATGGGGAGAAGTCTGTACATAATAAAGCGCTGCTCTGCCTTCTTAACAACACTCTCAACAAGGAAGATCCTACAGGCCCTAGTTTTGTCGCACCTTGACTACTTGGTCAGGTGCCACAAAGAGGGATTTAGGAAAATTGTAGTTGGCTCAGAACAGGGCAGGATGGCTGGTCCTTAAAAGTACATGGAGAACTAACATTAATGATTTGCATGTCAATCTCTCATGGCTCAAAGTGGAAGAGAGATTGACGTCATCACTCCTTGTTTTTGTAAGACGTATTGACAAGCTGAATGTACCGAGCTGTCTGTTTAAACTACTAGCATACAGCTCGGACACCCTTGTATACCCCACAAGACATGCCACCAGATGGTCTCTTCACAATCCCCCAAGTCCCGAACAGACTATGGGAGGCGCACAGTACTACATGGAGCCACAACTACATGGAACTCTATTCCACATCAGGTGACTGATGCAAGCATTAGAGTCAGATTTTAAAAAACAGGTAAAAATACAACTTATGGAACAACCGGGACTGTGGCGAGACACATACAAAGGTACAGACACACGCATATGCATACATTGTAATATTGTTGTATGGTGGTATTATACATTTTGTATTGTACATTTTGTATTGATATACAGTTGAAGTCGGAAGTTTACATCCACTTAGGTTGGAGTCATTCATTTTCAACCACTCCACAAATTTCTTATTAACAAACTATAGTTTTGGCAAGTCGGTTAGGACATCTACTTTGTTCACAAGTAATTTTTCCAAAAATTGTTTACAGACAGATTATTTCACTTAGAATTCACTGTATCACAATTCCAGAAGTTAAGAAGTTTACATACACTAAGTTGACTGTGCCTTTAAACAGCTTGGAAAATTCCAGAAAATGATGTCATGGCTTTAGGAGCATCTAAGCATCTAATTGACATAATTTGAGTAAATTGGAGGTGTACCTGTGGATGTATTTCAAGGCCTACCTTCAAACTCAGTCCCTCTTTGTATGTCATCATGGGAAATCTAAAGAAATGAGCAAAGACCTAAGAAAAACATTTGTAGACCTCCACAAGTCTGGTTCAATCCTATAGAACATTTGTGAGCAGAACTGAAAAAGCGTGTGCGAACAAGGAGGCCTACAAACCTGACTTATTTACACCAGCTCTATCAGGAGGAATGGGCCAACATTCACCAAACTTATTGTGGGAAGCTTGTGGAAGGCGATCAAAAATGTTTGACCCAAGTTGAACAATTTAAAGGCGATGCTACCAAATACTAATTGAGTGTATGTAAACTTCTGACCCATTGGGAATGTGATAAAATAAATAAAAGCTGAAATACATCATTCTCTACTATTATTCTGACATTTCACATTCTTAAAAGAAAGTGGTGATCCTAACTGAACTAAGACAGGGACTTTTTACTCGGATTAAATGTCAGGAATTGTGAGAAACTGAGTTTAAATATATTTGGCTAAGGTGTATGTAAACTTTCGACTTCAACTCTATGTACAGTGGGGCAAAAACATATTTAGTCAGCCACCAATTGTGCAAGTTCTCCCACTTAAAAAGATGAGAGGCCTGTAATTTTCAGCATAGGTACACTTCAACTATGACAGACAAAATGAGAAGAAAAAAATCCAGAAAATCACATTGTTGAATTTTTAATGAATTTATTTGCAAATTATGGTGGAAAATAAGTATTTGTTCACCTACAAACAAGCAAGATTTCTGGCTCTCACACACCTGTAACTTTTTCTTTAAGAGGCTCCTCTGTCCTCCACTCGTTACCTATATTAATGGCACCTGTCTGAACTTGTTATCAGTATAAAAGACACCTGTCCACAACCTCAAACAGTCACACTCCAAACTCCACTATGGCCAAGACCAAAGAGGTGCCAAAGGACACCAGAAACAAAATTGTAGACCTGCACCAGGCTGGGAAGACTGAATCTGCAATAGGTAAGCAGCTTGGTTTGAATAAATCACCTGTGGGAGCAATTATTAGGAAATGAAAGACATACAAGACCACTGATAATCTCCCTCGATCTGGGGCTCCACGCAAGATCTCACCCCGTGGGGTCAAAATGATCACAAAAATCCCAGAACCACACGGGGGGACCTAGTGAATGAACTGCAGAGAGCTGGGACCAAAGTAACAAAGCCTACCATCAGTAACACACTACGCTGCCAGGGACTCAAATCCTGCAGTGCCAGACGTGTCCCCCTGCTTAAGCCAGTACATGTCCAGGCCCGTCTGAAGATTGCTAGAGAGCATTTGGATGATCCAGAAGAAGATTGAGAGAATGTCATATGGTCAGATCAAACCAAAATTTAACTTTTTGGTAAAAACTCAACTCGTCGTGTTTGGAGGACAAAGAATGCTGAGTTGCATCCAAAGAACATCATACCTACTGTGAAGCATGGGGGTGGAAACATCATGCTTTGGGGCTGTTTTTCTGCAAAGGGACCAGGACGGCTGATCCGTGTAAAGGAAAGAATGAATGGGGCCATGTATCGTGTGATTTTGAGTGAAAACCTCTTTCCATCAGCAAGGGCATTGAAGATGAAACGTGGCTGGGTCTTTCAGCATGACAATGATCCCAAACACACCGCCCGGGCAATGAAGGAGTGGCTTCGTAAGAAGCATTTCAAGGTCCTGGAGTGGCCAGTCTCCAGATCTCAACCCCATAGAACATCTTTGGAGGGAGTTGAAAGTCCGTGTTGCCCAGCAACAGCCCCAAAACATCACTGCTCTAGAGGAGATCTGCATGGAGGAATGGGCCAAAATACCAGCAACAGTGTGTGAAAACCTTGTGAAGACTTACAGACAACATTTGACCTCTGTCATTGTCAACAAAGGGTATATAACAAAGTATTGAGATAAACTTTTGTTATTGACCAAATACTTATTTTCCACCATAATTTGCAAATACATTCATTAAAAATCCTACAATGTGATTTTCTGGATTTTTTTTCATTTTGTCTGTCATAGTTGAAGTGTACCTATGAAGAAAATTACAGATCTCTCTCATCTTTTTAAGTGGGAGAACTTGCACAATTGGTGGCTGACTAAATACTTTTTTGCCCCACTGTATATACAGTTAGGAGAACAAGTATTTTATACACTGCCGATTTTGCAGGTTTTCCTACTTACAAAGCATGTAGAGGTCTGTAATTTTTATCATAGGTACACTTCAACTGTGAGAGACGGAATCTAAAACAAAAATCCAGAAAATCACATTGTAGGATTTTTAAGTACTTCATTTGCATGAAACTCCCGCAGCAGTTCAGGATCCAAAATATCTGCAACCGGAACCCAGCACCTCTCCTCCGGTCCGTACCCCTCCCACTCCACAAGGTACTGAAGGCCCCCTACCCGGCGCCTTGAATCCAGGATGGAACAAAAGATGTACGTCGGGCCCCCTCGATGTCCAAAGGGGGCAGAGGGACCTCCCGCACCTCAGATTCCTGGAGCGGACCAGCCACCTCCGGCCTGAGGAGATACACATGGAACAAGGGGTTAATACGATAATCAGAGGGAAGTTGTAATTTGTAACCTCGTTCACCCTCTTAAGGACTTTAAATGACCCCACAAACCGCGGACCCAGCTTCCGGCAGAGCATGCGGAGGGGCAGGTTACGCAGACCCGGTCCCCCGGTGCGGACACACGGGTCTCACTGCGGTGACGGTCCGCGCTGTTTTTTCTCTCGGTCTGACCCTGATGCCACGGTGCCAGAACCGGCTGGTACCCCAATACACACAGAAAGGGGGAGAGGTTAGTGGAGGAGTGGTGAAGCGAGTTCTGTACCATCCAGGGCACGAACGCTACCCACTCCCCCGGCTTGTCCTGACAATATGACCGCAGAAACCTGCCCACATCCTGGTTGACTCTCTCCACTCTCGGGGTGAAGGCTGATCGAACCCCCAGACGTTCCATGAACACCCTCCAAACTCTCGACCTGAACTGGGGACCCCAATCCGACACTATATCCTCAGGCACCCCGTAGTGCCAGAAAACATGTGTAAACAGGGCCTCCGCAGTCAGTAGGGCCGTAGGGAGACCAGGCAGAGGCAGGTGACAACAGGACATAGAAAAATGATCCACAACGACCAGGATCGTGGTATTTCCCTGTGAGAGAGGAAGATCTGTTCAGATCCCCGGATAAATCTCCGGTAGTAATTGGCAAACCCTAAAGATTGCTGCACCTCCTTTACCATGGTGGGAGTTGGCCAATTACGCACGGCTGAAATGCGGTCACTCTCCATCTCCACCCCTGATGTGGAAATGCGATACCCTAGGAAGGAGACGGCCTGCACAGGTCATGCTCCAATAGTCATCCAAGTACCCTGCGCACCAAGGACACATGCTCGGTGCATGTAGCGGGGTAAATCAGAATGTCATCATATACACCACTACACCCTGCCCGTGCAGGTCCTTGAAAATCTTGTCTACAAAGGATTGGAAAACTGATGGAGCATTCTTCAACCCGTATGGCATGACGAGGTACTCATAATGCCCTGTGATGGTACTGAACGATGTCTTCCACTTGTCTCCCTCCATGATACGCACCAGGTTATACGCACTCCTGAGATCCAGTTTCATGAAGAAGCGCGCCCCATGCATTGACTCAATTGCCGTAGCGATAAGAGGTAGCGGGTAACTGTACCCTGCTGTGATTTGATTGAGACCTCCATAGTCAATGCACAGGTGTAAACCTCCATCTTTTTTCTTCACAAAAAAGAAACTTGAGGAGGCAGGTGAAGTAGAGGGCCGAATGTACCCCTGACGCAAGGATTCAGAGACATATGTATCCACAGCCACCATCTCTGCTTGCGACATGTGACTCCTGGGAAGCGCAGTGTTTGCCAGGAGATTTATCGCTTTGATGAGGTGGTAATTGAGTCTCCTTCTTTTTACAGGAGGCGAGAGCCAAATCTGCATATTTTGGGGGGGATGTACACGGTGGAGACCTGATCTGGACTTTCCACAGTGGTAGCACCAACGGAAACCCCTACACACATCCCTGAGCACTCTCCTCATGATTCCCCTGCATAACCATGGCCAAGGAGATGGAGGCCTCCCTAATTAGCCCGGACCCTAATGGTCAACTATCTAGAGCGTGTAACTATAGGAAAAATGGGGATCCCTAACCTAATGCTCTGTCGATAAAATTCCCAGCTGCGCCTGAATAGCCTTATGCTGAGAATGTGGGGAAAACTCAGGGAAACAAACATGCACAAACAGTTGATCAACAGAGGACTCTGGATGAGTGTTGTGCAAACTCACCTGGGGGGATGCCAGAGTGCCCTGCCTGTTGCCTCGACCAGCAGTGTGTCCTCTGCAGCCACAGATGGCACACGTGATGGCTCCTCCTCCCGTCTCCCTATGAGCTGCACCTCCTAACTCCATGGGCACCGGAGCATGTCCACACACAAAGTGGTCCATTATCGGAGGTTTACGGGATGTGTGCAAGGCCGAACACTGCTAGACAGACACATGGCCACACATTTCCAGAAACCAGAAGTTTTCAGACTTGTGTTTGACCTGTAAATGTGCCTTTTCGTGCAGTGATTGAAAAAAGATGAAAAGTGGATCAAAAAGGTTTATTTTTATAATCATCCCTCAGGGGTTCATCCAGGTCAGATCTATTTTTTTACATGATCGCAAAGAGCATATTGTAAGATTTCTAAAGCACCTACAAGCATGAGCTCTTTCAAAATATAACTTTTTTTGTTATATGAAAGGGGTTCGACATGTTCCGTGACACTCAAGTTGTAATCTTTCTATAAAATATACAAGTGTTGACTGTGATCAGGGCAGGGGAATGTAAGTGTATCTTGTCTGTTTAATGAACAAATTAACAAACTTTATGATTTAATTTGCATTTGACAACCATGTAGTCTATAGGCTGCACAGACCAGTAACATAACTCAACTCAAAATTTGCTGTACTATTATTTAAAAAATACATTTTATTAGTCTTAACATGTTTCTTAGGACCAGCCTAAATAAATGAGTAATGGATTTCTTTGTGATGGTGTATATTCAATGGATTTAATAAAATGGACGCCCACCCACATCCGCCTACCCCTGCTCATACTCGTCAACTGTGCCAGCATGCGCACAGGAGGTATAAAAGGCTTATGCCGGCAAGAATGTGGTAAAAATTGGACTTTGAAATTGAGGCGTATAAACATTGCCCGATTTTTATTTCATGCAACCCTGTGTGAAAAGTGTAGAACTAAGTAGTATGTAAAGCAGGACGTTAAAGCATGGGGCTATGTAGGGGATCTCCCTGCTCCAGGCTAATAAGTCATTGTGTCCTTTCACAGGCTAATGTGCTGACAGTGGGGTTCAAAAGGAGCCTCAGCCACCTGCAGATGGGCCAGGGCCAGGGAGGATGACATCACCTTGGACAAAAGGACCCTTCTGAACTCAAGCTGTGAGGCTTTGATTATGGTAATTCACCACCAGGGTTGGCTGACCACTGCATACAGTGACCTATGGTAGGAAGGAATGTCATAAAACCTCTTTTAATCAAGAAGCCCACTTTAAACCCCATAGGAACTGACCCATTAACCCCTTACAATGTAAAAAATAAATATATATAAATTATTATTAAGTAACTGGTTCCACAGCCTTTTTTTTGTTTACTCAACTTTTCAGTCCAAGTGTTAACTGAATAAAATAAAAATTGTTTGCCCAAACTTAGCTCCAACTTGAGACTTTTACAAAACTTCTGTCAATTTAAAATGTGTTTTCCCAACATGTCTCATATGTTCATTCAACTATAAATTATTATTTGGGCATCTTAACTAAAAAAGGCTGTGCAACTGGTCACACACACACAACATTGCTTTTAACGTACGATATTTTCATTTTATATACATATTTGACAGACTTTTAGTTTAATGTAATTGAGGTTTTTCTGGATAGTTGTCTAATGTTGATGGGGCATATGACTATTTTATAATGTTACTCCTTAATCACTATGATAAATACAATTGTTTTGGAAATTAAAAGATTGGAATGCTGTGAACCAAAAGGTTGTGAGCTCAAATCCCAAATCACATGCTAAATATGAATTACTGTATAAGTAAACATGCACAATGTAATCATGTATGTCAATGTGTGTCAAATATGTACAGTGCATGCCATGGCATGATGCTGCCACAACTATGCTTCACGGTAGGGATGGTGTTAGACAGGTGATGAGCTATGCCTGGTTTTCTCCAGACATAGCGCTTTGCAATCAGGCCAAAGAGTAACATTTTTGTTTTGTCTCATCAGACCACAAAATCTTCTGCCTTATGCACCCAGTCTTTCACCTGTCTTTTTGCATACTCCAGGTGTGCTGTCATGTGCCTTTTTCTCAGGAGTGGCTTCCGTCTGGCCACTTTACCATAAAGCCCAGATTGGTGAAGGGCTGTAGAGACTGTTGTCCTTCTGAAAGGTTCTCCCATCTCAGCCAAGGAACTCTGTAGTCCTGTCAGAGTGGTCATTGGGTTCTTGGTCACCTCCCTGACCAATGTCCTTGCATAGTTGCTCAGTTTAGTCTGACGACCAGCTCTAGGCAGATTCTGGGTAGTTTCAATTTCCCAATCATGGAGACCACTGTGCTCTTGGAAACTTTCAACACTCTTGAAATGGTTTTATACCCTTCCCCAGATATATGCCTCATCACAATAATATCTCTGAGAATGTCTTTCTAAATCACATCTAACCAAGTGAATTGGCCACAGGTGAACTTGTAGTGACCTTTCACGGATGATCAAGGGAAATTGGACACCCCTAAGCTCAATTTGGAGTGTCATAGCAAAGGGGCGTGAATACTTAAGCAAATGAGATATTTCTGTATTTCATTTTCAAGAAATGTGCTTCTCATTTCTAAAAACATGTTTCCACTTTGTCATTATTAGGTATTGTTTGTAGATGGGTGAGAAAAATTATCCATGAATTCAGGCTGTAACTCAACAAAATGTGGAATAAGTCAAGAGTAATGAGTAAGTTGAAAACAGTGTGCGTAACTACAATAGTTTCACAGCCTTTTGTTTGTTTTAGGTAAGATGCCCAAATAATAATTTCTAGTTGAATGACCATATGAGACAATTTGAGAAAACACATAATTGACTAAATGTTTACCTATGTTTTCTCATGTTGTCGCTAAGTTTGGGCCAACTAAACATTTTAAGATCAGGTAACAACATTGAGTAAACATAAAGAGGCTGTGGAACCACTTATTTAATCATATTTATTTGAAACAACTAGTTGTTGTTTTCTACAGTGTACGTGTTTTATCTAGAGTTGTATCTACATTATTTGGCAGATATTTTTTACATGCATAATGAATGTACTTATAATTTAGTTACTACAGTATAAATTATTCATTTATTTTGGCAGTGTTTACTAGTTTGTCCTCGATATGTAAAAGCCTGCCTTTCAATGTCGCTCACTGTTTGCAATGCATATGTCACAAAACAGCTGCACCAAATATCTACTGTATGTGTCACCTCCCATGTTACATAGCCTTCTCACACCCATCACGCCTGGCTCTGTCCAAACACTTGAGAGGATCGGAGCTGCCATCCTGGACAGGGTGCATACTGCATGCAGTAGGACTACCAGCATCACCTGTCCCTTGAGACTGTGCCAGCCAGGGATGCCCAGGCAAGCACCATTCAGAAAGAAAATAACCCATTGGCAGTCATTCAGACAAAGAACAGACAGACAGCTCCCCAACCCTGGAGGATGATTTCCCAGTGTTGCCTACCACAAACTGGTGACATTCCCCACTGACAGTGATCCTCATTAACAGATTACACAACACGTAAGTAATTATCCATTTACATAATTCAACAATGAACTACAATGTAAGCTACAAGTCCTACCATATCTATTGAAATTTAAGAGCCCACAAATATTTCCTCGATACCACTCATAGTGTAACTCCTGTGAGACAGATGCATGATGAAATCCTCAGTTCATAATGTAAGAGGAACTATGGGTGTTAGCAGCAGTGAGATCATTATTCAGCACCTCTCTTCATTCACACCACTGACTCACCCCGGGGCTATGCAATAGACAAATAATCAAATAAAATGTTATTTGTCACATGCGCCGAATACAACCTTACAGTGAAATGCTTAATTACAAGCCCTTAACCAACAATAGCGGGGGCACCGGTTAGTCAAGGTAATTGAGGTAATATGTACATGTAGGTAGAGGTAAAGTGACTATGCATGGATAATAAACAGACAGTAGCAGTAGAGTAAAAATGGCGGTTGGGGTGGGGACAATGCAAATAGCTCAGGTTGTCACTGGTGTGGAGAGGAGTAAGCAGGAGGCAGTCACAGGTTTAGAACTACTGAATGTATTTAAGCACCATAGAACAAAGCGGGATGAAACCCAAACGCTGTTGTGCTCAAAATATATCTCCATGAACAAAAAGGAACAGGGCGAACCCAAAGTGCAAAATATAAAGCACTCAGGAAAGAGTAGGAGAGATTCCTCTCAGGAAAACAAGGAACATTCACAACGACCAACAAAGACAAATGGTAGAGGGAGCATATGTACAGTGTTAGAATGGGGATTGGAACCAGGTGTGTGTAATGATGATGTGACACGTCCGGGGTTGATGAGTGAAGGGCGTTTGCCAGCAGTAGCATCGGCAGCAGCTAGAAGGCCGGCGACGACGAACGCCTGAGCTGAACAGGAGAGCGAGCCAAAGGGAACGCTAGTGTGACAGTACCGACCCCTATGAGGCGCTGCTCTTGCAGCAGTGCCGCCGTCCTTGGGGATGACCCCGGAGACGCGGTGTGGGTCGGTCAGGATGACGCCTGTGGAAGTCCCGAATGAGAGAACGATCCAGGAGGGAGGTGAGAGAGGGAGGTGAGAGGGGCCACCACTGTGCTGAAACCCCTAATGAAGCGCCTGAAATAGTTGGAAAAACCAAGGTAGTACTGCACTGCCTTGATGTTGGATGGAACAGGCCACGACTGCACTGCACTGACCCTCTGCTTTTCCATCTCCACTCCCGCGGTGGATATCCGACAGCCCAGGAAGGAGACCACCTGCTGAAAGAAAAGGCACTTCAACATCTTGACGTACAGGTTATGCCCTATCAGCCTCTCCAAGATGGACCTGACATGAGAGACATGCTGCTCGCGTGTAGTGGAGTACATCAAGATGTTGTCTACGTACATCACTACACAGCGACCCAACATCTCTAAACACCTCGTTAATGAATGATTGAAACACAGAGGGTGCATTTGTCAGGCTGTACAGCTTTACCCTGTAGTGCCCGGTGCTGAAGGCGATCTTTCGTGCCCCTTTTCGACCATTCATCCCCCTATCTGATGCGCACCACGTTGTAGGTACTGCGTGAATCGATTTTAATAAAGTACTTAGCACCTGTTCGATCACAGTGGGTATGAGAGGCAGGGGATAACTGAATTTAACAGTAGCCTTATTCAGTATCCGGTAATCGATACAGGGGTGGAGACTTCCCTCCTTTTTCTTCACAAAAAAGAAGCTGGAGGCGGCCGGAGAGGTGGACGGACGGATGAGTCCTTGGGCCAGCACCTCCTGGACGTAGGCCTCCATGGCGTCGGTCTCTGCATGCGAGAGAGGGTAGATGTGCCCCGCGAGAGGATAAAACCAGGCAGTAGATTGATAGTGCTGTCCCATGGGTGATGAGGGGACAAGCACATGGCACAAGTCTTCGAAAAGGCCACCTGTAGGTCCCGGGATTCCTCCAGGATAGGGACGTGGGTGGCCTGGTCGCGACTTTCCAAGGAGGTGGCACAGATTGACAGATTGACACATGCTTCAAAAAGTGTATGATTCACCAGTATTTCCGATTTTCTTATGACACCAAAATCCCTCTTCAGCAATATTAAATATTTAGCATAATGATGAAACACTGGGGGCATGAGACATTTTGTAAGTTAAAGATTCATAAACTACCTCCTCTTTAACCTCTCATTAATTATCTAATTTATTTTAACATGTTCCCAGCATGCCTCTCTCAGCAGGTCTTTCCCATAGTGACCCATCCGGGGCCAGTAACGAGGGTTCCCAGTCCGGTGCCTGCAACGAGGGTCCCCAGTCCGGGGCCTGCAACGACATTTACATTTACATTTAGGTCATTTAGCAGACGCTCTTATCCAGAGCGACTTACAAATTGGTGCATTCACCTTATGACATCCACGAGGGTCCTCACTCCGAAGTCTGCAGCAAGGGTCCCCCGTCCGGGCCCAGTAACGAGGGTTCCCAGTCCGGTGCCTGCAACGAGGGTCCCCAGTCCGGGGCCTGCAACGAGGGTCCCCAGTCTGGGGCCCGCAACGAGGGTCCCCAGTCCGGGGCCCCCAACGAAGGTCCCCATTCCGGGGCCTGCAACAAAGGTCCCCAGTCCAGGGCCCACAGAGAAGGTCCCTAGTCCGGGGTCGGCGACTACGTCCCGCACCAGAGCCGCCACCGCAGATAGATGCCCACCCAGAACCTCCCCTATAGGTTCAGATTTTGCGGACCTTTGGGGGGGGGGTGTACTGTCACGAGAGACATTTTATTTCTCTATTTGGTTAGGTCAGGGTGTGATGTGGGGTGGGCATTCTATGTGTTGTTTTCTATGTTTCTGTTGATGGAATTTATATGAATGACTAGAATAATCCACTCTGATCCATGAAGCCGTATAATCGTATGAGTATGAAATTGATTCAAATTATGTATGACCATAGTCTGTACAATATGTCTATAAACCTTATTTGAATAACAGACATACTGTCTGAGCAAGATTCAGTGCCGACCTTGGCTGGGGGCACTGAGAGTACTTCCCGGTCTCCCTATCTTTAGGGAGGAGGGGGAGTAAGTCTCAGTTTATTTCTATGTTTTGGCAGGGTATGGTTCTCAGTCAGGACCAGCTTTCTATCGTTGTCTCTGATCGGGAATCATACTTAGGCAGCCCTTTTTTCCCATCTGTGATTGTGGGTAGTTAACTTTTGTTGCTGGCACTATAGCCCTGTTAAGCTTCACTGTCATTTCTTTGTTTCTTGTTTTGTTGGCGACATTAAAATAAAAGAAAAATGTACGCTAACCACGCTGCACCTTGGTCTCCTTCCACCTTGGCCTTGACAGCACTGCTTTGCTTTATCTTGGCCAGGTCGCAGTTGTAAATTAGAACTTATTCTCAACTGGCCTACCTGGTTAAATAAAGGTTAAATAAAAATACAAAAAATTAAAAGGGGTGCTGCTGAATATGGACAATTATTTGAATGGAATTATTTTGTAACCATGATGATGTGGCAATATGTCAATTGCTATGCTTCAAAAAGTGTATGATTCACCAGTATTTCCGATTTTCTTATGACACCAAAATCCCTCTTCAGCAATATTAAATATTTAGCATAATGATGAAACACTGGGGGCATGAGACATTTTGTAAGTTAAAGACCCATTCATAAACTACCTCCTCTTTAACCTCTCCTTTTTTAATTGTCTAATTTATTTGAACATGTTCCCAGCATGCCTCTCTCAGCAGGTCTTTCCCATAGTGACCCGTCATCGCCTCCACTTCCACATTCCTCTACTTTGTTCCACTGTTTCTCTCACTTATCTGTGACTCCTCTCCTATACTTTACACCTCTATTGTAATGCTGGTCAGCTCTCTGTAATCCTGTCCCTGTCCAGGCTCTTCACACCTCTGTGTGGCCCCAATGGCCTGCACCCGAGAGCGGGATTAACTGACCAGTGACCCCATGCCCCCTGCGGCTCTCTGCTCTATCCTCACAATGCTCCAGTGTCACCACTCTCCCCCGACGCTCCATTCCCTTTCCCCCTGACCCACTTAGTCCAGTCCACCTCTTTGTCCACCAGCCACCGGTCCCTGTGTTGCTTTACCAGAGGCGATAGAGACTCCCCCCAGCCTGGTTACAGACGGGTGATGTCATGGCGAGACACCACCCCAGGGATGGCTGCCGTCTGGTGATGTCATAGCATGGTGAAACAGTCTGGTGTCTGGTGGGAGAAAATATTTAAACATGTGGATCTGGATGATTCTGAAATGTTTGGGATGCAGCTAATATCATACATTCTCATTAGATCAACTCCATGTGACTCTTAAGGCCCATGTCCAGATTCAGGTAGCAGTTATTTCAGTTCCTGGTTATCAACAAACCTAAAGGATTTAATAGAGCCTATCTATTTGTATTTATATTTATTATGGATCCCCATTAGCTGCTCCCTTACTCTTCCTGGGATCCAGCTAAATTAAGTCAGTTATACATTTTTAAAAATATTACAATACATTGTGTGTTTGTATGCATGAGTCTGTGGTTATGTTTGTGTTGCTTCATGTATATATTTTCTATTTTCTATACTGTAGCTGGCATTGCATCACCATGCACTCAAAACAATGTCTTGAGGGATCTCATCTCATGTACAGGCAAGAAATCTCTGTCTCTTTCCACCTGTCAGAGTGCCTTGTTGTGTACTGTAACTTTACACTGGAGGCTGTTCACAGTAGCATATATCTCTATAAACTTTCCACAGGACTTCGTTGTTATGCTCGAGTTGTGTGTTTATTGTTTGTTTGGAGGAAGAGGTCTAGGAGAGGCAGCACTGACCAGTGTAGGGTGCCATCCTGTGACCTGCTAAAAGAGAACTCATGAAAAATGTATGCAAGAAATACGACCGCCAGTTTTGTTTTGCCATTTACAGTGCAGTCAGAAAGTATTCACACCCCTTGACTTGCTCCACATTTTGTTGTGTTACAGCCTAAATTAAAAATGTATTAAATGTAGGTGTTTTGTCAGTGGCCTACACAAAATATCCCATAATGTCGAAGTGGAATTATGTCTTCAGACATTTTTACAAATTCATAAAAAATGAAAAGCTATTCAACTCCTTTGTTATGGCAAGCCAAATGTGTTCAACAGAACAGATCTCATAATAAGTTGCATGGACTCAAAAGCAGATTCAACCATAAAGACCAGGGAGGTTTTCCAATGCCTTGCAAAGCAGGGCACCTATTGGTAGAATAATGGGCAAATGTTGCACAATCCAGGTGCGGAAAGCTCTTAGAGACTTACCCAGAACGACTCACAGCTATAATCGCTGCCAAAGGTGCTCCTACAATTGACTCAGGGGTGTGAATACGTATGTAAATGAGATATTTCTGTATTTAATTTTCGATAAATTTGCAAAGATTTCTAAAAACATGTCTTCACATTGTCTTTATGGGGTATGGTGTGTATATAGGCGAGGATTTTAAACATTTAATCCATTTTGAACTCAGGCTTTAACACAAAATGCGGAATAAGTGAAACGGTATGAAGACTTTCTGAAAGCACTGTAAACGCTCCAGGGGTCATGTTTTTTCATCTCTTTTATTTGTTGACCCCTCCAGGCATGAAGCGACCATACGGTGAATGAGGATTGGTTCTATGGTCATGTAGAAGGAGTAACAAGAGAGGAGGCTCCAGTTTACAGCACCATTATTTATAACTGCCATGCAGAATATTTCACTGAGGCGCTGATCAGGTTTTACAATGGGCAGTAAAGCACTCAGTGAGCTCACCACATAGCCACATCAATCATTACTGAGACACACACACTAGGATAGTGGAGACACACATCAGGGTAATGCCAGAGCCAGGCAGGGGAGAAATCATTAGCTCCTGAGAGTCTCACTCCATCACGTAAATTACATTCCTTCATAATAGGCGAATAATCCTCTTAACATTGATAAAACAGTAAAAAGCTGATTCAAACAGAGTCAACACTGCTGCTGTTTAATTCAAATAACTTAAGCAACTTCATTTTACATATCTATTAGATAATGGGATTTCTTTTTACCCAATTGATGGGATTGACATCGATTCTTCAAATCAATATGGTTTGTCAGGTCTTGTTTGTGTGTAAAAAATGTGAGCGTGTGTGTGTTTAAGAGAGAGTTTGTGTGTATGTGTGTGAATGTGTGTGTGTGTCCATGCACCCGCTCATGTATGTGAGTGTGTGTAAGTGAGAGAGCGATAGAGAGGGAGAGAGAAAGCGCGCGAGAGAGAGAGAGAGAGAGAGAGCGAGAGAGAGAGAGAGAGATGTGCAGGCATGCCTGCTTGAGTGTGTGTGTTTTTAAGGCACATGTCTTCTTCTGGGGTTCTCCTATCCTGGTGAGGCATGCTAGGGCCTGTACAGTATTAGACACACACACACCCAGCTGCCCCTCACCTCACACGGGCATGGCTATTTCTGATCCACAGAGTTAGCCAAAGGCGTGGGGGGGACAGAGGGGTCAGCAATGCACTCTCTCCCTTCAGATCGCACCCATCTTCTCCCTCTGATGTCCCACATTCCTACACATGCCCAAACTACTCCACCTCTCCCTTACACCCCTCCCTCAATCATTGAAATGGCTCTCAAGTCCCTCAGACAAGTAACATGCATTAGATGTATTACTACTTACACCAAACAGCACTGATGGGGGAAATGTATTAGAGATGTATAGATTTAGTGCTGTGTACTACTACTACTGTACTGTAGGTGGTGAGGTCATCACTGTGAGGTATGCTGGACTAGCTCACTGTCACTTTCCTAATTGGAATGGCAAAGAGAGTGTAATATCTGTGTTTAGTCAAGATCTCTATCTCCTTAAAATAATTAGATCAGACCATGTTTATTGGCTGTGTACATTTGAGTGACATCATTTTAGACATACAGTGGGGCAAAAAAGTATTTAGTCAGCCACCAATTGTGCAAGTTCTCCCAATTAAAAAGATTAGAGTGGCCTGTAATTTTCATCATAGGTACACTTCAACTATGACAGACAAAATGAGAAAAGAAAATCCAGAAAATCACATTGTAGGATTTTTAATAAATTTATTTGCAAATTATCAGTATAAAGACACCTGTCCACAACCTCAAACAGTCACACTCCAAACTCCACTATGGCCAAGACCAAAGAGCTGTCAAAGGACACCAGAAACAAAATTGTAGACCTGCACCAGGCTGGGAAAACTGAATCTGCAATAGGTAAGGAGCTTGGTTTGAAGAAATCAACTGTGGGAGAAAAAATCCCAGAACCACACGGGGGGGGGGGGGGGGACCTAGTGAATGACCTGCAGAGAGCTGGGACCAAAGTAACAAAGAAACCATCAGTAACACACTATGCCAAAATACCAGCAACAGTGTGTGAAAACCTTGTGTAGAGTTACAGACAACATTTGACCTCTGTCATTGCCAACAAAGGGTATCTAACAATGTATTGAGATAAACTTTTGTTATCGACCAAATACTTACAGTGCCTTGCGAAAGTATTCGGCCCCCTTGAACTTTGCGACCTTTTGCCACATTTCAGGCTTCTAACATAAAGATATACCAATTTGTAAGTCGCTCTGGATAAGAGCGTCTGCTAAATGACTTAAATGTAAATGTAAATGTAATATAAAACTGTATTTTTTTGTGAAGAATCAACAACAAGTGGGACACAATCATGAAGTGGAATGACATTTATTGGATATTTCAAACTTTTTTAACAAATCAAAAACTGAAAAATTGGGCGTGCAAAATTGTTCAGCCCCCTTAAGTTAATACTTTGTAGCGCCACCTTTTGCCGAGAGCATTCAACCGGGTAAGGTTGGGCAGGCTCGGTGCTCAAGAGCTCCAGTGCGCCTGCACGGTCCGGTCTATCCAGTACCACCTCCACACCCCAGCCCTCCGGTAGCAGCTCCCCGCACCAGGCTTCCTGTGCGTGTTCTTGGTCCAGTCCCACCAGTGCCAGCACCACGCATCAGGCATACAGTTCGCCTCGCCTCTCCAGCGCTGCCGGAGTCTCCTGCCTGTTCAGCACAGCCAGAGCATTCCTCCTCTACAGCGCTGCTGGAGTCTCCTGCCTGTTCAGCGCAGCCAGAGATGCCAGCCTGCATGGAGCAGCCAGAGCTGCCAGCCTGCATGGAGCAGCCAGAGCTGCCAGTCTGCATGGAGCAGCCAGAGCTGTCAGTCTGCATGGAGCAGCCATAGCTGTCAGTCTGCATGGAGCAGCCAGAGATGTCAGTCTGCATGGAGCAGCGAGAGCTGCCAGTCTGCATGAAGCAGCCAGAGCTGCCAGTCTGCATGAAGCAGCCAGAGCTGCCAGTCTGCATGGAGCAGCCAGAGCTGCCAGTCTGTATGGAGAAGCCAGAGCTGCCAGTCTGCATGAAGCAGCCAGAGCTGCCAGTCTGCAAGGAGCTGCCAGTCTGCAAGGAGCTGACAGTCTGCACGGAGCTGTCAGTCTGCACGGAGCCGCCAGAGCTGCCAGTCTGTAAGAAGCCACCAGAGCTGTCAGCCTACATGGAGCAGCCAGAGCCGCCAGTCAGCGTAGAGCAGCCAGAGCCGCCAGTCAGCATGGAGCAGTCAGATCCGTCAGTCTGCCAGGATCCGCCAGTCAGCCAGACTCTTCCAGATCTGCCAGTCAGCCAGACTCTTCAAGATCCGCCAGTCAGCCAGACTCTTCCAGATCTGCCAGTCAGCCAGACTCTTCCAGATCTACTAGTCAACCAGACTCTTCCAGATCCGCCAGTCAACCAGACTTTTCCAGATCCGCCAGTTAGCCAGGATCTGCCAGAACCGCCAGCCAGCCAGGATCTGCCGGATTTAGCTACCTGCCTGAGCTTCCTCTCGGTGCTGAGCTTCCTCTCGGTGCTGAGCTTCCTCTCGGTGCTGAGCTTCCTCTCGGTCCCGAGCTTCCCCTCGGTCCCGAGCTTCCCCTCAGTCCCGAGCTGCCTCAGTCCCGAGCTGCCCCTCAGTCCCGATCTGCTCCTCAGTCCAGTGGGGTTCTGGGTGAGGACTACTAGGCCATGGTCGGCGGCGAGGGTGGACTATCCAAGGACGCGAGGAGGGGGGACTAAGACGGTGATTGAGTGGGGTCCACGTCCCGCGCCGGAGCCGCCACCATGGACAGACGCCCACCCGGACCCTCCCTATTGTTTTGAGGTGCGTCCGGGAGTCCACACCTTAGGGGGGTGGTTCTGTCACGCCCTGGTTGAGGTATTTTGTGTTTATCTTCATTTATTTGGTCAGGCCAGGGTGTGGCATGGGGTTTTTATATGTGGTGTGTTGGTATTGGGATTGTAGCTTAGTGGGGTGTTGTAGTTAAGTCTATGGCTGTCTGAAGTGGTTCTCAATCAGAGGCAGGTGTTTATCATTGTCTCTGATTGGGAACCATATTTAGGCAGCCATATTCTTTGTGTTTCGTGGGTTATTGTCCTTAGTGTCCTTGTTCCTGTCTCTGTGTTAGTTTACACAAGTATAGGCTGTTTCGGTTTTCGTTACGTTTATTACGTTCTTTGTTTTGTAGTGTTTATAATTGATTCGTGTTTTACATTTGTTTATTTAACATGGATCGCAATCTACACACTGCATTTTGGTCCGACTCTCCTTCACACCTAGAAAACCGTTACAGGTACCCCCTGTATATAGCCCCGCTATTGTTGTTTACTGCTGCTCTATATTATTTGTTATTCTTATCTCTTACTTTTTAAAATGTATTTTCTTAAAACTGCATTGTTGTTTAATTTCACTGCAAGGTCTACTACACCTGTTGTATTCGGCGCATGTGACACATTATATTTGATTTGATTTTGATGAAGAACACTGTACTGATATTGAGTTGCTCCCCATGTTGCCCTCAGAAGAGCCTCAATTCATCAGGGCATGGACTCTACAAGATGCCGAAAGCGTTCCACAGGGATGCTGGCATATGTTGACTCCGATGCTTCCCACAGTTGTGTCAAGTTGGCTGGATGTCCTTTGGGTGGTGGACCATTCTTGATGCATACTGGAAACTGTTAGGTGTGAAAAACCCAGCAGTGTTGACACACTCAAACTGGTGCGCCTGGCACCTACTACCATACCCCGTTCAAAGGCAGTTGAATCTTTTGTCTTGCCTATTCACCCTCTGATTGGCATACATACACAATCCATGTCTCAAGGCTTACAAATCCTTCTATAACCTGTCTCCTCCCCTTCATCTGCACTGTTTGAAGTGGATGTAACAAGAAACATCAATAAGGGATCATAGCTTTCAACTGGATTCACCTTGTTGGTCTGTCATGGAAAGAGCAGGTGTTCCTAATGTTTGTACACTCTGAGTATGCATGCAATATACCAATGACACATGACCAGTGTCTGTCCTCAAAGAGTTTCCCCTGCACAGATGGCTGCTGATCTTCTGCTCTGCCAGATCACTCCCCAAAATGGCCCAGTGTATGTGGAGGCCCCATGCCTACAGTGAAGTTTCTCCATCCTCCAAAGGGTTAATGGACAGGTGACTGTGACAGCGGTAGAGGGATATGTGGGGGTGTGGTAGGAGGGGTGCGGTAGCTCCTGGTACACCAAGTTCTCCAATGGAACCCAGGGACCTCCACCAGTTGCCTGGTAATCTTGTGGGCAGCCCCAAATGGCATGATGAAATGACAGCAGCTGTTGTTTTTGTTGGCAAGGCCAAAACTATGGCCAGATTCACCATGGGACCACCGAAAGGGATCCCAGCCGCGCGGCTCAGCCACCTCTTGTTGCTCCAGGCTGGGAAACTGAGCGCCACAGCGGGCGGGCAAAGGCTCCATTATGGGCCATCAAATATTAATCTGCCATACGGCACTGAGCCGATGGGCCCTCTCCTTCTGCACCATGCAGCTTACCCCACAGAAGGCTGGGAGCAGAGCACACTGACTGACTCTGAAAACAACAACAATAGAGTGATAGTAAGTCTCATTGTTCTGCAATGCCATCTGTCTTCAAACGGCTACGATTGAACCATTTTTGACTTCTCAAATTGACTATGTCTTGTGATGTATTGGTCAATACGGGCAGACTTGACATCCCTATCTGAAATACAGCTATCAGTTGCACTGGATCCTGATGGGTATGGTGTAAAAGGGTGTTAAACAACTCTACGAAGCAATTAGCACTAATCTGATAATAATCGAGCCTGGAATGATCCTAAGCTTTAAGAAGCTAAATGCATTTAATTGACTAATTGGACTTTTGACAGTTTAATGGAGGGTGTGTTTGACCCTTTGAGCTGGCCACATGTTATTCAGTGTTAATAAGGAACTAATGGACATGACATCCATTAATGAAGAAGCCAATGGCATCCCCCAATGGGCAGACACGTGGATCAATTTGTTGATGAGTTAAACCATAAGAGTCTAAGCCCTGTCTAAGCCGGGGAGGGAGGGAATTGTTTTAAGGTCATACGAAGGATCATTTTTCAACTTGGTTTTGAATTTTAAGAGCCCTTCAAGTATAAAAAATATCTCTCTCAGATATAGGACAGACACTAGTGAACCTGTTATTCAATGATTTTCTATTGGCTAATAGCAGTAATGCCAAATTCAATGTTCCATCCAATACTGTTTGTGTATATAAGAAAGATCAGGACACAATTTATTTATATTTTCTTTCCATGTATTTAACCCCTTATTTTTGGCACTAAACAGTCTAAGCCCTGTTTAAGCCGGGGGAAGGGGGGGGGGTTCTACTAAGCTATATGGAACTCCTTTGTGAGTTAAAATTATTTGGTGTAATGCTTTATTTGGCATCAATACAAGCATTGAACATTTGAAATTCGCCCTCACATTTGATGCGCATGAATGGGGGGGGGTTAGCACGGATCTATCAGGAAGCCGCAGGACAGAAATTCCCTGTTACGCGGAGACAGCTTCCACCCTACACCCGTAAAAAAGAGCCTCCCCATTAGCCCATACAGTCGCATACGCAGGATTTGTAGTACACAGAGTGACTATGACAAACATGCCGACTATCTGGATGAGCGTTTCAGACAGCGGGGTTACCCAGAGGAATGGCTGCATGACGCAAGGGAACGTTATAAAAATATGACCCAGGATGACAGCCTCACGCCCAAACCTCCCCGCCCTCCTGACCAACGCGTGCAATGCTTCCTTGGTAAACAGTTCGACCAGATCATTAAAAAAACACTGGCACATCTTGAACACTGATCCACAACTGGAAAAGACGTTTAAAGAACCCCTGCGGGTAGGTCTTCAGACGCCCCCCCAACATCAGTCAAAAATGGTGGTGAGGTCTGATCTTTCACCAGTGCCACGTAGTACCTTTCTAGACAACGTGCCGGACGGTAACTATGTATGTGGCGGATGTACCCTTTGTAACTTTATGAACAAATGCACAATGTTCAATCGCCCTATTATGGGCAAGGCCATTAAGATTAAGGGCAGCATTATGTTCCACAAAAAAATGTGATATACCTGATCAAGCTTATTTGTTGTGTATGCTATCTAGGAAAAACAAAATGAGCTCTGAAAACAAGGATAGCAGATCATAGGAGTAATATCAGGACCCTTGACCAGAGAAACCCTGTAGCTGCGCAATTCATGGAGGCTCGTCACAACGTTAGCTCTTTGAGATACATTGACATCGAACATGTTAAGACTCCTAGGAGGAGGGAGATACATTACATTACATACTGATCATCTCTTATTGAGAAGATACTTGTATTGGATTCACCATTTGTGTACCATGTTTCCTAGAAGTCTGAACTAAGAGTTTGATATGAGACCATTTCTTACATGAATATGTCACTTTGATTTGTAACTGTTATGTCATAACTACTGGCAATGCCTACTGGGAAACCTTAAAGCATCTCATCAGAGGGGAGCTTCTGCAAGCTATTAAAGTATGATATAAATGGTTGCCATTTTCTAACAAATGTATCATTGGAACCCCTAAGAGAATACTTCATTTTCTCAAGCTTTAGGAAGCACATTACATCATTGAGCCATTGAGAAGTGGAGGGGGGCGGAGCAGACTTCCACGGGAGAAGAATTATACACCGAGCTAATAATAAGGATGTAAAAGCAACAATATGGGCATGTTTGGGGTCTAAGGAGAACAAGTCTTCTGGAATACCAAACACAGCTAGCAGGGACAGGGCTGCAGGTTCATTTCAAGCACCTCAGTTAAAGTTTTAAAAATAGAATCCCAGTAATTTTGTAGTTTAGAGCATTGAATGAACATGTGACTAAGGTCACATGGTGAGACATGACATCTATCACTCTCATCATTTACATGCACCCTATGAAAAATGCACCCTATGTAAAACCTTAAATTGTCTGAGACGAAAACGAGCACAAGATGTAGTGGTGCGTACTCTAACAATCGCCTCATCCCACCATTCCGGTGTAAATTCAACACCCATTTCCCGTTACCAAGCAGATGTAATTTTGTTAGCGGAGTGTTTGTCCAATGACAAAATACACAGATAGATCTGAGAAATGACTGCATTCTGTCGAGGTAATAGAGTCAATATGCCATCCCAGGGTTGGCAAGGGGTGGAGCAGGGAAGCCAGAAAATTGGGAGGAGACACAATGCCTAATTTGAAGGTAACGGAAAAAGTGAGATGAAGGCAGAGTATGTAGAGGCCAGGTTGGGAAAACTAGAAAAACATATATCTACATATCAGTCTTGGAAGGACTTAATACCCTTCCTTGTCCAGTAAGAGAAAGCATGATCTATTAGAGAAGCAGGGAATAATAATAATAATAGGACCCGTAGTAAATGCAGCAGAGAATTTAACATTTCGAAACTCATACCAAAGTGTGGAAAGCACTACAGGTTTGTATAGCGAGAGGGAGATGTTGGGAGAGAAGAGCAGAGTAAAGCAGGAAGAGAAGACGAAATACAAGAATGTGCCACTAGGTGGCACCATGGGGTATCTGGAGCATGTAACCAGAATGGCAATTTCTGAAAGTTGGCTGCCCAGTAATAGCATAAAAAGTTGCTTAGTGCCAGCTTTCCACTAAACTTGCATCTCTGAGGTAAAGATCTACTGACTCTGGGTACCTTTCCTCCCCAGATAAATGTGTTAACAGCCTGATTGACTTAAAAAACACTTTGGTAAAAACAATGGGATAGATTGAAATAGAGGAATTTGGATAAACTGTTCATTTTTTACAGCATTAATCCTTCCTATACATGATAGTGGTAAGCTACCCCATCTCTGAAAATCAGTTTACAGCATTAATCCTTCCTATACATGATAGTGGTAAGCTACCCCATCTCTGAAAATCAGTTTTCATTTGCGCAAGAAGGGGGGCAAAGTTTGCAGAAAACTAGCATGTCATGAACTAGTTATGTTCACTCCAAGGTATATTAAACCAGAGCGGCTAAATTGAAAGGGCAAGTCTGTCCGCTGGAGCTGTGGCGCTGCCGGATTGATTGGGAAGCACTCACTTTGAGAAGGAGCCAAAGTTCTCCAGAATAGAAAGCATAGAATGTAAACAGGTTACAGGGTTATTTACATAGAGGAACAAATGATTTGCATATAATGATAACCTATGTTCAACCCCTTCCCGTGTTTCACCTTGGAAAGAGGAGGATGCCCGTAAACCTCCTGAAAGGGGCTCAATGGCGACGGCGAAAAATAACCCGCTTGGTCATTTTGTAAATATATATTATTTTCTGGAACTACTACATGTACCCATCTAATTGTTATTCAATTATTGGAGATACACAAATTGTTTAAGCACCAACCATGCGTCACATCCGCAATGGTCATGTGAGGTGAACTCTGTATATTTTCGGATGTGAGCGTTCAGTTTGACCTGACGAAGATCAGTTTCGGGTCGAAATGTCAATAATTTGGTGAATTGGGAGCTTTAACAGTGTGCGGGCCTTCTTGTTCTATACTAGTATTCTTTATTAGCCCAGCAACTATGTTTTTAAGGATGTGCGTATGACCACAAACTTTTCTTACTGCTATTAGCCAACACAAACTCATTGGATAACATATTCACTACATGGAAGAACAGATTGCCCGATCAAAAAATCTAAGGGAAGTGTGTTCTGAAGTGTCTATCCTATATCTGAGATAAGAAAGATCAGAATATATCTGTATGTTTTTACATGTATTTAGACTCAAATCAAATCAAATTTTATTTGTCAGATCATCAAGGACATCAACCACCGAACCACTACCTGTTACAATAGATGTAGTGTAGCATCAAAGCTGGGACGAGAGACTGAAAAATGCTTATCTTACTGTTAAAAGCCACCACTAAATAACCAACAATGGAGTTTTAAGTAAAAAATACTTTAAACAATGCTACCTTAAAAGTTACTTACCCTACATTATTCATCTAAGAGATAAGAATCACAAAATAATTAAAGAGCAGCAGTCTACACACTCATCTAAATAACAATACCATCTACTGTATGGGTACCATCACTCATTCATATATCCTTATGTACATATCCCCTTACACTGTGTATAAGACAGTACAGGATTACAGTTATCACTGCATTGTCGGAACTGGAATATGTACATGTAACATCTACCAATGTGACAAATAAAATTTGATTTGATTTGATTTATGCATAGATGATAACAGAGAGTAGAAGCAGCATAGAAGAAGGGTGGGGGGCAATGCAAATAGTCTCGGTGGCCATATAATTAGCTGTTCAGGAGTCTTATGGCTTTTTGGTAGAAGCTGTTTAGAAGCCTCTTGGACCTAGACTTAGTGCTCCGGTACCGCTGGCCGTGCAGTAGCAGAGAGAACAGTCTATGACTAGTGTCTGGAGTCTTTGACAATTTTTAGGTCCTTCCTCTGACACCTCCTGGTATAGAGGTCCTGGATGGCAGGAAGCTTGGCCGCGGTAATGTACTGGGCCGTAGTCACTACCCTCTGTAGTGCCTTGCGGTCGGAAGCCAATTAGTTGCTATACCAGGCAGTGATGCAACCCATCAGGATGCTCTCGATGGTGCAGCTGTAAAAGTTTTTGAGGATCTGAGGACCCATGTCAAATCTTTTCAGTCTCCTGACGGGGAATAGGTTCTGTTGTGCCCTCTTCACAACTGTATTGGTGTGCTTGGACCATGTTATTTTGTTGGTGATGTGGACACCAAGGAACTTGAAGCTCTCAACCTGCTCCACTACAGCCCCATCAATGAGAATGGGGGCATGCTCAGTCCTCATTTTCCTGTAGTCCACAATTATCTCCTTTGTCTTGATCACGTTTAGGGAGAAGTTGTTGTCCTTGCACCACACGGTCAGGTCTCTGACCTTCCTACAGGCTGTCTCATTGTTGTTGGTGATTAGGCCTACCACTGTTGTGTCATCAGCAAACGTAATGATGATGTTGGAGTCGTGCCTGGCCATGCAGTCATGAGTGAACAGGGTGTATAGGAGGGGACTGAGCATGCACCCCTGAGGGGCCCCCGTGTTTAGGATCAGCAGGCGGATGGGTTGTTACCTACCCTAACCACCAGGGGGCAGCCCTGTCAGGAAGTCCAGGATCCAGTTGCAGAGGGAGGTGTTCAGTCCCAGGGTCCTTATCTTAGTGATGAGCTATGAGGGCACTATGGTGTTGGACGCTGAGCTGTAGTCAATGAATAGCATTCTCACAAAGGAGTTCCTTTGTCCACGTGTGAAAGGGCAGTGTGGAGTGCAATAGAGATTGCATCATCTGTGGATCTGTTGGTGTGGTATGCAAATTGGAGAGGATCTAGGGTTTTTGGGATAATGGTATTGATCAGTCTTTCAAAGCATTTCATGGCTACAGAAGTGAGTGCTACGGGTAATCATTTAGGCAGGTTACCTTAGTGTTCTTGGGCGCAGGGACTATGGTGGTCTGCTTGAAACATGTTTGTATTACAGACTCAGACAGGGACAGGTTGAAAATGTCAGTGAAGACACATGTCAGTTGGTCAGCGCATGGTCGGAGTACAAGTCCTGGTAATCCGTCTGGCCCTGTGGCCTTGTGAATGTTGACCTGTTTAAAGGTCTTACTCACATCGGCTGCGGAGAGCGTGATCACAGTTGTCCAGAACAGCTGATGCTCTCAAGCATGTTTCAGTGTTACTTGCCTCGAAGCGAGCATAGAAGTTATTTAGCTCGTCTGGTAGGCTCAATGTGCCCTCAATAACCCCTTATTTTTGTCACTAAACAGTGTCCATATCCTGTACTTCCATAAAGAGTTTTGACTGGTACCTGAGGCCTGGGGGTGTCCTAGAGCAAAACAACCGACATGTACTGTACGTGTTATTGACTCTCACCTTTACACAGACAGCTGTACCGAATTTAGACGAGTCACAAGATGCTTGAGGGGGTCGTAGAGGAAAATGGTAGAGCAAAATGGAGCACACCATCATGTTCATGAAAGTCAGTAGGCCAAACCGTTCGGATGCTACAAACAATTTTGTGAGAAGACAGAGTTTTGGGATGTCTCATGGTCTGATAAACACCACTCTAGCTCTGCCACCTTTCACCAGATGTGGAAGTGTTACATACGGACGCGGTGGATCCAGACGCATCCAATGAAAAAAAACATATCTTTGGCTTAAAATGCTGGTTTTGTATGGGGATGTTTGTATTACGCTAATTAGATTTCCACGGGGGCTAGGACATCGACCTTAGGTTTACTTGGAGAGTGCTGCTGACTGTCAATAACAACTCAATCAATAAATCCCTCCATGCAGGCCCAGCCATATCCATCCCATAAGCAGTTCTTAAACGTGTTTAGTGTTGCCGCCTGGGCACTAATCACCTTATCTCCCTGGCAGGCTTGTTCTAACCACATTAAAAACCACCATAGCTCTCCCTCCCTCTACCCCCGTGTACACCCTCTACCCCTTTCTCTGTATGTTCTCCTCTGTCTGGGGATTCTGTCTCAAATGATTTGTAGTATAACTATAGATATTTCCTGAGCATCTGATCTGATAATAACACTTTTATTAACGTAATACCACAGTAGAAAACAGTTTTTTACACAAAATTGAACGCTGGTGCATGAACTACAGGTAAGGATTGTGCAGTGAAATAATGTTTCATCGACCCTGGAGGGCAGTGTTAGACACACTAATTCTCCATGAATGTATGGCTAGAATGTACTGTACCCACCGCCACCAAACAAACGTGCCTAGCCTAGGCAAATCAGATAAGTTCCTACACAAGAATAAACCCAGTTCTGCTCTGGCCACATGACTGACCAGTTGGCTTGTAACAGAATGTTCTGACCACTCAGTTTGCTGTGTTTGTCCATGTGACGGAGGCTGTTTACCTGGTACAGATTAACTTGAGCCTCTGAGGTGAGTCAACTTTGATGGCTACACGAATAGAGGATCTATATTGATTGTTTATAATATTTGATTGGTATCTAGTATACTGCCTGGTAATAGCTGTTATATGAATAATTGAATTATTGCACATGCATGCACAAAGCCAGACAAAAACACATACACCCGCAACCATACTGCTGTGGGGAAGCACTTGTTGATGCTCTCTATTTATGCACTGTACACATAGCCTAAACACTTTACACACTTAAATGCATACTCTTCCGGCCTAGTCTAGCTGAGGTAATTTACAGTGTGATTGAGGGACACAAGGGAGCCATTATAGCGATGGAGAGTTAGGCAGCAACGCACATGCCTGGCTGAAACCTGAGATGCTGGCCCTCTGAAAAACCTAAGTGCCCCCAGCTGCAGGGGATCACACCCCGTATCTACACAACCTGGAGATTAACCTCTCTGACACATGTACACATACACATACACATGCACACACACACACACACACACTTGCTGTCCAAACTAAATATAGAACGTGGACAATTGTTAGCACACACTATATTTAATGGCAAAAGAACAGTTATTTTCAATGGTATTATGACATTACACAATATGTTATAGACATGCTTCCAGATTTTACAGATCTGTCTTCTTTATGCCAAGGACATTAAAGCATCTACTGTGGCTCTTCAAAGCAAACTATTTGCATGTACAGTCGTGGCCAAAAGTTTTGAGAATGACACAAATATTAATTTTCAAAGTCTGCTGCCTCAGTGTGTATGATGGCAATTTGCATATACTTCAGAATGTTACGAAGGGTGATTAGATTAATTGCAATTAATTGCAAAGTCCCTCTTTGCCATGCAAATGAACTGAATCCCCCAAAAACATTTCCACTGCATTTCAGCCCTGCCACAAAAGGACCAGCTGACATCATGTCAGTGATTCTCTCGTTAACACAGGTGTGAGTGTTGACGAGGACAAGGCTGGAAATCACTCTGTCATGCTAATTGAGTTTGAATAACAGACTGGAAGCTTCAGAAGGAGGGTTGTGCTTGGAATCATTGTTCTTCCTCTGTCACCCATGGTTACCTGCAAGGGAACACATCCCGTCATCATTGCTTTGCACAAAAAAGGGCTTCACAGGCAAGGATATTGCTGCCAGTAAGATTGCACCTAAATCAACCATTTATTAGATCATCAAGAACTTCAAGGAGAGCGGTTCAATTGTTGTGAAGAAGGCTTCAGGGCGTCCAAGAAAGTCCAGCAAGTGCCAGGACCGTCTCCTAAAGTTGATTCAGCTACGGGATAGGAGCACCACCAGTACAGAGCTTGCTCAGGAATGGCAGCAGGCAGGTGTGAGTGCATCTGCATGCACAGTGAGGCGAAGACTTTTGGAGGATGGCCTGGTGTCAAGAAGGGCAGCAAATAAGTTGGAAGTCCAGGAACCAGTTGCACAGGGTGGGGTTCAGACCCAGCTTGGAGGGTACTATGGTGTTTAATGCTAAGCAAGAGTCAATGAACAGCATTCTTACATAAGTATTCCTCTTGTCCAGATGGGATAGGGCAGTGTGCAGTAAGATAGTGATTGCATCGTCTGTGGATCTATTGGGGCAGTATGCAAATTGAAGTAGGTCTAGGGTGTTCGATAAGGTGGAGGTGATATGATCCATAACTAGCCTGTCAAAGCACTTCATGATGACAGAAGTGAGAGCTACGGGGTGATAGTAATTTAGTTGTTACCCTTTGCCTGCTTGAGTACAGGAACAATGGTGGACATCTTGAAGCAAGTGGGGACAGCAGACTGGGATAGGGAGAGATTTAATATGTTCCTGTATGTTGTTATGATCCCACCACATCTTGTTAATCATAAGGCATTCACCCCCGCCCTTCTTCTTACCAAAGAGATGCTTGTTTCTGTCAGCGCGATGCGGGAAGAAACCAGGTGGCTGTACCGACTCAGATAGGGTGACTCGAGTGAGCCATGTTTCAAATCAAATCAAATCAAATCAAATTTATTTATATAGCCCTTCGTACATCAGCTGATATCTCAAAGTGCTGTACAGAAACCCAGCCTAAAACCCCAAACAGCAAACAATGCAGGTGTTAAAACCATGAAACAGAGAAATAAACATTCAAAAAACAAAATACTGCATAGTTTCTCGGATGCCATCTCTCTGGAATGCTATGAAACCATTGCATAAAGTTTTCATAAAGTAAGACCTGATGTTGTTTTCTCCAGTGGATTGATGCAAGAGACTGGACATTGGACTGCAAAAGAAAAATGCTCGGGAGAGCTTTGTGACAGACTAAACAACTGTTTTGCCTGTGAGGACAATACGGAACCTGACCAGAAGACTGCTCCGTCTGGTGAGTTGGTGAGTTGACGTTGGGGTATGTGGTATGTCCTCAGTGTATGCGCAGACCAGCTGGCTGGTGTGTTTACAGACATATTCAATCAATCCTTATCCCAGTCTGCTGTCCCCACATACCTCAAGAGGGCCACCATTGATCATATTCCCAAGAAAGCTAAGGTAACTGAGTTAAACGACTACCTCCCCGTAGCACTCACTTCCGTCATCATGAATTGCTTTGAGAGTCTAGTCAAGGACCATATCATCTCCACCCTACCTGACACACTAGACCCACTCCAATTTGCTTACCGCCCCAATAGGTCCATAGACGACACAATCGCCATCACACTGCACACTGCCCTAACCCATCTGGACAAGAGGAATACCTATGTAAGAATGCTGTGCATTGATTACAGCTCAGCATTTAACACCATAGTACCCTCCAAACTCGTCATTAAGCTTGAGACCCTGGGTCTCGACCCCGCCCTGTGCAACTGGGTCCTGGACTTCCTGACGGACCACCCCCAGGTGGTGAGGGTAGGTAAGAACATCTCCATCCCGCTGATCCTCAACACTGGGTCCCCACAAGGGTGTGTTCTCAGCCCTCTCCTGTACTCCCTGTTCACCCATGACTGCGTGGCCATGCACGCCTCCAACTCAATCATCAAGTTGGCAGACGACACTTCAGTTTTAGGCTTGATTACCAACAACGACGAGACAGCCTACAGGAAGGAGGTGAGGACCCTCGAAATGTGGTGTCAGGAAAATAACCTCACACTCAATGTCAACAAAACAAAGGAGAAGATCGTGGACTTCAGGAAACAGCAGAGGGAGCGGCCCCCTATCTACAATGATGGGACAGTAGTGGAGAGGGTGGAGAGTTTAAGTTCCTCGGCGTACACATCAAGGACAAACTGAAATGGTCCACCCACACAGACTGCGTGGTGAAGAAGGCGCAGCAGCGCCTCTTCAACCTCAGGAGGCTGAAGAAATTCGGCTTGTCACCAAAAACACTCACAAACTTTTACAGATGCACAATCGAGAGCATCCTATCGGGCTGTATCACCGCCTGGTACGGCAGCTGCTCCGCCCATAACCGGAAGGCTCTCCAGAGGGTAGTGAGGTCTGCACAATGCTTCACCGGGTGCAAAGTACCTGCCCTCCAGGACACCTACACCACCCGATGTCACAGGAAGGTCAAAAAGATCATCAAGGACAACAATCACCCGAGCCACTGCCTGTTCACCCCGCTATCATCCAGAAGGCGAGGTCAGTACAGGTGCATCAAAGCTGGGACCGAGAGACTGAAAAACAGCTTCTATCTCAAGGTCATCAGACTGTTAAACAGCCACCACTAACATTGAATGGCTGCTGCCAACATACTGACTCAACTCTAGCCACTTTAATAATGGAAAAATTGATGCAATCAATTTATCACTAGCCACTTTATAAAATGTTTACATACCCTACATTACTCATCTCATATGTATATACTGTACGCTATACCATCTACTGCATCTTGCCATCTTGATGTAATTAAATGTATCACTAGCCACTTTAAACAATGCCACTTTATATGTTCTCATACCCTACACTACTTATCTCATATGTACAGTATATACTGTACGCTATACCATCTACTGCATCTTGCCATCTTGATGTAATGTATCACTAGCCACTTTAAACAATGCCGCTTTATGTTTTCATACCCTACATTACTCATCTCATATGTATATACTGTACTCTATACCATCTACTGCATCTTGCCATCTTGATGTAATGTATCACTAGCCACTTTAAACAATGCCGCTTTATGTTTTCATACCCTACATTACTCATCTCATATGTATATACTGTACTCTATACCATCTACTGCATCTTGCCATCTTGATGTAATGTATCACTAGCCACTTTAAACAATGCCGCTTTATGTTTTACCCTACATTACTCATCTCATATGTATATACTGTACTCTATACCATCTACTGCATCTTACTAGCCACTTTCATCTCATATGTATATACTGTACTCTATACCATCTACTGCATCTTGCCATCTTGATGTAATGTATCACTAGCCACTTTAAACAATGCTTTATGTTTTCATACCCTACATTACTCATCTCATATGTATATACTGTACTCTATACCATCTACTGCATCTTGCCATCTTGATCTTGTAATGTATCACTAGCCACTTTAAACAATGCCGCTTTATGTTTTCATACCCTACATTACTCATCTCATATGTATATACTGTACTCTATACCATCTACTGCATCTTGCCATCTTGATGTAATGTATCACTAGCCACTTTAAACAATGCCGCTTTATGTTTTCATACCCTACATTACTCATCTCATATGTATATACTGTACTCTATACCATCTACTGCATCTTGCCATCTTGATGTAATGTATCACTAGCCACTTTAAACAATGCCGCTTTATGTTTTCATACCCTACATTACTCATCTCATATGTATATACTGTACTCTATACCATCTACTGCATCTTGCCATCTTGATGTAATGTATCACTAGCCACTTTAAACAATGCCGCTTTATGTTTTCATACCCTACATTACTCATCTCATATGTATATACTGTACTCTATACCATCTACTGCATCTTGCCATCTTGATGTAATGTATCACTAGCCACTTTAAACAATGCCGCTTTATGTTTTCATACCCTACATTACTCATCTCATATGTATATACTGTACTCTATACCATCTACTGCATCTTGCCATCTTGATGTAATGTATCACTAGCCACTTTAAACAATGCCGCTTTATGTTTTCATACCCTACATTACTCATCTCATATATATATACTGTACTCTATACCATCTACTGCATCTTGCCATCTTGATGTAATGTATCACTAGCCACTTTAAACAATGCCTGCTTTATGTTTTCATACCCTACATTACTCATCTCATATGTATATACTGTACTCTATACCATCTACTGCATCTTGCCATCTTGATGTAATGTATCACTAGCCACTTTAAACAATGCCGCTTTATGTTTTCATACCCTACATTACTCATCTCATATGTATATACTGTACTCTATACCATCTATGCATCTTGCCATCTTGATGTAATGTATTAGCCACTTTAAACAATGCCCTTTATGTTTTCATACCCTACATTACTCATCTCATATGTATATACTGTACTCTATACCATCTACTGCATCTTGCCATCTTGATGTAATGTATCACTAGCCACTTTAAACAATGCCGCTTTATGTTTTCATACCCTACATTACTCATCTCATATGTATATACTGTACTCTATACCATCTACTGCATCTTGCCATCTTGATGTAATGTATCACTAGCCACTTTAAACAATGCCGCTTTATGTTTTCATACCCTACATTACTCATCTCATATGTATATACTGTACTCTATACCATCTACTGCATCTTGCCATCTTGATGTAATGTATCACTAGCCACTTTAAACAATGCCGCTTTATGTTTTCATACCCTACATTACTCATCTCATATGTATATACTGTACGCTATACCATCTACTACATCTTGCCTATGCCGTTCTGCCATCACTCATTTATATATTTTTAAGTACATATTCGTATTCATTCCTTTATACTTGTGTGTATAGGGTAGTTGTTGTGAAATTGTTACGTTATATTACTTGTTAGATATTACTGAATGGTCAGAGCTAGAAGCACAAGCATTTCGCTACACTTGCATTAACATCTGCTAACCATGTGTATGTGACAAATACATTTGATTTGATTTTGTTGTGTTACAGCCTGAATTCAAAATGAATTACATTTTTCTTTCAACCATCTACACACAATACCCCATAACGACAAAGTGAAAACATGTCTTTAGACTTATCTTTTTTAGAATGATCTCATCTACATACAGTACCAGTGGAAAGTTTGGACACACCTACTCCTTCAAGGGTGTTTCTTTATTTTTGACTATTTTCTACATTGTAGAATAATACTGAAGACATCAAAACTATGAAATAACACATGTGGAATCATGTAGTAACCAAAAAAGTGTTTAAAAAATGAAAATACATTTTATATTTGAGATTCTTCAAAGTAGCCACCCTTCACCTTGATGACAGCTTTGCACACTTGAATGAGTAGGTGTGTCCAAACCATTGACTGGTACTGTAAGTATTCCCAACCCCTAGGTCAATACATGTTAGGATCTTTCTGGATAAGTCTCTAAGAGCATTGCACACCTGGATTGTGGATAGCATTATTACTTTTCAAATTCTTCCCAGTTGGTTGTTGATCATAGCCAGACAGCCATTTTCAAGTCTTGTCATAGATGTTCAAGTTGATTTAAGTCAAAACTGTAACTAGGCCACTCAGGAACATTCAATGTCATCTTAGTAAGCAACTCCAGTGTATATTTGGCCTTGTGTTTTAGGTTATTGTCCTGCTGAAAGCTGAATTTGTCTCCCAGTGTCTGTTGGAAGGCAGACTGAACCAGGTTTTCCTCTAGGATTTTGCTTGTGCTTAGCTCTATTCCATTTACTTTTCAATTCTAAGGCATAGGAAACCCTCCCTGGTTTCTGTGTTTGAAATTCACTGCTGGACAGAGGGACCTCACAGATATATTTATAAAAAGAAGATGTTATTTAACCTTTATTTAACGGGGTAAGTCAGTTCAGAACAAATGATTATTTTACAATGATGACCTACCCCGGTCAAACCCTCCCCTTACCTGGGGGAGGGACTCCCGATCACAGCCAGTTGTGATACAGCCCGGGATTGAACGAGGGTCTGTAGTGATGCCTCAAGCACTGAAATACAGTGCCTTATGGGAGCTCACAGATAATTATATGTGTGGGGTACAGAAATGAGGTAGTGGTTTAAAAAATCATGTTAAACACTGTTATTGCACACAGAGTGAATCCATGCAACTTATTATATGACTTGTTAAGCAAAGCTTTACTCCTATATTTATTTAGGCCATAAGAAAATGTTTGAACACTTTTTGACTCCAGACATTTCAGCTTTTTATTCATAATTCATTATGGGGTATTGTGTGTAGGCCAGTGACACAAAATCAAAATGTAATTCATTTTCAATTCAGGCATTCACACACAAAATGTGGAAAAAGTCAAGGGGTGTGATTTTTTTTAAGGTACTGTAGATCTATAACCACCGTTGCAGAAGTCCAGTTATGGGTATTCAAATCATTTAAATGCATTTTTATGAATACTTTGTTGTAATTCTGCATGAATCTTTTGAAAAATGTCATCCAGTATTCCCCAACTGTACATTTGAAGTGAGGAAAGATTGAAATTCACACATCATGACTCTTGAGAAAAGATGATATTGGGAAGCAAGTGCTCAACTTGTGGTTTCCACTGAGAAAGAACATAACATCAAACCATCACAGTTTTATCAAAATGCCACAGGTATAGTAGATGTAATCATTTTTTGTCATAACATACTTTTATCAGAGATGTTTTAGATAACATGACCAAGCTTCTGCAGCCATTGAGGTGTAGGCTAATTAACTTTTGGAGGCTTTTTCATGGTTTGCTTTCCCTGTTATATAGTGCCCTCCACTGGTGAATGCTAGATCAAGCACCTGTTTTGTAATGCAGTGCTGTGGTCAGCCAACAACAACTGTAAGCTATTAGGCCTAACCTTTCAATAGGTAATTCCATTTCCTTTTAATTACCAACTAAATAATACAGCTACAAACATCAAAATAATACATCAACAACCATCAAATTATACATCTACAAAGACTTACAGGAATAAACAGAAGCTTATCAGTTAGGCCAAACACTACAGCATGTGTTTCAGTATGACATGTGTGTTCCAGGGTCTCTTCTGCCCTTAAAGCCTGCCTCCATAACTGGATGTAAAATAATTGTACTGTAATTCTAAGTTGAATGCTATTATTACCCATTTTCAAAGTTGACATCCTTTTTCAGACATGCATGTGCTGACATTCATAGGAGCCATGTCACAAACAGCAGGAGAGATCTACTGCATAGTTTTATTTGTTTCAGTTACTATTTTGATTTCAGTATTTTTAACCATGTGCTTTTGTAATGATCTAAAAGGTGATCAGACTACTCTGGTGAAGCCAGAAACAATTTGTGGAGAAGATTCACCCTACGATGCACATGCCTGCAGAGGTAGCTACAGTACATGCATAGATGTATTACAGTCATTATGTTCAAATGAATAATTAACTGTAGTTCTAATGAAGACGTCATACTGGACATTCAAATCTGGTCCGAGCAATATGCATCGTTTTTGTTTTGATCACTACGGGGAAGCAATCACGCAAAGTTGTGTGACATGTGACAAACATGTGGGGAAGCCGGATATAAACATGTCTGTGTCCGGCTCCCAACAGGAAAGCTCAAGTGGGGTGATAAGTGCTGATTTGGCATCGTAAGTATTTAGAGGTAATAATACAGTAATACTATAGTACATGTGACAACAAACATTATATTCTAGTGGGGCAGAGGTAACAGTGGTGCTAATAATCATGGTGGTTTGTGGGAATACAATTCAGGGGATGTGATTTAGGTTGATCACAGAAAAGTCTAGAGCATTGTTAGGGGATCTGAAAAACCACGATCAGTCAATGGGAAATATCATTATACTCTTGTGTAAAAGGGCAATATCAGTAGAAATGTAACAAATAGAGATGTGCAGGATCCTCGTAAGACATCACAGTAAAATGGAGAGATGTATTGCAACAGGAAATAGCAAAATGGCATTAAACTGGGAAAGTTGGGTTAATCTGTGGACATCGGAGGGTTGGAGTTAAGATCAAAAAGAATGGTGGATTTGCCGCTGTGGGTGAAAATCCAGCGCTTGAAGAGAAATTTTGTATAATATTATATATAATTATTTAACTACAGGTACCATAGATGTGAGCAAAATAGCTGTAAGTAGCAGTGGAGGTACTGTTGTCCGTTAGTTTACTCCAATCAGGGTAGGGATGGTAGGGTAGGGGTGAACAAAGTATAAACTTGATAGAACCTACAATCTATCTGCATTTTCTAAGCTGATCTACCCCATACAAAATAAAAGCGTCTAGAGCAGGGCAAACTGGGATCTCATCTACATTTCAATATTCTCTCACTATAACAGTGAGTCTATGAAAAAGCTTTCCTCGTTGATTGAGATGATGGGAAACACCAACACTGCAGCCATTTCTATGGGAAAGGTTAAAGGACTCCTTCGTAGACTTCGTAAAATAAATCCCAAGGAGATCTACTTTGGCTTTTCCCCTAACAAGGATATGACTATAAGTACAGTAACATGCCCATTAGAGGTAGAACAATGATTACTATCAGTCAATTAACTTATTATGAAAGTATGTTTTATTCTTCAACAAAATACTCAACTGTACACTGATTGATAAAGATTGAAATTATAATTATTCTCGTATTGTAGATTATGTCACACACTGATCTGTTTCACCTATCTTTGTTATTGTCTCCACCCACCTCCAGGTGTCGCCTATTTGCTCCATTATCCCCTGTGTATTTATACTTGAGTTCTCTGTTTGCCTGTTGCCAGTTCGTCTTGTTTGTTTGAGTCAACCAGCGTTTTGTGTCTCAGCTCCTGCTTTTAAGTCTTTCTTTTCCCGCCCTCCTGGTTTTGACCCTTGCCTGTCCTGACTCTGAGCCCGCCTGCCTGACCACTCTGCCTGTCAGCCGTCCTGCCACTCTGCCTGCTGTCCTGTAACTTTGCCCCCCTCTCGATTACCAATCTCTGCCTTACCCTGACCCTGCCTGCCTGTCCGGTACCATTGCCCCTCCTCTGGTTTGCTGACCCCTGCCTGCCTTGACCTGTCTATCACCTGCCTCTGTTGAAATATTAAAGCATTTCAGCTTTATACTGGCACCACAGTTGCCAGTTTAATACTGTAATTTTGCTTTACAGCAGTGATGCTGTAATATAGTTTACAGTACTATTTTCCTTACTGTAAAACATATTACAGCATTCCTGCTGTAAATTTACAGCAAGGATGCTGTAATATGTCACATAGAAAGTGCTGAAGAGCACAGAGAGGGCAGCAGCAAAGTTGCACTCACTATCCAAATGCAGACCACTCTCCCCTCGATCAACACCATCCATTTTGAGAAACCCAATAGAGTATTTCCTGAAATACACAGAAGTAAGGGTATTAGTGTATACATACTAGACATCTCTAGATAGGTACCACAATACTATATATTTCTGTTCCACCTTAAATTAAATAAATGTATTACCAAGCATGATCAGCCTTGGTGTGTCTGGCCAAGGAATTTGCACCTCAACATCAACCCGAGTTGCAGTGACCTAAAATCACAAAACATACATATAAAAAATATTTAAATCAGGTGTAATAGTACAGTATAAACACCATTAACATATAAACTTTATAAGTATTAAAACACTCTTCCTTACATCTATCAAGAGGAACGGAGATTTGTCCTTCTCTTTGAAGTGGGTCGTCAACAAAAGAATGGCAGCAGTGGCTGTTAGATCGTCATTGCCTTTTGTTCCGAAAGGGTTCTTTGGCAGTCCCCATAGGATAACCATTTTTGGTTCCAGGTAGAACCCTCTGTGGAAAGGGTTCTACATGGAACCCAGAAGAGTTCTACCTGGAACCAAAAGGGGTATGCATGTACCTGGAATCAAAAAGGGATATTCAAAGGGTTCTCTTATGGGACAGCCAAATAACCATTTTAGGTTCTAAATAGCACCTTTTTTCATAACAATGACATACATATGTTACATTTATCAAGATATCACCTCTTTGGTTGAAGGACTGAAGCAATTCCCAGCACTATATTGGCGTTAAATGGTATTTTATGTCCTCCGGCTGAACATATTCAAGGTCGTTAATATTCTCCACTCCAACATTTGCCCTCAGATGCTCTGACAAAGATCTCACCATCACGGTCTCCAACTCGGGCAATTGGTGTTTAATTGCATCTTGAAGATCCTCCATGCCTACACTGGTTTAAGGAAACAACAGAGAAACCTGACACTTTATAAACTGGTAGTGGGTAATAATTACTCAGACTATCTTCATTAAGACACACATAATTAATCAGAGAATCTGGTATAAAATGAACCCCGAGATCGACCCCTGACACAGACTGATACACCCCAACAATTAAATGAACCTGTGAATCTGTGACCAGAATCAGTGAGATCTTTCCAAATGTGTATCCGTCATAATTTTCTCACATTACAACATGGCCTTCAGTGTATGATTTTACTTTGTATACAATTTTAGACATCTCTGCAGTGCTTTGCTTTGTGAATCGCTGCATAAGTAAGATTGGAGTAACTGGTGGCTCTCAGACAAGTTTTCTGGCTCACTCCTTGAAGTAGGAGTGCTTGCTCTCAAACCTCTGTGCTTTGAGGACAATACAGTGCCACTGACACGGCCTGCAACCAAAACATGCGGCCTCTCCTTCACTGCAGCCGAGGTGAGTAAAACATTTAAACGTGTCAACCCTCGCAAGGCTGCAGACCCAGACGGCATCCCCAGCCGCGCCCTCAGAGCATGCGCAGACCAGCTGGCTGGTGTGTTTACGGACATATTCAATCAATCCCTATCCCAATCTGCTGTTCCCACATGCTTCAAGAGGGCCACCATTGTTCCTGTTCCCAAGAAAGCTAAGGTAACTGAGCTAAACGACTACCGCCCGTAGCACTCACTTCCGTCATCATGAAGTGCTTTGAGAGACTAGTCAAGGATCATATCACCTCCACCCTACCTGACACCCTAGACCCACTCCAATTTGCTTACCGCCCAAATAGGTCCACAGACGATGCAATCTCAACCACACTGCACACTGCCCTAACCCATCTGGACAAGAGGAATACCTATGTGAGAATGCTGTTCATCGACTACAGCTCGGCATTTAACACCTTAGTACCCTCCAAGCTCGTCATCAAGCTTGAGACCCTGGGTCTCGACCCCGCCCTGTGCAACTGGGTACTGGACTTCCTGACGGGCCGCCCCCAGGTGGTGAGAGTAGGCAACAACATCTCCACCCCGCTGATCCTCAACACTGAGGCCCCACAAGGGTGCGTTCTGAGCCCTATCCTGTACTCCCTGTTCACCCACGACTGCGTGGCCACGCACGCCTCCAACTCAATCATCAAGTTTGCGGACGACACAACAGTGGTAGGCTTGATTACCAACAACGACGAGACGGCCTACAGGGAGGAGGTGAGGGCCCTCGGAGTGTGGTGTCAGGAAAATAACCTCACACTCAACGTCAACAAAACTAAGGAGATGATTGTGGACTTCAGGAAACAGCAGAGGGAACACCCCCCTATCCACATCGATGGAACAGTAGTGGAGAAGGGAACAAGTTTTAAGTTCCTCGGCGTACACATCACAGACAAACTGAATTGGTCCACCCACACAGACTGCATCGTGAAGAAGGCGCAGCAGCGCAGCAGCGCCTCTTCAACCTCAGGAGGCAACCACCCGAGCCACTGCCTGTTCACCCCGCTATCATCCAGAAGGCGAGGTCAGTACAGGTGCATCAAAGCTGGGACTGAGAGACTGAAAAACAGCTTCTATCTCAAGGCCATCAGACTGTTAAACTGTCACCACTAACATTGAGTGGCTGCTGCCAACATACTAACTCAACTCCAGCCACTTTAATAATGGGAATTGATGGGAAATGATGTCAAATATATCACTAGCCACTTTAAACAATGCTACCTAATATAATGTTTACATACCCTACATTATTCATCTCATATGTATACGTATATACTGTACTCTATATCATCTACTGCATCTTTATGTAATACATGTATCACTAGCCACTTTAACTATGCCACTTTGTTTACATACTCATCTCATATTGTATATACTGTACTCGATACCATCTACTGTATCTTGCCTATGCCACTCTGTACCATCACTCATTCATATATCTTTATGTACATATTATTTATCCCCTTACACTTGTGTGTATAAGACAGTAGTTTTGGAATTGTTAGCTAGATTACTTGTTGGTTATTACTGCATTGTCGGAACTAGAAGCACAAGCATTTCGCTACACTCGCATTAACATCTGCTAACCATGTGTATGTGACAAATAAAATGTGATTCGATTTGATTTGTCTCCCAAATTGCAGGATGAGGTTCGGGATAGTGTAACAACATTTACATTTACATTTAAGTCATTTAGCAGACGCTCTTATCCAGAGCGACTTACAAATTGGTAGTGATGCTTTGGTGCAAGGGCACTCTACCCCACAAGCAAAACTGTAGTTTGCCACATTTCAATGTTTTTTTGCATGAGTAATGAATGCTTTAATATTTAGGAAACAGAAATTGCAGGATTTACACCTGTACATTCCCAATAAAGCTACTTCCAGCTACCAGCCAGCCTGCAATATGAAGATTACACTACCCCCAGGCACCAAATTGCATGCACACACCAGAGGAGCTATCAAGCTATAAGTACCTGTCACGACTTCTGCCGAAGTCGATGCCTCTCCTTGTTCGGGCGGTGCTCGGCGGTCGACGTCACCAGTCTTCTAGCCATCATTGATCTATGTTTCATTTTCCATTTGGTTTTGGAGTTTATGTTTTAAGTTATTAAAATACTCCAATTATACTAAGTTTAACTCTCCTGCGCTGGACTTCCCTGCCACCTACATACACAACATGACAGTACCGAGGTAAAGCCAGTTTCAAGTTGGATATTCAACGGATATTCGATCTTTCAAACCTCAAGAGCTTTCAAACCACTTGAGCCACAGACTCCAAATAAGTGTGATGATGTTGGAACAATTGCGCACAACATTGCACAGGTCTTATTTTCACAATATGGACATTTTTTCGCTTAACAAAACGAATAAACATGTGGAAATATGAGCAGCATTTTGTATTCCTAGTTGAATTAGTTAGGGAGCATAAACAAAGTACAAATTTTTTTTACATTTGAATTTCAGTAGCTCCTTGGTCATGTGACCTACTTGACTCAAACAAGGTTCAGAATGTCCACTGACTACCCTTCTACATTCCACACCCTTTAGTTTGTCCATTTTCATATCACAAGATTTTACATGATTTTTCCAAATTTCAATAGCTCCTTGGTCATGTGACCTACTGACTTCAAACAAGGTTCAGAATGTCCACTCAGTGGGCCTACACATTGCACACCCTTTAGGTTTGTCCATTTTCATCTCACAAGATTTTGCATGAATTTTTCAAACTTTCAAATTTCCACTGACTATGGCTTCATATCGCACACTCTGATGTTTGTCTACTTTCATCTCATGCTATTAGACTTAAATATCTAAGCTTTGCAGGCCTTCATTTAAAAACAATTGATGTTAACAAATGTTCCAGCCTCGCAATAACTATCTTTCACATGGACACTGAAAAGATCCGCAAATGGCTGTATGTGGGATGGATCAAGGACAGGAGAGGCGTTCGAACAGAGGTGCTTAGGAAGGCGCACAGGTAGGCCTCATGAAAAACACTGTTTCATGTGTTCGTTTTAATCACAGTAATAGGCAGTGATTTGTCAGTCACAGTGAGCTTGATAACGTGAAAGAACCATTTTCATAGCATCACTTTCATATACTGTACATTAACACAAACCCTACTGTGAGTATTAGCACGCAGTTTACATAACCTGATAATGACTTGATATTTGAGTGCATTCACAACAAGCCACCTGCAGACAACTTACAAAATGCTATAGTGCATTTGAGGGTTCCTTTTTCTGACGGAAACAGTTATTTGATGCATGGCCCACCATTTCTAACTGGAAAAATAAATTCCAGTATATTTCCCTCACTAACTTTAAACATCAGCTTTCTGAGCAGCTAACCGATCGCTGCAGCTGTACATAGCCCATCTGTAAATAGTCCACCCAATCTACCTACCTCATCCCCATATTGTTTTTATTTACTTTTCTGCTCTTTTGCACACCAGCATTTTTACTTGCATATCCCCATCTGCTCATCTATCACTCCAGTGTTAATTTGCTGAATTCTAATTACTTTGCTACTATGGCCTATTTATTTCCTTACCTCGTCATGTCATTAGCACACACTGTATAGAGACTTTTTTTCCTATTGTGTTATTGACTGTACGGTTATTTATTCCATGTGTAACTCTGTGTCGCATTCCTTTGCTTTATCTTGGCGAGGTCGCAGTGATAAATAATAACTTGTTCTCAACTAGCTTATCTGGTTAAATAAAGGTCAAATTAAACAACTTGAACCACAGGGGTTCTCTGTAAAGATAGAGAATCCAAAAGGCATAGACACACCCCTTGACTTTCAATTGGCACCCTTGACCTGTATGTATTCTCTACTGATTGGCTCCGTGGTGCTTAGTCAATGGGAACTCCGTTGCCGGTCCCGTGGTCCTTCTGTAGCTCAGTTGGTAGAGCATGGCGCTTGTAACGCCAGGGTAGTGGGTTCGATCCCCGGGACCACCCATACGTAGAATGTATGCACACATGACTGTAAGTCGCTTTGGATAAAAGCGTCTGCTAAATGGCATATATTATTATTATATATTATAAAGTTTTTACACAGTCTGGCAGTCTGACTAAAGTGCCAGAGGTATGAGGAGAGACATCCTCCTTTGTATTGATGGGAACAAATATTTCCTAACACTTTGGATCCTATTCTTAGACAGTTGGAAGACAATGCATCAATGCAAAAAAAAATACTATTTACTGTCCACGAGTAACCTCAACCTTGTGGGTCTGTGGGTGTTTGGGCCAATAAAGTGCCAACTCAAATCTACCACTGACCAGTCTCTCATGCCCCTATGAATGGGGACACAGTGCAATAGAGTTTAATCTAAACCAGCCTTTTTTTACTGGAGTACACTAACCCCTAATGGGGCTCTTTTCTATACACACAGTAGCAGTTTACCAGACAAGAAGATGAGAAAGTAGATTGTTGTAAGGGTGTATTACATCCTGTGATAGCCCCATTGTCACATCCATTCTGGATTCTGAGTGGTAAAAGCATATCTGAAAAAGGCCTCTGTTTGTGTAGACTGTATGTGGGAATGTCTGTCCTACATGTAGTGTTGGTACATGGAATATTCCTCCACTGCATATATCATAAATTGCTATTGCAAATAGAAGTATTATGTTCAACAACTGACATTTTCAGATATTATTTTGACAAACACACTTTAACACATTTTGGTGCTTTACAATTCATTCTCTATTGTCATAGATTTGTTGGGCCCTGTCATCTGTGATCTTTGTGATATGACTTTCTTTAAGCACGTGCTGATTCAATTATCACTTCATATTTTTTTCTTAAAGTCTACAAACGCTCTACATGTATTCACTCTGTGATAGGGTTGGAACCTATCTGCTACTTTTATTATTCTCCTGTAAGTGGTTCAGTGCCTATAATTTAGGTTGTGTGTAGAATGGGACATGCAGGAAATTACCTCTACTAGATTATAGTGATAAGGAAAACAGCATTCAATTTTGGCCTGTGTATTCATTTGCCTATAACTAATCAGAATTCCACGTTCACATAAAAAATAGAATACTTCAAAACGAGAAGATCCTGCCATGGAAAAGACGACTGGGTGGACATAAAGTGGAAAGGAGGGGAAATAACTCCCACCATGCAGCAGGACACTTTCAGCTGCTGGGTCTTTGTAATGCAGGTTTGATAGTTATATTTCAATAATGAATGGTTAGCTGTTATGTGACAATTAGGTCAAAAACTCTATTTTATTTTTTGGTGTAGATGGCCAAGGAAGTTGCACAGAACTTCTCCAACATCTCCTCCCAAATTGATTTTGAACCTTCACAAAAACACATGGAGCAACTACGAAAAGAAATGGCTGAGGATATACTAAAAATGTATGGTATGTACAAAGCCAACAACTGCTTCATGTGTGCCACTGTTTATAATGTTTATCATTTTTTGACAACAGTGACGGCATGTAAGACAATTTACGATATAACACAAAGGATGGCTAATTTGTCATACTGCATTGATATTCAATATTATTTATAAGGTGTTACGCTTTGTTTTAGATTGAATGTGTTGCAACGGTGGTTCCATGTGCTGTGCCTAGGAATGAAGACACAAGAGTTCAACAGAGTAAAGAACACAAACTGGAGGTGCAGTCTTTGTTGTTGAAAACGTATGCTATACCCCAACCACACTGAAGAGGCTCTGAGATGTACATCAACCAGGGATAAAGAGAAAGTTAACACTGAGAAATGTTTCGTACTTATTTTAAGTAAAGTGTCGGTTGACATGTTGGAAAAGATTAAAGGTCTACAATTTCTATTTAAATTTGTCAATATTACATTTTTATTAATTGATTTACTGGCCACCATTACTGTGGTTACATGTTCAGTATATGTATTGACCATCAAACCCACTGCAGCCCACCTCACTAGCTCCCTCTCCATCCCTGTTCAGTATATGTATTGACCAGCAAACCCACTGCAGCCCACCTCACTAGCTCACGCTCCATCCCTGTTCAGTATATGTATTGACCAGCAAACCCACTGCAGCCCACCTCACTATCTCACTCTCCATCCCTGTTCAGTATATGTATTGACCAGCAAACCCACTGCAGCCCACCTCACTAGCTCCCTCTCCATCCCTGTTCAGTATATGTATTGACCAGCAAACCCACTGCAGCCCACCTCACTAGCTCCCTCTCCATCCATGTTCAGTATATGTATTGACCAGCAAACCCACTGCAGCCCACCTCACTATCTCACTCTCCATCCCTGTTCAGTATATGTATTGACCAGCAAACCCACTGCAGCCCACCTCACTAGCTCACTCTCCATCCCTGTTCAGTATATGTATTGACCAGCAAACCCACTGCAGCCCACCTCACTAGCTCCCTCTCCATCCCTGTTCAGTATATGTATTGACCAGCAAACCCACTGCAGCCCACCTCACTAGCTCACTCTCCATCCCTGTTCAGTATATGTATTGACCAGCAAACCCACTGCAGCCCACCTCACTATCTCACTCTCCATCCCTGTTCAGTATATGTATTGACCAGCAAACCCACTGCAGCCCACCTCACTAGCTCACTCTCCATCCCTGTTCAGTATATGTATTGACCAGCAAACCCACTGCAGCCCACCTCACTATCTCACTCTCCATCCCTGTTCAGTATATGTATTGACCAGCAAACCCACTGCAGCCCACCTCACTAGCTCCCTCTCCATCCCTGTTCAGTATATGTATTGACCAGCAAACCCACTGCAGCCCACCTCACTAGCTCACTCTCCATCCCTGTTCAGTATATGTATTGACCAGCAAACCCACTGCAGCCCACCTCACTAGCTCACTCTCCATCCCTGTTCAGTATATGTATTGACCAGCAAACCCACTGCAGCCCACCTCACTATCTCACTCTCCATCCCTGTTCAGTATATGTATTGACCAGCAAACCCACTGCAGCCCACCTCACTAGCTCCCTCTCCATCCCTGTTCAGTATATGTATTGACCAGCAAACCCACTGCAGCCCACCTCACTAGCTCACTCTCCATCCCTGTTCAGTATATGTATTGACCAGCAAACCCACTGCAGCCCACCTCACTAGCTCACTCTCCATCCCTGTTCAGTATATGTATTGACCATCAAACCCACTGCAGCCCTCCTCACTAGCTCACTCTCCATCCCTGTTCAGTATATGTATTGACCAGCAAACCCACTGCAGCCCACCTCACTAGCTCCCTCTCCATCCCTGTTCAGTATATGTATTGACCAGCAAACCCACTGCAGCCCACCTCACTAGCTCCCTCTCCATCCCTGTTCAGTATATGTATTGACCAGCAAACCCACTGCAGCCCACCTCACTAGCTCCCTCTCCATCCCTGTTCAGTATATGTATTGACCAGCAAACCCACTGCAGCCCACCTCACTAGCTCACTCTCCATCCCTGTTCAGTATATGTATTGACCAGCAAACCCACTGCAGCCCACCTCACTATCTCACTCTCCATCCCTGTTCAGTATATGTATTGACCAGCAAACCCACTGCAGCCCACCTCACTAGCTCACTCTCCATCCCTGTTCAGTATATGTATTGACCAGCAAACCCACTGCAGCCCACCTCACTATCTCACTCTCCATCCCTGTTCAGTATATGTATTGACCAGCAAACCCACTGCAGCCCACCTCACTAGCTCCCTCTCCATCCCTGTTCAGTATATGTATTGACCAGCAAACCCACTGCAGCCCACCTCACTAGCTCACTCTCCATCCCTGTTCAGTATATGTATTGACCATCAAACCCACTGCAGCCCTCCTCACTAGCTCACTCTCCATCCCTGTTCAGTATATGTATTGACCAGCAAACCCACTGCAGCCCACCTCACTAGCTCCCTCTCCATCCCTGTTCAGTATATGTATTGACCAGCAAACCCACTGCAGCCCACCTCACTAGCTCCCTCTCCATCCCTGTTCAGTATATGTATTGACCAGCAAACCCACTGCAGCCCACCTCACTAGCTCCCTCTCCATCCCTGTTCAGTATATGTATTGAGCATCAAACCCACTGCAGCCCACCTCACTAGCTCCCTCTCCATCCCTGTTCAGTATATGTATTGACCAGCAAACCCACTGCAGCCCACCTCACTAGCTCCCTCTCCATCCCTGTTCAGTATATGTATTGACCAGCAAACCCACTGCAGCCCACCTCACTAGCTCCCTCTCCATCCCTGTTCAGTATATGTATTGACCAGCAAACCCACTGCAGCCCACCTCACTATCTCACTCTCCATCCCTGTTCAGTATATGTATTGACCAGCAAACCCACTGCAGCCCACCTCACTAGCTCACTCTCCATCCCTGTTCAGTATATGTATTGACCAGCAAACCCACTGCAGCCCACCTCACTAGCTCACTCTCCATCCCTGTTCAGTATATGTATTGACCAGCAAACCCACTGCAGCCCACCTCACTATCTCACTCTCCATCCCTGTTCAGTATATGTATTGACCAGCAAACCCACTGCAGCCCACCTCACTAGCTCACTCTCCATCCCTATTCAGTATATGTATTGACCAGCAAACCCACTGCAGCCCACCTCACTAGCTCCCTCTCCATCCCTGTTCAGTATATGTATTGACCAGCAAACCCACTGCAGCCCACCTCACTAGCTCACTCTCCATCCCTGTTCAGTATATGTATTGACCAGCAAACCCACTGCAGCCCACCTCACTATCTCACTCTCCATCCCTGTTCAGTATATGTATTGACCAGCAAACCCACTGCAGCCCACCTCACTAGCTCACTCTCCATCCCTGTTCAGTATATGTATTGACCAGCAAACCCACTGCAGCCCACCTCACTATCTCACTCTCCATCCCTGTTCAGTATATGTATTGACCAGCAAACCCACTGCAGCCCACCTCACTAGCTCCCTCTCCATCCCTGTTCAGTATATGTATTGACCAGCAAACCCACTGCAGCCCACCTCACTAGCTCACTCTCCATCCCTGTTCAGTATATGTATTGACCAGCAAACCCACTGCAGCCCACCTCACTAGCTCACTCTCCATCCCTGTTCAGTATATGTATTGACCATCAAACCCACTGCAGCCCTCCTCACTAGCTCACTCTCCATCCCTGTTCAGTATATGTATTGACCAGCAAACCCACTGCAGCCCACCTCACTAGCTCCCTCTCCATCCCTGTTCAGTATATGTATTGACCAGCAAACCCACTGCAGCCCACCTCACTAGCTCCCTCTCCATCCCTGTTCAGTATATGTATTGACCAGCAAAACCCACTGCAGCCCACCTCACTAGCTCCCTCTCCATCCCTGTTCAGTATATGTATTGAGCATCAAACCCACTGCAGCCCACCTCACTAGCTCCCTCTCCATCCCTGTTCAGTATATGTATTGACCAGCAAACCCACTGCAGCCCACCTCACTAGCTCCCTCTCCATCCCTGTTCAGTATATGTATTGACCAGCAAACCCACTGCAGCCCACCTCACTAGCTCCCTCTCCATCCCTGTTCAGTATATGTATTGACCAGCAAACCCACTGCAGCCCACCTCACTATCTCACTCTCCATCCCTGTTCAGTATATGTATTGACCAGCAAACCCACTGCAGCCCACCTCACTAGCTCACTCTCCATCCCTGTTCAGTATATGTATTGACCAGCAAACCCACTGCAGCCCACCTCACTAGCTCACTCTCCATCCCTGTTCAGTATATGTATTGACCAGCAAACCCACTGCAGCCCACCTCACTATCTCACTCTCCATCCCTGTTCAGTATATGTATTGACCAGCAAACCCACTGCAGCCCACCTCACTATCTCACTCTCCATCCCTGTTCAGTATATGTATTGACCAGCAAACCCACTGCAGCCCACCTCACTAGCTCACTCTCCATCCCTATTCAGTATATGTATTGACCAGCAAACCCACTGCAGCCCACCTCACTATCTCACTCTCCATCCCTGTTCAGTATATGTATTGACCAGCAAACCCACTGCAGCCCACCTCACTAGCTCATTCTCCATCCCTGTTCAGTATATGTATTGACCAGCAAACCCACTGCAGCCCACCTCACTATCTCACTCTCCATCCCTGTTCAGTATATGTATTGACCAGCAAACCCACTGCAGCCCACCTCACTATCTCACTCTCCATCCCTGTTCAGTATATGTATTGACCAGCAAACCCACTGCAGCCCACCCCACTAGCTCACTCTCCATCCCTGCTTTGGACAATTAATAACATGACTCTCGTACTTTGCCCTTTTCCTTTATGGTTGATCTTAACAATGAAAGGAGATATTATCTGTCTATTCCCTATTGTGTACCACTGTTAAATACTGTGGAAAAATAGAAAACAGGGAAAATAAGTACTTAGAACTACCAATTATTATAGATAAATATTAAAGAAAAGGGTAAACACAACACTGGACTGAACCCCCTAATTGTCAAACTAATATTAATGTACAACAATATAGAACATAAATGACTAGAGGTTTTGCAATATGGGTGTATATTCACTGCATGCTTCTTACTGTATGTGTGTAATTGACATGACCAAGGGAGCTATTGAAATGTAAAACTATGAAAAATGTACGTTACACCGCGTGATTTCACAGTACACAAACAAGTGTGAAATATAGAAGGGTAGTCAGTTTACATGTTGCACCTTGTTTGAAGTCAGTAGGTCACATGACCAAGGAGCTATTGAAATGTTAAATTTGGAAAAATTCATGTAAAGTCTTGTGAGATGAAAATGGACAAACTAAAGGGTGTGCAATATAGACATTGGACATTCTGAACCTTGTTTGAAGTCAAAAGGTCATATGACCAATGAGCTATTGATATTCAAAAATGTTAATAAATCATTTGAAATAGTGCGAGATGTAAATCGACAAAAAAAAGTGGGTGCAATGTGTGTCTATGCCATCGGGTTAGCTACAACCAGTTTTGAAAGTTTTAGGAAGTAATGGTTAAAGAGCTATTGAAATTTGAACATTTGATTTGTCGCTATGTCAACGGTCCGTAACTGCTGTTGGTGGACGTAAGGAAAACTACAGGGGAATATCCGTCGAATATCCAACCTGAAACTGTCTCTACCTCGGTGCTATACGTTACCATGCAACTCATGCCAACCACATTTTGTTATCTAAAAGTAATCATAATAGACTACAAGGCTAAATTAAATATCAGTCTGTGCTTGTTGTTGCTGAATTAATTAATTTAATGGATAACAAAAGCAGAGGGGGAATATTCCACTACACTTTTGCTAAATCACAAAAAGAGACTAAGTAGAGCTAACATTAAACAGAGATATTTAGAGAAAGGTGTCCAAGCGAGTTCGCTTTCTCTGAGCTACAGCTAACGTTAGCAAGCACCATTCCCCTTTCACCTGAGTTACAGCTAACGTTAGCAAGCACCATTCCCCTTTCACCTGAGTTACGGCTAACGTTAGCAAGCACCATTCCCCTTTCACCTGAGCTACGGCTAACGTTAGCAAGCACCATTCCCCTTTCACCTGAGCTACAGCTAACGTTAGCAAGCACCATTCCCCTTTCACCTGAGTTACAGCTAACGTTAGCAAGCACCATTCCCCTGAGTTACAGCTAACGTTAGCAAGCACCATTCCCCTTTCACCTGAGTTACATTCCTCTCATTCCAACTACAGAATCACCCAGAAAGTGTACATCCCAAGTAGAGGTCGACCGATTAATCGTAATGGCCGAATAATTAGGGCCGATTTCAAGTTTTCATAACAATCTGAAGTCTGTATTTTTGGACACCGATTTGGCCTATTTAAATAAAATAAAATGGTCTTTTATTTAACTAGGCAAGTCAGTTAAGAACACATTCTTATTTTCAATGACAGCCTAGGAACGGTGGGTTAACTGCCTTGTTCAGGGGCAGAATGACAGATTTTTACCTTGTCAGCTCAGGGATTCAATCTTGCAACCTTACAGTTAACCAGTCCAACGCTCTAACTACCTGATTACATTGCACTCCACGAGGAGCCCGCCTGTTACGCGAATGCAGTAAGAAGCCAAGGTAAGTTGCTAGCTGGCATTAAACTTATCTTATAAAAACAATCAATCAATCATAATCACTAGTTACCTACACATGGTTGATGATATTACTAGTTTATCTAGTGTGTCCTGCTTTGCATATAATCCTTGCGGTGCGTATTCGCAAAAAAGGACTGTCTTGCTACAATGTGTACCTAACCATAAACATCAATGGCTTTCTTAAAATCAATACACAAGTATATATTTTTAAACCTGCATATTTAGTTAATATTGCCTGCTAACCTGGCTCTTTGCGAACTCTGTGAAGACTATTTCTTCCTAACAAAGACAGCCAACTTCGCCAAACGGGGGATGATTTAACAAAAGCGCATTTGCGAAAAAAGCACAATCGTTGCACAACTGTACCTAACCATAAACATCAATGCCTTTCTTATTAAAATCAATACACAGAAGTATTTATTTTTAAACCTGCATATTTTGCTCAAAGAAATCCAGGTTAGCAGGCAATATTAACCAGGTGAAATTGTGTCACTTCTCTTGCGTTCATTGCACGCAGACTCAGGGTATATGCAACAGTTTGGGCCGCCTAATTTGCCAGAATTTTACGTAATTAAGACATAACATTGAAGGTTGTGCAATGTAACAGTAATATTTAGACTTATGGATGCCACCAGTTAGATAAAATATGGAACGGTTCCGTATTTCACTGAAAGAATAAATGTCTTGTTTTCGAGATGAAAGTTTCCGGATTTGACCATATTAATGACCATATTAAAGGCCTAACTAAGACCTCATTTCTGTGTGTTGTTATGTTATAATTAAGTGTATGATTTGATAGAGCAGTCTGTCTGAGCGATGGTAGGCACCAGCAGGCTCGTAAGCATTCATTCAAACATCACTTTCATGTGTTTTGCCAGCAGCTCGTCGCTGTGCTTCAAGCATTGAGCTGTTTATGACTTCAAGCCTATCAACTCCCGAGATTAGGCTGGTGTAACCCATGTGAAATGGCTAGCTAGTTAGCGGGGTGCGCGTTAATAGCGTTTCAAACGTCCCTCGCTCTGAGACTTGGAGTAGTTGCTTCGCTGCTTCGAGGGTGGCTGTTGTCAATGTGTTCCTGGTTCGAGCTCAGGTAGGGGCGAGGAGAGGGACGGAAGCTACAGTATACTGTTACACTGGCAATACTAAAGTGCCTATAAGAACATCCAATAGTCAAAGGTATATGAAATACAAATCGTATAGAGAGAAATAGTCCTATAATTCCTATAATAACTACAACCTAAAATGTCTTACCTGGGAATATTGACGTCTCCTGTTAAAAGGAACCACAAGCTTTCATATGTTCTCATGTTCTGAGCAAGGAACGGGACTGTTTCGGTTTGGTTTATTTCATGTTATCGTTTATTGTTTTGTATTTTATAGTGTTCAGGCTTTTCTTATTAAAATTCGTCATGAACACTTACCACGCCGCATCTTAGTCCGATCCTTACTCTTCTTCAGACGAAGAGGAAGAAATCTGCCGTTACAGCTGCGTTAATTCTCGTAACCTGCTAAGAAAAGCAACTTCCGATATTCAAAACCAGCAGACCTGCCCTGAGAACAGTCTTGGTTTCAACTATGAGATACAGCTCTCTTTCGCTCTCTCTCACACACACACACCACAGACGTTTGGTGCCGCCAACTACAGCAGTGTGTGGGTACTACTATAACGAAATACAGTAAGTTAGAGTAATTTTTACAGGAGGCTTACAATTACAGTTAATAACAGTATTTTTCAGCATTTTACCCATAATGCAGTGCAATCTACAGCGATCCTTCTGTAAAACACATTTAAGGTATTTTATTTTGCATTCTACAGTGTTCTACTGTTGAAATTACAGAAAGTCTTACAGTGTGAGAATGATGACCAGTAGAGCTCTATAGCAGGCTGGCAATGTCGAGCTAACTGAGAATATTGACGCTGAAACAACAAACTCTGTTCTCCTCTGGTTCCACACCAAATCCAAATCTAGCCAAGCCACCAAGATCCTTGTCAACCTCTCCGTGGCTAAGTTTTTTCTGAACTTGACCTTTCTCACCAATGAGACCATTGCAGCCATGGGGAGCTATGTAGCATATGTCATCATAGCAGCAGTCATGCACTACTCCATGTTGTTCACCTTTACCTGGTTCCTCATTGAGGCAGTCCACTTGTCCCTGCAACTGAAGAAACTCAACGTTCATGTCAAGCATTATATGCTGAAGGTTTACGTTGTGGGATGGGGTGAGAACAAAGTCATATTAGGGGGTTTTAGAATGCTACCCATTGTACTTCCCTGATTGACACAACATACAGATCTTAATTTGATCACTCTGTTGTCACAGACAATTGTCCTGCACAGCAGGAAATGCAAACTTGTAGTGGATTTGAGGTTTAAAGTTTGTAAATTCCACTTTAAAATGTCAGGTTTGATTTGCCCTTACGAAAAATGTATCAACCCCTACAATAATGTCTATGAATTATAATCCACATAATAATGATAGTTTCCTGTTGTTGCATGATTATTTTCCTGCTGTGAGAAACTGGTGAAATTAAGATAGTATATCTGTAGCCTGCTGTGTTATCGCCTCTGATTGCACAAATCATATCAGTTGGATCAGGCATCTGGCATCAACCTTGTGTTTCTCCTTCTCTCCAGTCCTTCCAGCTCTAGTGGTCATCGTCCTTCTGGTACTGAGCGAATATCAACTCATGTCCATAAACATAGATTACGGGAATTCAGTGAAAATGGAAGTGTACATTTTACTATTGGAACTGTCTGTTTTTTCTAAGGATAATCAGAAACCATTTAGCTCATCGACTCCAAAAATACATTTCCATTGTACATTTCAGGTGCTAGATCACTGACATCTAATTCCACTACGGAGTCAACATCGGCTATCACGCCTGGGTGTTTGTGACTTGTGACTTTGACCATCTTCATAATTGTGGTGAGGCAGATCTTGTTGCTGAGGAAGACCAAGGCAGGCGAGGGCCAGCAGGACCCAGCATCTAAGAACACCCTGGCCATCCTGGGTCTCCTATTCCTGCTGGGCCTCACCTGGGGCTTTTCCTTCTTCAGCTTCGGACCCATGATCATCCCATTCTACTATATCTTCAGCATCCTCAACTCCCTCCAAGGTAGGCATCGCTCAATAATGACAGGGGTTTAGGATAAGGATGATTGTGGTTGCATACTATAACCTGTTATGTATCACAGTTAGGGCCAGAATATTTTCCCTCGCCATGAGGTCTGACCAGGATAAACATCTGGCCCTACAGTTTTTCCTGGTAAGGGCATGTGGTCATGGAAAACTCCTTACCCTAGCTGTGTATCATGGTTCATGTCTAAAGCTATTCCACTACTGATAGTGACTGAGCTTCCCTCGTCCTCCAGGCTTCTTCCTGTTCCTCTACTGCTCCAACACCAACAATAACCTAGGTGATGACAGGAACTCTGTATTCACCAAACAGAACACCTCTACTTCTTCAAACATCTTTGATGACACTCCTGGTTACAATAAATAGCTTATGTTGGTTTATCTTAGTACACTAGGTTTATAATTGCAATACAGTGAGCACAACTAATCATGACAGGGTTGATAGGGTTGAGATCCGGTGAGTGTGCTGGCCACTCCATTATAGACAGAATACCAGCTGACTGCTTCTTCCCTAAATAGTTCTTGCATAGTTTGGAGCTGTGCTTTGGATCATTGTCCTGTTGTAGGAGGTTATTGGCTCCAATTATGCACCATCCACAGGGTATGGCATGGCGTTGCAAAATGGAGTGATAGCCTTCCTTCTTAAATATCCCCTTTACCCTGTACAAATCTTCCACTTTACCACCACCAAAACACACCCAGACCATCACATTGCCTTCACCATGCTTGACAGATGGTGTCAAGCACTCCTCCAGCATCTTTCCATTTTTTCTGCTTCTCACAAATGTTCTTCTTGTGATCCGAACACGTCACACTTATTTGGCATTTTATTAGTATCCCCATTAGCTGTTGCAAAAGCAGCAGCTACTATTCCTGGGGTCCACACAAAGCATGAAACATAATACAAAATGACATAATACAGAACATCATCAGACAAGGCCAGCTCAAGGACAGAACTACATACATTTAAAAAAAGGCCATGTAGCCTACATATCAATGCAAACACATAAACTATCTAGGTCAAATAAGGGAGAGGCGTTGTGTTGTGTGAGGTGTTGCTTTATCTGTTTTTTGAAACTGTTTGCTGTTTATATGAGCAACATGAGATGGAAGGAAGTTCCATGCAATAAGGGCTCTATATAATACTGTACGTTTTCTTGAATATTTGAGAACTATGAAAAGACCCCTTGTGGCATGTCTGGTGGGATAAGTGTGTGTGTCAGAGCTGTGTGTAAGTTGACTATGCAAACAATTTGGGATTTTCAACACAAATGTTTCTTATAAAAAGAAGAAGTGATGGAGTCAGTCTCTCCTCAACTCTTAAGAGAGACTGGAAAGAGAGACTAGCATGCATTGTATTAATATTAGCCCTCTGATTACAATTAAGAGCAAAACGTGCCACTCTGTTCTGGGCCAGCTGCAGCTTAACTAGGTCTTTCCCTGCAGCACTGGACCACACAACTGGACAATAATCAAGATTAGACAAAACTAGAGCCTACAGAACTTGCTTTTTGGAGTGTGGTGTCAAAAAAGCAGATCATCTCTTTATTACGGCTAGACCTCTCCCCATCTTTGCAACCTTTGAATCTATATGTTTTGACCATGACAGTTTACAATCTAAGATAACGCCAAGTAATTTAGTCTCCTCAACTTGTTCAAAAGCCACACCATTCATTACCAGATTCAGCTGAGGTCTAGCACTTAAGGAATGATTTGTACCAAATACAATGCTGTTAGTTTAGAGATGTTCAGGACCAGTATATTACTGGCCACCCATTCCAAAACAGACTGCAACTCTTTGTTAAGGGTTTCAGTGACTTCAATAGCTGTGGTTGCTGATGCATATATGGTTGAATCATCAGCATACATGGACACACATGCTTTGTTTAATGCCAGTGGCAGGTCATTGGTAAAAATAGAAAAGAGTAGAGGGCCTAGAGAACTGCCCTGTGGTACACCACACTTTAATGGAAGTGCCTCTCATGTCAAATATGTAAAGAAAACCCTTTGAGTTCTATTAGATAGATAGCTTTGGATCCACAATATGGATGAGGTTGAAATGCCATAACACTTACGTTTTTTCAACAAAAGGTTATGGTCAATAATATCAAAGGCTGCACTGCAATCTAACAGTACAGCTCCCACAATCTTCTTATTATCAATTTCTTTCAACCAATCATCAGTCATTTGTGTCAGTGCAGTACATGTTGAGTGCTCTTTTCTATAAGCATACTGAAAGTCTGTTGTTAATTTGTTTACAGAGAAATATAATTGTATTTGGTCAAACACAAATTTTTCCAACAGTTTGCTTAGAGCTAGCAGCAAGCTTAAAGGCCGATTTACCACTCTTGGGTAGTGGAATTACTTTAGCTTCCCTCCAGGCCTGAGGACAAAGACTTTCCTCTAGGCTCAGATTATAAATATGACAGATAAGAGTGGCTATAGAGTCAGACACCATCCTCAGTTGCTTTCCATCTAAGTTGTCAATGCCAGGAGGTTTATCATTGTTGATCGTTAACAATCATTTTCCCACCTCTCCCATACTAACTTTTACAAAATTCAAACTTGCACTGCTTTTCTTTCATTATTTATTTTTTTATACATTAATATAATTGCTCACTGTTTGTCGTGGGCATTTCCTGCCTAAGTTTGCCCACTTTGCAAATTAAATAACCATTAAAATAATTGGCAACATCAAATGGTTTTGTGATGAATAAGCCATCTGATTCGATGAAAGATGGAGTTGAATTTGTTATTCTGCCCATAATTTCATTTAAAGTACTCCAACGTTTTTTTCCATCATTCTTTATATGATTCATCTTGGATTCATAATAAAGTTTATTCTTCTTTTGTTGAGTTTAGTCACATAATTTCCCAATTTGCATTAAGTAAACCAGTCAGATGTACAGCCAGACTTATTAGCCACTCCTTTTGCCCCATCTCTTTTAACCATACAGTTTTTCAATTCCTCATCAATCCATGGAGCCTTAACAGTCCGTTTCTAAATTAAGTGCATGTTTATCAATAATTGGAAGAAGCAATTTCATAAATTCATCAAGTGCAGCGTCTGGATGCTCCTCATTAATCATATCAAACCAACAAATATTTTTAACATCATCCACATAAGAGTCACAGCAACATCTTTTGTATGATCTCTTATACACTATTTTAGACCCAGCTGTTGAAACTTTGGCTTTCCTGGATATAGCCACTATGTTGTGATCACTGCATCGGTGATCACAGCATTAGTAAAAATGTGATCGAAACATGTGGATGATCTTGTTCCTGTAGTGTTTGTAAACACCCTGGAAGGTTGATTAATAATAACCTGAACCAGATTACAGGCATTGGTTACAGTAAAACGCTTTCTCTGGAGGGGACATCTTGATAAAAACCAGTCAATATTCAGGTCCCCAAGAAAGTAGACCTCTGTTTACATCAGATACACTATCAAGCATTTCACACGTATTATTTAGATACTGACTGTTAGCACTTGGTGGCCTATAGAAACACCCCCCAAAAAAGGCTTTAGATGTGCCAAGTGAACCTGCAACCACAACACTTCAATAACACTTGACATAAGATCTTCGTGTGTTTGTGTGTGTGTGTGTGTGTGTGTGTGTGTGTGTGTGTGTGTGTGTGTGTGTGTGTGTGTGTGTGTGTGTGTGTGTGTGTGTGTGTGTGTGTGTGTGTGTGTGTGTGTGTGTGTGTGTGTGTGTGTGTGTGTGTGTGTGTGTGTGTGTGTGTGTGTGTGTGTGTGTGTGTGTGTGAGGCTACGAACCCATAGGCTTGGCCATCTCATCCCTTCCATGCTTCTGGGAGGGAGGGTGGACAATGAGCCTGTCGTAGCGGAGGTACGTAATGTCCCCACACGCTCTGGCAGCTTTCATGGCTGGGATCAGTTCTTTCCTCTTCCGGCACACAGCTTCAGGATAGTCCTCATTGAAGAAGATATACGTTCCTCTCAAGTTCTTAGCTCTCTCCAGAACAGCTACCTTGAACCTTGTCCTTGAACCTCAGGAACCTGGGCCGGTGGTGGGTTTTCCAGTCCTGAGGGCGTGCTCCACCTCAATCTTCCTCTGTTCCATCTTCAATTTCTCAGAGATCATTTCCCTCACTTTGTCCTTCCGACTCCATTCAGGTCTCATGTGGAGATTCTGCATTTCCGTCCACAACCATGTTGTTTCACCTTGATTGTCCCTCGAGATAGTCTGATTTATCTGTCATTGTTATCATGGATTCACACACAGAACTTGCCATTCCCCTGTTTCGATTCATCGAACTGACCCTGGGAGAACTGCAAACTGTTGAACTGCAAACTGTTCTTCAGGTCCTGAACCTCTCTAGTCAGGTCGTCCATTCTTTTATTAGTAGAATCCACAAGTATTTGGACAACAACTGCTTATAGGTCTCTTTTTGTTAGTTTAAAAGATCCTTTACTAGTGACACCCCTGGCACGGTCCTCAACGGTACTCCCGCTGGTTTTGGTCTTTGTCATGGTAGCTACCAACCTATGTTAGGCTGTTACTCCTCGCAGTTCCAGACAGGGCAGGTCACGGGGAAACTTGAAAAGAACAAACAGCAGAGATCTAGACAGCCACAAACCTGGGACAATCCACGGTCCCAGCCACAATGGCTAACCGCATCATGGGCTGCGTTCAAGAACACCTCGCTAGCTTGATGTCCAGCTAGTGTCGTGGAAATTTCCTGTATTTACCAAATCATGGGAGCAAACCACACACAAGTCAGAGTTAGTTATCACAAAGTCCATCTTTAATTATATGAGCTCCATCACAACCCTTTGACTCTCAGATCAATTCAGTGTCTATAAATGAATTCTCTGAGAGTCCCTTACACATTGCAACTGAGATCCTTTATAGCAAAGACACAAATAGCCAGACAGCATCGGCATAATTTATTGTTCAGCTTTGTCTCCTAAACTATGCTCTTTTCTCAAACTCAAAACCATAAACCAAATCCACATATCAACAGGCATATATCAAATCCATCCTATCTTGACAAGATCACAGAGACACATTGGACTGGCACACAGACATTGTGGAGCCAAGAGATACACGCTTGACCTCTGCCCTCTCTCCTCTCTCCGGCCCAAATAACAGATACTGCAACCCCACCACAGTATTATACAAACACATTCTGATGAGAACTAACTTACAAACACATGATGAATATAAAACACCTTACCTATGTTACCAACCAATTCTGATTATTCCCCAACACTAGCGAGAAGCTAGGCTAGCTGCGATGCCAAATAGCTCCTCAGACCCGTCCTTGGTCGGCCTGATCACTGGAAAGATACAAGCAGTACCAGCAACTGATGCCAACTGCATCACGGGATACAACATAGGAAGCTGGGTAGCTACCAAGAACTTTCCAAACAAACCAAACAAATCAAATCAAATCAAATTGTATTTGTCACATACACATGGTTAGCAGATGTTAGTGCGAGTGTAGTGAAATGCTTGTGCTTCTAGTTCCGACAATGCAGTAATAACCAACGAGTAATCTAGCTAACAATTCCAAAACTACTACCTTATAGACACAAGTGTAAGGGGATAAAGAATGTGTACATAAAGATGAGGTCCTTCTGTAGCTCAGTTGGTAGAGCATGGCGCTTGTAACACCAGGGTAGTGGGTTTGATCCCCGGGACCACCCATACGTAGAATGTATGCACACATGACTGTAAGTCGCTTTGGATAAAAGCGTCTGCTAAATGGCATATATTATTATTATTATTATATTAAGATATATGAATGAGTGATGGTACAGAGCGGCATAGGCAAGATACAGTAGATGGTATTGAGTGCAGTATATACATATGAGATGAGTATGTAAACAAAGTGGCATAGTTAACGTGGCTAGTGATACATGTATTACATAAGAATGCAGTAGATGATATAGAGTACAGTATATACGTATACATATGAGATGAATAATGTAGGGTATGTAAACATTATATTAGGTAGCATTGTTTAAAGTGGCTAGTGATATATTTGACATCATTTCCCATCAATTCCCATTATTAAAGTGGCTGGAGTTGAGTCAGTGTGTTGGCAGCAGCCACTCAATGTTAGTGGTGGCTGTTTAACCGTCTGATGGCCTTGAGATAGAAGTTGTTTTTCAGTCTCTCGGTCCCAGCTTTGATGCACCTGTACTGACCTCGCCTTCTGGATGATAGCGGGGTGAACAGGCAGTGGCTCGGGTGGTTGTTGTCCTTGATGATCTTTATGGCCTTCCTGTGACATCGGGTGGTGTAGGTGTCCTGGAGGGCAGGTAGTTTGCCCCCGGTGATGCGTTGTGCAGACCTCACTACCCTCTGGAGAGCCTTGCGGTTGTGGGCGGAGCAGTTGCCGTACCAGGCGGTGATACAGCCCGACAGGATGCTCTCGATTGTGCATCTGTAGAAGTTTGTGAGTGCTTTTGGTGACAAGCCACATTTCTTCAGCCTCCTGAGGTTGAAGAGGCGCTGCTGCGCCTTCTTCACGATGCTGTCTGTGTGGGTGGACCAATTCAGTTTGTCTGTGATGTGTACGCAGAGGAACTTAAAACTTGCTACCCTCTCCACTACTGTTCAATCGATGTGGATAGGGGGGTGTTCCCTCTGCTGTTTCCTGAAGTCCACAATCATCTCCTTAGTTTTGTTGACGTTGAGTGTGAGGTTATTTTCCTGACACCACACTCCGAGGGCCCTCACCTCCTCCCTGTAGGCCGTCTCGTCGTTGTTGGTAATCAAGCCTACCACTGTTGTGTCGTCCGCAAACTTGATGATTGAGTTGGAGGCGTGCGTGGCCACGCAGTCGTGGGTGAACAGGGAGTACAGGAGAGGGCTCAGAACGCACCCTTGTGGGGCCCCAGTATTGAGGATCAGCGGGTGGAGATGTTGTTGCCTACCCTCACCACCTGGGGGCGGCCCGTCAGGAAGTCCAGTACCCAGTTGCACAGGGCGGGGTCGAGACCCAGGGTCTCAAGCTTGATGACGAGCTTGGAGGGCACTATGGTGTTAAATGCCGAGCTATAGTCGATGAACAGCATTCTCACATAGGTATTTCTCTTGTCCAGATGGGTTAGGGCAGTGTGGTTGAGATTGCATCGTCTGTGGACCTATTTGGGAGGTAAGCAAATTGGAGTGGGTCTAGGGTGTCAGGTAGGGTGGAGGTGATATGGTCCTTGACTAGTCTCTCAAAGCACTTCATGATGACGGAAGTGAGTGCTACGGGGCAGTCGTTTAGCTCAGTTACCTTAGCTTTCTTGGGAACAGGAACAATGGTGGCCCTCTTGAAGCATGTGGGAACAACAGACTGGGATAGGGATTGATTGAATATGTCCGTAAACACACCAGCCAGCTGGTCTGCACATGCTCTGAGGGCGCGGCTAGGGAAGCCGTCTGGGCTTGCAGCCTTGCGAGGGTTGACACGTTTAAATGTTTTCCTCACATCGGCTGCAGTGAAGGAGAGTCAGCATGTTTTAGTTGCAGGCAGTGTCAGTGGCACTGTATTTTCCTCAAAGCAGGCAAAAAAGTTATTTAGTCTGCCTGGGAGCAAGACATCCTGGTCCATGACGGTGCTGGTTTTCTTTTTGTAATCACATACCTCTTGTGTCTGAGCCGTTGAATTGAGATTCTACTTTGTCTCTATACTGACGCTTTGCTTGTTTGATTGCCTTGCGGAGGGAATAGTTACACTGTTTGTATTCGGTCATGTTTCCAGTCACCTTGCCCTGATTAAAAGCAGTGGTTTGCGCTTTCAGTTTCACACGAATGCTGCCATCAGTCCACGGTTTCTGGTTTGGGAATGTTTTAATCGTTGCTATGGGAACGACATCTTCAACGCACGTTCTAATGAACTCGCACACCGAATCAGCGTATTCGTCAATGTTGTCGTCTGACGCAATACGGAACATATCCCAGTCCACGTGATGGAAGCAGTCTTGGAGTGTGGAATCAGATTGGTCGGACCAGCGTTGAACAGACCTCAGCGCGGGAGCTTCTTATTTTAGTTTCTGTCTGTAGACAGGCATCAACAAAATGGAGTCGTGGTCAGCTTTTCCGAAAGGAGGGCGGGGCAGGGCCTTATATGCGTCGCGGAAGTTGGAATAGCAATGATCCAAGGTTTTTCCAGCCCTGGTTGCGCAATCGATATGCTGATCAAATTTAGGGAGTATTGTTTTCAGATTAGCCTTGTTAAAATCCCCAGCTACAATGAATGCAGCCTCCGGATAAATGGATTCCAGTTTGCAAAGAGTCAAATAAAGTTCGTTCAGAGCCATCGATGTGTCTGCTTGGGGGGGAATATATACGGCTGTGATTATAATCGAAGAGAATTCCCTTGGTAGATAATGCGGTCTACATTTGATTGTGAGGAATTCTAAATCAGGTGAACAGAAGGACTTGAGTTCCTGTATGTTGTTTTGGCCACACCACGTCACGTTAACCATAAAGCATACGCCCCCGCCCCTCTTCTTACCAGAAAGATGTTTGTTTCTGTCAGCGCGATGCGTGGAGAAACCAGCTGGCTGCACCGTCTCCGATAGCGTCTCTCCAGTGAGCCATGTTTCAGTGAAGCAAAGAACGTTACAGTCTCTGATGTCCCTCTGGAATGCTACCCTTACTCGGATTTCATCAACCTTGTTGTCAAGAGACTGGACATTGGTGAGGAGAATGCTAGGGAGTGGTGCACGGTGTGCCCGTCCCTGGAGTCTGACCAGAAGACCGCTTCGTTTTCCCCTTTTTCGAAGTCGTTTTTTGGGGTCGCCGGCTGGGATCCATTCCATTGTCCTGGGTGAAAGGCAGAACACAGGATCCGTTTCGCGAAAGTCATATTCTTGGTCGTACTGATGGTGAGTTGAAGCTGCTCTTATGTTCAGTAGTTCTTCTCGACTGTATGTAATGAAACCTAAGATGACCTGGGGTACCAATGTAAGAAATAACACGTAAAAAAAACAAAAAACTGCATAGTTTCCTAGGAACGCGAAGTGAGGCGGCCATCTCTGTCGGCGTCCATGGGAGTGATCGAGCTTTTCCTCATTCCGCATACAACAGGAAGTGACGATTCATCTGTCCATAACCTTTTTTTCCAATCTTCCTCTGTCCAGTGTCTGTGTCTTTTCCCCATCTTAATCTTTTCTTTTTATTGGCCAGTCTGAGATATGGCGTTTTCTTTGCAACTCAGCTGGAAGGCCAGCATCCCGGAGCCGCCTCTTCACTGTTGACGCTGAGACTGGAGTTTTGCGGGTACTGTTTAATAAAGCTGCCAGTTGAGGACCTGTAATCAAACCCACAAATGCTGATGATCCAGATACTGAACTAGTCTAAAGAAGGTCCGTTTTATTGCTTCTTTAATCAGAACATCAGTTTTCAGCTGTGCTAAGATAATTGCAAAAGGGTTTTCTAATGATCAATTAGTCCTTAAAAATTATAAACTTGGATTAGCTACCACAATGTGCCTTTGGAACACAGGAGTGATGGTTGCTGATAATGTGCCTCTGTACGCCTATGTAGATATTCCATAAAAAATCAGACGTTTCCAGCTACAATAGTAATTTACAACATTAACAATGTCTACATTGTATTTCTGATTAATTTGATGTTATTTTAATGGACAAAAAAATGCTTTTCTTTCAAAAACAAGGACATTTCTACGTGACCCCAAACTTTTGAACGGTAGTGTGTGTCTGTGTGTGTGTGTATATATTAATACACTCTATTTGCTTATCTTTGTTGGGTTCCCCAACTTGTGGCCTGAGGGCCAAATTTGGCCTGCGAGTGATTTTATTGGGAGATCTAGGACTGTAAAAACACCAGCAAATCAGCTCCAAATGATTTTAATTTTGGAAATCTGTTCCAAAATATTCACACGCATAATAGAGAAACACAGTATATGTGATAGTATACAAATGTAAGCAAGGTTTGCAGTCTAAAAATTATTTGTAGTTCCAGCCTTGTGATCATCCTCTCAAGAAGAAATTGTCGGGCAGCTGAATCTATGTAGTTGATTGCCCTGTTGTATAGTAAATCAGTTTGACACAAGGGGGCAGTCTTGTTTTCTTTTCAAACTTTAGATTTTAGTTTGAGACAGCTGAGACAGGTTTCCCAATAGCATCTGAAGGCTAAGTTGAATAATTGAGCTCAATGCTTCTAAAGATGAACTTAGCCTTAATATGCTTTTGAGAAACCAGGCCCTGATCAGTTACTGTAAGTCTCTCTCTCTGTCTCTCTTTACTCTCTCTCTCTTTTCTCTCTCTGTCCTTCTCTCTGTATGTAAGTGCTCAGTGGTTTTGAATTCTGAATGACCTCTCTGATGTTATGTGGCTACCTTGGTTTAACCTCAATGAAAAGGGGGAATGATATCGGCTGAAACGGAGACATAGAGAGTCATCTTTAGGGAGTGATTTGTGTGAATATGTGTTATTCCAACCAGCATAGGTCCTCTCAGACTCACCGTGTAAAACATTGAGGAAAGTCCATAATTCACTTTGACTAGGCTAAATAAGAGACATCTAAAATCAGGACATGCTTCAATCACTTATTTCAATAAACAACAGTATGGTCATCAAGAAAAACATGACCATTCTAAGAGTGGTCTGCACACACAGAGGAGGAACATGCAGTCTCACAGAGGAGGAAAAGGCCTTTCTGTAACTTATACAGCAGAGATAAAGTACCACTAGTCGAGGGGCTGCGCCAGCACTTTGCGTGCCTGCAGATAATTACCCAGTATCCACTAAGAGGGGGTCTTAACAGGCAACCCAGAAATGATCTCATGGCTACCTATAGTAATGGCAGCCTGAAGGCAAGCCACTATATTGCCATTTTTCACCTCAGTCTGCATTCCTGTAAGTTCAGAGTGTGAAGTCATATACATTTTGTATTGAGTATAGACAGACAAACTTGGTTGAGTGGTACAAAGCAAAAAAGGAATGAATTGATGTAATGTATAGGTCGACTACTCTATTGCAATCTATCTTCACTTTTTCAAAATTTCCTACTGTCAGAAGAGTTTGGGCTGGGATATATTTGTCTCCACCATCCCTGAATGCATCTGTTCCATTTTTCTAGCCTTGAAACCACAGGATCCGGCCTCCTGAGGGGTAGTCTTGTCTATGATGAAACCATAGAGGTTCGTTTCAATGGTGTCTGCCCACTGGCACAGTGTTTTGTGTGGCCAGGTTCTGCTAAACTAATGTTTCTGAGCATCGTTCCTGGAATGTGTGGGCCGGGGTAAAGAATGTGGTCTACCATACAGATGTGAAACTGTTTTTGTGAATCAAACTGACATTTGATGTGGTGTACACTGAATCAAATCAGGAAGTATTTGGGAAAGAGCCATCTGCGGATGTTCCTGTTGTGCAACTCCACTCGTAGTAATGACTGAAGTCACAGTATTATCCTCAGAGGAAGCGGTTCATTGTGCCGCCAAACTAATGCAGGACTATGAGCGGAAGAGAACGAACGGGAGTTTGTTGAACAACATCCAAGGAGGCAACCGTTTATTTACCAATAACGGATTAATCTTCCAAATGACTCAGCTTGCCAGACAAAAATTAGGGTCATTACTGCTGTACATGTTTGATTTGTATTGCCCTAGAAAGGCTTCATATATACAGCTACAACACAGCTTGACTCCGAGGTGAGCCTGGCTCTCTGGCCTCACCACATACAGTACTCTGTGGAGGCCTCCTGCTGCACTCTGTAGTAGTCATGGTGGCTTCAATTCCAAGATCAATTTTTCCGCAAGAATGTTCAGAGGAACTCATGGACAATTACTTATTTTTATTTATTTTATATCATATTTGTTTTATATCTGTGTACATCCAAATGTCTGTCTTACTGATGACCTTTCTAGTGTATTGACTTGCAACAATAAGGGCTGATTTCTGTATTTTTCTTATTGTGTTATTTCAACACAATCTGACTTTGTTTTAGTGCCAAACATCAGGCTTGTGAAGTGCAGAAACATTGGGACGCAATCTCCATATCTTAAATGGCTGTCTGAATGTTGTAAAACAGACAGACAGACAGACAGACAGACAGACAGACAGACAGACAGACAGACAGACAGACAGACAGACAGACAGACAGACAGACAGACAGACAGACAGACAGACAGACAGACAGACAGACAGACAGACAGACAGACAGACAGACAGACAGACAGACAGACAGACAGACAGACAGACAGACAGACAGACAGACAGACAGACAGACAGACAGACAGACAGACAGACAGACAGACAGACAGACAGACAAAGATAGAGAGAACAAGGGGGAGAGAGAGCAGACAGAGAGAGAGAGCGCAGACAGAGCAAGAGAGAAGACAGAGAGAGATTATTATTTACAACCCATATTTATGCTTATTTATTTTATCTTGTGTCCTTTAACCATTTGTACATTGTTAAAACACTGTATATATATATATATAATATGACATTTGTAATGTCTTTACTGTTTTGAAACTTCTGTATGTGTAATGTTTACTGTTAATTTTTGTTGTTTTTCACTTTATATATTCACTTTGTATGTTGTCTACCTCACTTGCTTTGGCAATGTTTCCCATGCCAATAAAGCCCTTGAATTGAATTGAATTGAATTGAGAGAGACAGACTGAGAGAAATCTGTTAAAACTGTGCTTATCAAGGCCTCTGAATATACACTTATGTCACACACCTTCCCTCTTGCAGACTATCTGACTTTATGAAGACTCGAAGGTAAATTCTCTCTCAAAATGATTATTTTTACTAATATTTTAGGCTAATTACATTTATGTCTGAACCTGCAGGCCTCTGTTTGAGCCGTTATTAACAGCAGCTTAAGTGTGAAAACAGGGTTTGTTTTATGCACATACTTCAGGTGAGGGAAAGGAGGCCTCAGCTTCACAGGTATTTTACGTTATGGAGTCTGGGCTGAATCCTGCCTTGTAAAAGCCAAATTGCCTATCTCAAATGACCTGTAAATCTAGAACTCCTTTTCCTGGATGCTTGGTACGTCTGGGGGAAATATGATTAGTCTAATAGAATTAAGTGAGCAGTTAAGCTGTATCTTAAATTATTATCAGATGGGGGATACTTTGATCTACACAGAACACGTTATGGTGTAATTTACATATCTCTACATATCGCTACACTCAGTTGGATGCTTGTTATCATAGACGACATTATCTGACTTTATCTCGATGGCAGAAATATAACCTCACCAAAGGAGTTGGGGTCTATTTTGTTTTATGCATGACCAGGGCCGGTTCCAGGCATAATCTCACAAGTGTTCTCAAAAAGGAACTCAGTTGGGTCTCAACTAACTATTGAGAGTAAGAATAGTAGAATACACCAGGTGCAATTTCGAAAAATTCAATTGTGCATCAGCAGTTTTTCTCCTGTTATGTCAGTCACTGACAGTCCCTCAATTAACCATGTCAGCTAACACATTTGTTATTGGTAGTTATTCTAGCTAGCTATCTCAACTTGTAGTAATCATGTCTGAATACTGACCGGGGCACGCAGGGCAAGATTTTGATTTTGTTAGTCATTCTAAGTCGTTACAAAACGGCAAACAATTCTCTCTATCCCATGGAAAAACTGTTAGAATTGCAGGAAATTAACTACAATTATTTTCTCTCTGATCCAATATAAAATTGCAGAAAACTTGCTTGAAAACGGTAAAAAAAAATCTACACCCCATGATAAAATGTGTAGAATTTCAGGACTTTAAACTTAAAACAAAAATGTCTCTCTCCACCGTCAAGAGGGGAGGCACTAAAATGTTTTGCCATGAGGTGTGGGGGGAGCGCTCCAAAATAATCTTGCTTAGGACCCCCAAAAGGCTAGAGCTAGCCCACAGCATTTCTCAGATCCAAGAAGCACCCCCCAACTTCACTAGCATCCCCTCCATTCCCTCTTCCACTTCTTTCTCATAAGTCCTTGAAATGATTTATTTTGCAGTAACTTTGCTCGTGAAATTGATGTGGATCCGGGGCCACAGCAGGTTGATGTCCAGGCGTAGGGCAGGGCTTGCGTGACTACAGAGTGGCGGAGCGCCAACCATAATTCTCAGCACCGGGGGCACCTGTGAGGGCCCCGCCCTCTCGCATGTCACTACGTTGACCCAGATGCTGCATTCAAGCTGACAGATTAGAGGGTTCTGCGTTGAGTGTGTTGATTTATGATGGCCTGGTTACAGCGTGTCAGAGAAGTAAAGTTACTGTTGCAATTAGCACAAAATGAGGCCTCTTCCTACAGGAAAGGAGAAAAAAAGAAAGATGCTTTCAAGTTACGGACTACAACAGGGGAATACCTCCAAACAACCAATCAGCTTTGAGGGATGGTTCTGAAAGGGGTAGACGGAGACAGGAGGGATACTTGGCCAAGACAAACTGCCATGCGTGCCTAGATCCCCAGAGGTATGACTTCCTTCATCATCTGTCTCACTGCTCACTTTTACTGTTCATCAGCTACTGTCATCGGGTTAGGATGTATGGGCCTGGTAGGGTGCTAAGGGGCGGAGAGGTGGCTGGACCATAGAGGACAGGAGGCAGTTGAAGCTGTAAAAGAGTTCAGATTGGCGGAGCTTGATCTTTGATTTCATGCTTCTCCTCCCCACTGGAGCCTGTCTCTCCTTCTCACCTCATGTTGGACAGGTGCAGGGTGGATGATTCCTCTGTTCGTGTCACATAATGGGGTTGTCTTTGTCCCTCTGGGGCCAGGGTAAAGCATTAATGTAACAAATTTTGGAAAAAGTCAAGGGCTCTGAATACTTTCCGAAGGCACTATATTTAAAGGGGTTATTCACCCCATGGTGAGGTATTATTTAAAGGTAGAAAGAACATTTTCACAGTATTCCACAGTATGGAAAGTGTTTACTATTCCTACAATGTGTGTATTTCCACTGGCATTACAGCAAAACAACATCTCTTGACACCATCTTGTTGTTTGCATTTATTCCATTATATCAGTCAAGCAAGCATATTTTGTACCATAATCTGTTTCAAACATTGGGAACAGTCCCCAGATATCCATATCTGTCATTTCCTGTGGGGAGGAGCCTATCTCTGAGAAGGAGCACTACTCTGCTGCTCACAGTGCAGGATGTGGTGTGTATGTGGCCTTAATCCCTCTATAGAGGTATATTCTGTCTCGTTGTGGAGAGGCCTTTCTCCCTCTGTAGGGGTATATTATGTCTTGTTGTGGAGAGGCCTTACTCCCTCTATAGGGGTATATTATGTCTCGTTGTGGAGAGGCCTTACTCCCTCTATAGGGGTATATTATGTCTTGTTGTGGAGAGGCCTTACTCCCTCTATAGGGGTATATTATGTCTCGTTTTGGAGAGGCCTTACTCCCTTTTTAGCGGTATATTATGTCTCGTTGTGGAGAGGCCTTACTCCCTCTATAGGGGTATATTATGTCTCGTTGTGGAGAGGCCTTACTCCCTCTATAGGGGTATATTATGTCTCGTGGTGGAGAGGCCTTACTCCCTCTATAGGGGTATATTATGTCTCGTTGTGGAGAGGCCTTACTCCCTCTATAGGGGTATATTATGTCTCGTGGTGGAGAGGCCTTACAGACCTCTGTAGGGGTATATTATGTCTCGTTGTGGAGAGGCCTTACTCCCTCTGTAGGGGTATATTATGTCTCGTTGTGGAGAGGCCTTACTCCCTCTATAGGGGTATATTATGTCTCGTTGTGGAGAGGCCTTACTCCCTCTATAGGGGTATATTATGTCTCGTTGTGGAGAGGCCTTACTCCCTCTATAGGGGTATATTATGTCTCGTTGTGGAGAGGCCTTACTCCCTCTATAGGGGTATATTATGTCTCGTTGTGGAGAGGCCTTACTCCCTCTATAGGGGTGTATTATGTATCGTTGTGGAGAGGCCTTACTCCCTCTATAGGGGTATATTATGTCTCGTTGTGGAGAGGCCTTACTCCCTCTATAGGGGTATATTATGTCTCGTTGTGGAGAGGCCTTACTCCCTCTATAGGGGTATATTATGTATCGTTGTGGAGAGGCCTTACTCCCTCTATAGGGGTATATTATGTCTCGTTGTGGAGAGGCCTTACTCCCTCTATAGGGGTATATTATGTCTCGTTGTGGAGAGGCCTTACTCCCTCTATAGGGGTATATTATGTCTCGTTGTGGAGAGGCCTTACTCCCTCTATAGGGGTATATTATGTCTCATTGTGGAGAGGCCTTATTCCCTCTATAGTGGTATATTCTTACACATCCAAGTGTGAGAATGTTCTTCTGCATAAATAAGCAAACTAGGTATCCAGAGGAGGGAAGGAGGAAAGTGTCCATTCTTATGCCAATGGCAGTCAGATCTTTTTTGCAACTGTGTGTTTCCATCTGAGTTAGACGCAATTTTATTTCAATTACCACCAGAAACTTTTTTTCCCCCAGGAATGAGAGAGGACGCTTTTTTTCAATTGCTCTTTTTTACTGTCTCTCGTTTGTCATTTATGGAAGTCTCAGACCTACGGATGTGACCCGATACGTAGTCATTTATGGAAGTCTCAGACCTACGGATGTGACTCAACAAGTAGTCATTTATGGAAGTCTCAGACCTACGGATGTGACTCAACAAGTAGTCATTTATGGAAGTCTCAGACCTACGGATGTGACTCAATAAGTAGTCATTTATGGAAGTCTGTTGACCTAAATTACTAATGATGATAAATACAATCCACCTGTGTGTAATCAAGTCTCCGTATAAATGCACCTGCACTGTGATAGTCTCAGAGGTCCGTTAAAAACGCAGAGAGCATCATGAAGAACAAGGAACACACCAGGCAGGTCCGAGATACTGTTGTGAAGAAGTTTAAAGCTGGATTTGGATACAAAAAGATTTCCCAAGCTTTAAACATCCCAAGGAGCACTGTGCAAGCGATAATATTGAAATGGAAGGAGTATCAGACCACTGCAAATCTACCAAGACCTGGCCGTCCCTCTAAACTTTCAGCTCATACAAGGAGAAGACTGATCAGAGATGCAGCCAAGAGGCCCATGATCACTCTGGATGAACTGCAGAGATCTACAGCTGAGGTGGGAGACTCTGTCCATGTGGGCAAGCAAGACTGTTTGTATGTACTTCTCTAAGAAATCCATTGATTCTTCCCAACAAGTTGTTCTTGTAACTTTTTAAGGCTCGGGCGCAGTATCCTGAATTCCGGATGACTGATGTGCCCAAAGTAAACTGCCTGTTACCCAGGCCCAGAAACTAGGATATGCATATAATAATAATGTCTGTGAGTATAGCAGAACTAATATTGCAGGTGAAAACCCGAGGAGAATCCATTCAGATGTTTTTGTTTTTTTGAGGTCACAGGCCATTTCAATGTAAGCCTATGGGATATTCAAATGAATTCCTCACAGATTGCATCTCCTATGGCTGCCACTAGATGTCAACAGTCTTTAGAAAGGATTTCAGGCTTGTTTTTTTAACGAACGAGTAGCTGGTGTCTCTCATTAGAAAAGTAGCCTTGTTGCGCGCGTGAATGAGGTGCTCGCTCTTCGTTATTTATCTTCCCTATTGAACATACTATTCTCCGTCTTAAATTGTATCATTTATTTAGATATTAGAGTACCTGAGGATTAATTAGAAACATAATTTGACTTGTTTGGAAGAACTTTACTGGTAACTTTTTGGATTCGTTTGTATGCCTGTTGAACGAGTGGATTACTGAATCAAGTGCGCCAACTAAATGGACATTTTTGGGATATAAAGAAGGTCTTTATCGAGCAAAGCAACCATATTTTGTGTAGCTGGGATTGCAAACAGAGGAAGATCTTCAAAGGTAAATTATTAATTTTATTGCTATTTGTGATTTTGTGACACCTGTGTTGGTTTGGAAAAGTATTTTGGTGTGGGGCGCTGTCCTCAGATAATCGCATGGTATGCTTTCGCTGTAAAGTATTTTTGAATTCTGACAATGTGGTTGGAGTAACAAGAAGTTAAGCGTTTAAACTATGTAAGACACTTGTATTTTCATGAATGTTTAATATTACGATTTTTGTATTTTGAATTTTGACGCTCTGCAGTTTCACCGGATGTTGTCGTGGTGGGACGCTAGCAGGACACCTAGCCCTTAATGGGGAGAATCATTATTGACTCCAACTTGACATTTAAGAAACGTGAAGATGGTGGTTAACATGGTTAAGTTTGGTTTATCCAACTTTAGGTTTATAAGACATTTCCTTCCTCTTGAGGCCGCCTAACTATATATTGACATATGTCAATGTCCCTACATTGAAAGTCAATATATATTTAAAAAATACAAATAAATAAAAAGAGTTCTTAACAGGGCGTGTGTGAGATCTTCTCACACCTGAGATATTGCCTCACATTCTGGTCACAAGCAAGAGCTACTATTCTGATACCAATTGAATCACTCTACAAACACTTACGATTTTTGATAACAAACCAAACAGTTGCCACCCTTGTCATATCATTTACCAACATAATATATTTAGTCTGGATAGCTTTAAGCAGTATGTAGATGCAAGCCTTGTCTTTAAGATCCTGCATGGTCTTGCCCCTCCACCTCTATGCCGGCATATTATGCTCAAGGAAAGCCACTCCAGGATAACAAGGGTAGTAACTAGAGGGATTGTGTTGTCCCTTTTCGACACAGTAAAATCGGCCAATCGGTCTTCTCTGCTAGAGCTACAATATACTGGAATGCAATGCCTATGGACTTGAAAAGCTGCACTGATTATTGTACTTTTAAATTGGAATTGAAAACATGGTTCAAATCTATCCAAACATGTTCACATGAGTTATCTGTGGTTCCTCATATGTAAGACGACAGTTGATGATAGTGTTGTTGTTGTCGTTAGAATGATATATTATATATTATTGGATGTAATGTATTTGTATTTGTTTTGTTTTAGTGAGTATGTGTATTGTGGCTGTGTAATTGTCTTTAGTTGCCTTGGGACTACGGGTGCAAATAATCTTTTGGCTAACCCTGGCACATTCACATGGACGTTGCATTATTGTAATACTGATGTTGATTAATGTGCATTGTCCCCTAAATATAAATAAAACAAATATCAGCTATGGTTTTTAAAAAGGCTGTAAACAAGGCTGATATGGACTGTTTCTTCACCTGACAAGGCACCGCTGATAGACAGGTGTAGCAGTGGTAAGGATTCACTCTATGATGCTGAAAATAAAGCTCTGCTATTAGGACAGCTTTATGTAGGCCCTAACAGTTTGTGGGCACCGCTTGTCGCCATTATAGTGCAATTCATGTAATGTTTAGTGTTGTGTTGTGCTGTGCTGTGCTGTTTCTTTGCTGAGTTTGCCCCACCAAGATTTACATGCTAAAATCGCCACTGACCTTCATGATAAGTACATGGGACTGCTTTGTGGATGACATAATCACATTTCCATTGCAGCCTCAAATGAGTCTTTTCCCAACATGCGTATCTTTATTGATATTCCCATCTACAATATAATTGGCAACATTTGGAATGAGTGACTCTTTATAGGGTCATAGATGCTAGCTTGAGCATCTGTTCTACATGGTCAGTGGGAACCAGTGAGATGTCCAGAACGTGCCACAATCCACATAGTATATCCCCTTTCCCCTAGCAGCTCATGTGAAAGACACATTCTGACCAGACTTAGGAGGGGTCAGGGGGGTAGGGATGTGGGCTGGATATCTATACTCTGGGTGACCTGCATATGCATGTCATTCCTCAAAAGCAGCTACACTGAGGCACATTTCCCTTTGACCAGGCAGGGAGGTCACAGACTAAAAAATACAGCCACACATTAACATATGCACAGGAGAACACACATGCTGTTCACATATATACGACTCGGAGCCCTGGTGGGCAGGAGTACAAGACGCTCGTCCCTCCAATCCCCCTGACCCCTCCCTAACCCCCCTCATCACATTCCCCTACCCCTGACCCCTCCCTAAGTCTGGTCAGAATGTGTCTTTCACACGGGCGGCTGGCCAAAGCAAATAAACCAGCTGCGCGCCAGCTAACGAGGGCGTGAAAGGGGTCAAAGGGGGCTTGCCAGGAGTGACAGAGGGAGAGAAATGGTCACGCAAAGAAAACAAGCCCAGCCAGAGCCAGCCAGCCTTCTCACGCAGGGGCCTAGACGTGTGTCTTGTCATGCAACAGCCACCCTATCAACCCAAATTAGGGCTGACGGAGGTAATAAAGCGAAGGAGGAGGAGAAGGAGGGGAGGGTGGAGTGATCGGCCTCACTCGTTCGCTCATGAGCTTCTAAGAATAAAACTGAGGTTGAGGAGATCTCACCCAATGGCCCTGTGACCTCACTGTTGTGCCAGGCAGGGCTCCTGCATGGGTAGGTCTCAGAAAACCTCAGCAGACTGGGGCTACTGTCCGTTCAAATTCCTTAGTTAGGCTGCTGCAAACTAGTCCTTGATATTTTTTTACTCAAGGTACTTTATCTCTGGGTGATTTTTTTTTTAACAGTATTTCACATTAGAGGGTAAATTACCGCAACATATTTACTGGTTCGTTCCATGAAATGAGTTCCTTTTGCTTCACTTTGCTATTTTTTTGTGGAAATGGGGCATAAATATTGAAAAAAAAGCCTGTTAACTTAATTTAATTTTCCTTTCATATAGACCACATGGAAATGTCAAGAAATCAGATTGTTTATATTAATAAAGACATTTTGACATGTCCCTCTGTGACTTCTTGGTCACCATCATTGTAAAGCCAGAGTCATTTTGTTGCTTTGACAGTAATTTCTGAAGATTAGTATTTATTTAATGTTAGTGATTCATTTTAAGCTAAAAATTAAAAAAAACAACCTCTCCCTCATTTTAAGGCCAGCGCTGTTACGTGAACTGAACTCTCGTTTTAATATTCCTTTTTCAATATTTTCTATTTTTACATCTAATAGTCAAATAGTAAAAGCAGGTGAGCTGGTTCTACTCTCTTTGGCAATTTTCTGGTGGAAAACTGAGCGGGTAAAGCACAACACATCCAACCCTGTTAATCTGTAGATAGACAGGCTAGAAATGTTTTTATTTTATTTGTGAAGCTTGTATTCAATTGCCCCTCCCTGTTGCACACAACAAGCTTCCATTCCCCCGTGCCACAAGGGGATTTATGGCTGATTTAAGATTAAATCGTCAACCCTGTTACTTTACTTGGCACTTAATAAGCACTTGCTATGGTCATTCTTAATTGAACCTCTTGAGATGGGAAAAAGGTGTTTTTTATTAAATTGAACATGTGCTCTTTATGAATGAATGTTATACCGTAGTTACAGTACTCAAACGCCACCTAAATGGTGGAACAGCCCTACTGCCTGATGCTTTAAAGTTTTCTATGGACCTGAAGAAGGAATCTTTGGTGGCTTGTTCTCTAGGTCCATGGACTACTGTCTGGGTATCACAAACTACTGTGACGTGTGGTGAGGTCTGAGGCCGGATAGGCACTTTCAGTGTTAATCGGTTTGACAGTATAAAGATAACCATTAAACAACTCAACCACCCATCAAACAGTAGCAGATAGGTGGAGCAACCATGAGACGCACATACACAGTCACTAATAGCTTGTGCCCCATGCAACTTCCCTGCAAGAACAGGTGAGTTTCAGCACCACAGACAGCGACCCAAATACCAGCGAGTAGGCCTACTTGTAGACAGCGCTACACACAAAATGCCAAGTAGTCAGCGATACCGATTGAGATATACACTCTCCGGCCACTTTATTAGGTACACATAGAGTACCGGGTCGAATTCGCCTTTGCTTCCAGAACAGCCTGAATTATTTGGGGCAATGATTCTTCAAGTCTGAAATGTTCCACAGGGATGTTGGTCCATGCTGAAGCAATGACATCACGCAGTTGCTGCAGATTGAACGGTGGTACACCACAGCCATCAGCATGTACCGTTAATACCAGGTTGGATGGGTCTCATGCTGCTTAAGCCAAATCCTGACTCTGCCATCAGCATGATGCAACAGGAACTGTGATTTGTTAGACCAGGCAACGTTTTTCCACTCCTCAGTTGTCCAGTGTTGGTGATCGCGGTCACTGAAGCCGCTTCTTCTTGTTTTTAGCTGATAGGAATGGAACCCGGTTTGGTCGTCTGCCGCATTAGTCCATCCGTGACAATGATCAACGAGTTGTGCATTCCGAGATGCCGTTCTGCACACCACTACTGTACTGCACCGTTATTTGTCTGTTTGTGGCCCAGCTGTTAGCTTGCACGATTCTTGCCAATCTCCTTAGACCTCTCTCATCAACCATTCTCGGGAAACCCTAGACACTGTCATGCTTGAAAAGCCCAGGAGGATGGACGTTTCTGAGATACTGGATCTGGCTTGCCTGGTACCGATGATCATGCCATGCTCAAGGTCACTTAGGCCACTCGTCTTGCCTATTCTAACATTCAATCGAACAGTATCTGATTTCCTCAATGCCTGTCTGCCTGCTGTATATAGCAAGCCATGGCCACGTGACTCACTGTCTTTAGGTGTGATCCATTTTCATGAACGGGGTGGTGTATCTAAAATTGGCCGGTGAGTGTATACTTACACAATAGACATGAAATGTAATAATAGTAGATGGCGCTACTGTAAATAAACACTTGAATTTACTTTAACTTGTAAATGAATCCAACCGTCTATCCTTCTGGGTAAAGACATCAGTGACTGAGTAAGTTCAAGACTCCTCCCTCAGCTTTAAAAGTCTCTTGGTCTCGTCTCTCGATGGAGATGATGGCAAGGGAGGAGAGTTGCCCTTGATCGATCTGGTTTTGACTATGTCTTCATCTGTTTCAGTGCAGAAAATGACCTCTCAACAGATGATGTTGTAGCTGGTATAGTGAGGACCAGCCGCGTTAAGTTTGCCACCTCGGGAACAGTCTGTGCGAGGTCATGCTGGAAGAAAACCCTGAAGAGCTGTTCGGGGCTGGGTTTCCCAAAAGCATTGTAGCTCTAAGATCACCTTCGTTCATTTCGTTTCAATGGAATTAGATGATTTTAGTAGTTTTGGAAAACACAGCCCAGGTGATTTGTCTCGTACCATTTGTGAACTGTACAATCTGACAAGATCAGCCTTAAGTCCAAAATCAGCCTTAACTTATTTGGGCTAGGGGGCAATATTTGGATGAAGTTTGGATGAATGAGGTGCCCAAAGTAAACTACCTGTTACTCAGGCCCAGAAGCTAGGATATGAATAGTATTGGAATGAAAACACTCTAAAGTTTCCAAAACTGTTCAAATAATGTCTGTGAGTATAACAGAACTGATATGACAGGTGAAAACCCAAGAACAATCCATCCAGAAATGTTTATTCAGCTCACCTCTGATTACAATAGCTGGGAATGGGAATGTAAAAGGAAGTCCTCCCCAGATTGCAGTTCATAGGGCTTCCACTAGATGGCAACAGTCTTTAGAAAGAATTTCAGGCTTGTTTTTGGAAAAATTAGCTAGAATTTGTATATTTTCTAAGTGGCTCCCATTTTGGCTGTAGTGTTTGTAGCGCATTTCGGTGAGTGCTCGTACTTTGTTCTTTATCTCCGGTAATGGTCTCTGGTATTCTCCATCTTAAATTGTATCGTTTATTTACATAATAGGGTACCTGAGGATTGATTAGGAACGTTGTTTGACTTGTTTAGAAGAAGTTTATTGGTAACTTACGGGATTCATTTGTATGCATTTTGAACAGGGAAACCTGTGGATTACTGAGTCAAGCGCGCCATTGAAACATACTTTTTTGGGATATAAAGAAGGTCTTTATCGAACAAAAGGACCATTTTTTATGCAGTTGGGACCCTTGTGATTGCAACCAGATGAAGATCTTCAAAGGCAAGTGATTTATTTTATTGCTATTTCTGACTTTCGTGACGCATCTGCTTGGTTGGAAAATGTAGGTAATAATTTTTGTGAGCGGGGCGATGTCCTCAGATAATCACATGGTGTGCTTTCGACGTAAAGCCTTTTTGAAATCTGTCAACGCGGCGGGATAAACAAGAAGTTAAGTTTTTAAATTATGTGTGACACTTGTATTTTCATTAATGTTAATTCATTAATTAATATTACGATTTCTGTCATTTGAATTAAGCGCTCTGCAATTTCACCGGATGTTGGCCAGTTGGGGCGGTAGCGTCCCAATGAACCGTAAGAAGTCTTATGTTAAAAGGCAAATGCAGCGCGGCAAATTCAAATAAATTGATAGAAAAATCTAACTTTCATTGAATCACACATGTAAGATACTCAATTAAAGCTACACTCGTTGTGAATCCAGCCAACATGTCAGATTTTTAAAAGGCTTTTCGGCGAAAGCATAAGAAGCTATTAACAAAGAGGGTAGCATATTTCAACCCTGCAGGCACTACACAAAATTGAAGATGGGTCTATCTGTGTTTAATACAGTAACACAACAAACCAAGCTACTTTTCAAGTCTTGCGCAACTCTCAACAGTGTTACGCAGTTCCTAGTTGTCCCTACTTCTTCATTGCACAAATTAATAACCTCAACCAAATTCCAAAGAATGGTGACATCCAGTGGAAGCGGTAGGAACTGAAAACAAGTTTCTAAGAAATATTGTTTGCCAATGAGAACTCAGTGAACAGACAGAGACCTCAAAATAAAAAAACATCTGAATGGTTAGTCCTCAGGGTTTTGCCTGCTACATAAGTTATATTATACTCACAGACATGATTCAAACAGTTTTAGAAACTTCAGAATGTTTTCTATCCAATTCCAATTCCCTAATAATATGCATATCTTATATTATTGGCATGAGTAGCAGGAAGTTGAAATTGGGCACGCTATTTATCCAAAAGTGAAAGTGCTGCCCCCTATACCTTAAGACGTTTGGCATTTTTGGCATATTTTGACAGGCTCTTGTTAGTGGTGTCAAACCTTTGTGACATTGTTTCAAATGTGTTGCAGTCCACTAAGCCAAAACAGAAACAAGTCTCTCACTGTTGCCGCTTGCTATAGACCTCCCTCTGCCCCCAGCTGTGCCCTAGATACCATATGTGAATTGATTGCCCCCCATCTATCTTCAGAGCTTGTGTTGCTAGGTGACCTAAACTGGGTCATGCTTAACACCCCGGCCATCCTACAATCCAAGATTGATGCCCTCAATCTCACACAAATTATCGTGTCGGAGATCTTTGTGTCGGAGATCTTTGTGGGCTATACTCGGCCTTGTCTCAGGATGGTAAGTTGGTGGTTGAAGATTTCCCTCTAGTGGTGTGGGGGCTGTGCTTTGGCAAAGTGGGTGGGGTTATATCCTTCCTGTTTGGCCCTGTCCGGGGGTGTCCTCGGATGGGGCCACAGTGTCTCCTGACCCCTCCTGTCTCAGCCTCCAGTATTTATGCTGCAGTAGTTTATGTGTCGGGGGGCTAGGGTCAGTTTGTTTATCTGGAGTACTTCTCCTGTCCTATTCAGGTGTCCTGTGTGAATCTAAGTGTGCGTTCTCTAATTCTCTCCTTCTCACTTTCTTTCTCTCTCTCGGAGGACCTGAGCCCTAGGACCATGCCCCAGGACTACCTGACATGATGACTCCTTGCTGTCCCCAGTCCACCTGGCCATGCTGCTGCTCCAGTTTCAACTGGCCTGGGCCCTAGGACCATGTCCCAGGACTACCTGACATGAGGACTCCTTGCTGTCCCCAGTCCACCTGGCCATGCTCCTGCTCCAGTTTCAACTGTTCTGCCTTACTATTATTCAACCATGCTGGTCATTTATGAACATTTGAACATCTTGGCCACGTTCTGTTATAATCTCCACCCGGCACAGCCAGAAGAGGACTGGCCACCCCACATATGCTCTCTCTAATTCTCTCTTTCTTTCTCTCTCTCGGAGGACCTGAGCCCTAGGACCGTGCCCCAGGACTACCTGACATGATGGCTCCTTGCTGTCCCCAGTCCACCTGACTGTGCTGCTGCTCCAGTTTCAACTGTTCTGCCTTATTATTATTTGACCATGCTGGTCATTTATGAACATTTGAACATCTTGGTCATGTTCTGTTATAATCTCTACCCGGCACAGCCAGAAGAGGACTGGCCACCCCACATAGCCCGGTTCCTCTCTAGGTTGCTTCCTAGGTTTTGGCCTTTCTAGGGAGTTTTTCCTAGCCACCGTGCTTTTACACCTGCATTGTTTGCTGTTTGGGGTTTTAGGCTGGGTTTCTGTACAGCACTTTGAGATATCAGCTGATGTACGAAGGGCTATATAAATAAATTTGATTTGATCAATGAACCTACCAGGAACAACTCCAAATCCGTAAACACGGGCACCCTCATAGATGTCATCCTAACAGCTCTGCTGTTTTCAATCAAGATCTCAGCGATCACTGCCTCATTGCCTGCATCCGTAATGGGTCTGCGACCAAACGACCACCCCTCATCACTGTCAAATGCTCCCTAAAACACTTCTGCAAGCAGGCCTTTCTAATTGACCTGGTCGAGGTTTCCTGGAATGACATTGACCTCATCCCGTCAGTAGATGATGCCTGGCTATTCTTTAAAAGTGCATTCCTCACTATCTTAAATAAGCATGCCCCATTCAAACAATTTATAACTAGGAATATATATAGTCCTTGGTTCACTCCAGACATGTCTGCCCTTGACCAGCACAAAAACATCCTGTGTCGTTCTGCATTAGCATCGAATATCCCCCGTGATATGCAACTTTTCATGGACGTTAGGAACAAATATATACAGGCAGTTAGGAAATAGGCATTTCTCTACAGCTTTCCATGCTTTCCACCTGGTTACCCCTACCCCGGTCAACTGCCCAGCACCCTCCACAAGCAACCCGCCAAAGCCCACACCATTTCTCCAGTATGTCAAATCGGAGGGCCTGTTGTCCGGACTTCTGGCAATCTCTATGGGGGTGCCACAGGGTTCAATCGGAGGGCAGACTCTCTTCTCAGTATATATCAATGATATTGCTCTTGCTGCTGGTGATTCTCTGGTACACCTCTATGCAGACGACACCATTCTGTATACTTCTGGCCCCTCTTTGGACACTGTGTTAACTAACCTCCAGATGAGCTTCAATGCCATACAACTCTCTTTCCTTGTCCTCAAACTGCTCTTAAACGCAGGGAAATCTAAATGCATGCTATTCAACCGATCCCTGCCCGCACCTGCTAACCCGTCCAGCATCACTACTCTGGATGGCTCTGACTTAGAATACGTGGACATCTACAAATACCTAGGTGTCTGGTTAGACTGTAAACCCTCCTTCCAGACTCACATTAAGCATCTCCAATATAGAATTGGCTTCCTATATCACAACAAAGCATCCTTCTGCCAAACAAACCCTCATAAAACTGACCATCCTACCGATTCTCGACTTTGGTGATGTCATCTATAAAATAGCCTCAAACACGCTACTCAACAAACTGGATGCAGTCTATCACAGTGACATCCGTTTTGTCACCAAAGCCCCATACACTACCCACCACTGTGACCTGTACGCTCTTGTTGGTTGACCCTCGCTTCATACTTGTCGCCAAACCCACTGGCTACAGGTCATCTACAAGTCTCTTCTAGGTAAAGCCCCGCCTTATCTCAGCTCACTGGTCACCATAGCAGCACCCACTCGTAGCACGCGCTCCAGCAGGTATATCTCACTGGTCACCCCCAAAGCCAATTCCTCCTTTGCCCGCCTTTCCTTCCAGTTCTCTACTGCCAATGACTGGAATGAACTGCAAAAATCGCTGAAGCTGGAGACTCATATCTCCCTCAATAACTTCATGCACCATCTGTCAGAGCAGCTCACAGATCATTGCACCTGTAGCCCATAAACAGCCCATCTATCTACCTACCTCATCCCCATACAGTATTTATTTATTTATCTTGCATCTTTCGTCTTTCCTTCCAGTTCTCTGCTGCCATTGACTGGAATGAACTGCAAAAATCTCTGAAGTTGGAGACTCATATCTCCCTCACTAGCTTTAAGAACCAACTGTCAGAACAGCTCACAGATCACTGCACCTGTACATAGCCCATCGGTAAACAGCCCATCTATCTACCTACCTCATCCCCATACAGTATTTATTTATTTATCTTGATCCTTTGCACCCCAGTATCTCTACTTGCACATTCATCTTCTGCACATCTACCATTCCAGTGTTTAATTGCCATATTGTAATTACTACGCCACCATGGCCTATTTATTGCCTTAACTCCCTTATCTTACCTCGTTTACACTCACTATACATAGACTTTTTGTTTTCTTTTGTTCTGCTGTATTATTGACTATGTTTTGTTTACTCCATGTGTAACTCTGTGTTGTTGTATGTGTCGAATTGCTATGCTTTATCTAGGCCAGGTCGCAGTTGCAAATGAGAACTTGTTCTCAACTAGCCTACCTGGTTAAATAAAGGTGAAATAAAAATAAATAAATAAATAAATAAAAAGCCAAGGAAATTAAGTTCACCAAAGTGGTCAAACCTGGTTCTCATCTGAACATTAATATTGTCCAGTATTTTATTGTAGATTCGCCCCCTCCCTACTCTGATCGGCTGTTTAATATGAGTTTTGCTTTCTTTCAGGCACAGTTCATTGCATTTCTGCTCTAGTCACTCAAAGAAAATATCAAAGTCTTATCGCCGCAGTTCCAGTGATTTCATTGTGTCACTGATACAGGTACGGCCGAAACACATATCACTTTGTTCTGCATAACACGGAAGAGAGTGTCAGTTTCATTCAAAATTATATCATAGTCCATGCAAAAATGCAAACATTTCTCCAAAGATTTCAAAAGAAGTGCACTTATGCGGCTATTCTGTTTTTAGTGGTTAACAAAGAAAACTGGTCCTCATGTATGCTTCATTTAGTTTTTTTATGCAACTTTCGTTGTTATTCAACGTTGAGCTATATGTTTAGATTTTTAATACATTCTAAGTCTGCATGATGGGACTCCAATGATGATTTTAAATAAAGGTGAAATAAAATTAAAAATCCTCCTGCCTATCCTCCTCCCTATCCTCCTTCCTATCCTCCTTCCTATCCTCCTGCCTATCCTCCTGCCTATCCTCCTGCCTATCCTCCTGCCTATCCTCCTGCCTATCCTCCTGCCTATCCTCCTGCCTATCCTCCTGTTTATCCCATTACATTTTTCACACTAATACACATATGCATTTATTATTTGAGTTCAATGAAACTGAATGGGAAATATTGATACATGAAAGGTAGTGAAGCTTTCTGCCTGCATTTAGGGGTCCGTCAGCTGGCAGTATAAGGTAAAAACACAAATGCGCAAGTCATGGCAATGCCTTGCATTGAGTTTGGAGTTTGAAAGGCTACAGAAAGGCACACTGCTAGGCTGCTTTTCCCCTGGCGTCCTTGTGCATTTTGTACCACATCACCGCAAATTTGGGAAGTACTAGTTCAGAATATTATCATGCAGAAAAAACACAAAGATGACAAAATGATTATTGATTTATTTTTTAAATGTACTTATTTTTTCATTGATTTTCACCCTGAGCGCATGTCACTTACGTGTATATCGGTGAAATATACATTTAAGAATAAAAAATGAAGCAATTGAGATATGCAATTTCTTTATTACATAATTTGCCGTCCCATTCATTTTCAACAACAAAGCTCAGAGTGACCCAAATTGTTAATGAAAAATAGCTCAGCAGCAGCTAATCCCCAGTGAGACGGTCAGAACAGAGCTCGGCAGAGAGGATGTAGTAGACAGTAGGTGGTCTGAGCCAGATGTGCAGGGTGGCTCTCCGCCTCTACAGGACCATATGGAATACATTGTGTGTTCTGGACTCCTCTGAGGCTGAGCACTCTATTTGGCTGGTGAGGCAACCCCCTTCTCTCTGGAAGCCCTGGAATTGAGAAATACATCATGTTGGGTGGAGGAGGGACGGAGTCTGTTTAAAGGCTGGCTTCCTGTCTGGTTCTGCCTCCATATGGAGGCTGGGGTCTATGACCCACAGAGGGCCCTGTCCCATCACTGACCTGGCCCAGGGTTTGGAGGGACGAGCTTTCTTTCTTTACCTTCACCCAGTGAGATTTCTAACACTGTCTGTATATTTTCTGTGAAGATAATAGTTCTAATAAGTGGCAGTGTGTACAGAGAGAATGGCTCTCCAGATGTATACATACAGCTCCAAACACTGATTCCCGAGGTTGGTACAATTATTTCAATGAATTACCTAAGCATATCAAATAGAGAAAAAAAGGCAAATCATCCTCTATGAAATTGATGGCCAACATCTGAATTCATTTCACATGCCTGTGAAATTGTTCCCAAACAGAGCAAATCTCTCTCCAGCAGGGCCTGGAGGCTCCTCCAAATAGCCAGGAAAAACAGCCTCCATTGTTCCCTGCTAACACAGTTTTCATCGGTTTTGTTCTGTCAATTGAAAGGACTCTTCTACAGTCCTCAGAGCCCCTCCCCCCTGCCCCCTAATCTCAGTAGGCAGACACACACACAAACGTACACACGTATGTACGCACACACACACGTATGTACACACACACACACACACACGTATGCACACACACGCACACACACACACACGCACACACACACACGCACACACACACACGCACACACAAAGTAGATAATGGAGGAAGATATGAGGTGAAGTGAAGAAAAGTCTTGTTAACAGGATTATATGATGTGAGAGAGGAGAAACATTGGAAATTATGGATGTTGTTCCACGTCATGCAGCGCAAAATCTCCCATGGAGGAGGGGAACATGCCTCTCTACTTCCTATACTGTAAGTCTACAATTCTTCTACATTACATCAAACCTTCCTTTCTAAAATGTTTGAAGTGTATCCCTGATCAGCACAGTCTGTCTGCCTTAAACTTGTTTCCACACAAACCGTGAATACAAAACCACTAAATGGTTAATCAGTGATTTGTGTTTACAAGACATTACCAATGACCTCAGCACAAGAAGAACCTCATCCATTCCTTATGAGGAGAAAATTCCATAGCAGTATTTCATGTTGTCTGTGATATGTCCACAGGGAGAAGGACTGATGTCAATAACAGACTGTGTTTACTATTCATATCCCTTAAGTGGCTGGCTCATTAGCTGTTATTAACCTTTGTCTTTCAAGTTGCTTCTGGGTCTGAGAGCTGTTCAGTAAGGCTCTCATTAGCAGGGAAATGGTTCCAGTCTGTCACCTAAAGCCATTGTGACCAAAGAAACCTAAGGTAGCTAACGGCTCTGACTGACGTAGAGATGTGATGCTCCACTGGTGCCATAAAATAACCAACATTCCACCATAGGCTCGCTCTCTTGATGTGTGTTTTTACGGTGAAGGTCAACCCAAATTCACACTTGACGACTTTGAGACAAGTCACGCAATCTAAAGGTTTGAGGAGGACAGGCAAGATGATATGTATGCTGTCGAATTGCTGGTAATGGTTACACGATCTGGCACGCATGTGTGTGTGACTGTGATAAAGTGGAGTGAATGTGTAGGGGGAGGGGGTGCGTGCTTACGTCCTTGCTTGCATGTGTGTGTGCTAGAGGCAGGCAGGCAGGCAGGCAGGCAGGCAGGCAGGCAGGCAGGCAGGCAGGCAGGCAGGCAGGCAGGCAGGCAGACAGGAAGGCAGGCAGGCAGGCAGGCAGGCAGGGAGGCAGGCAGGCAGGCAGGCAGGCAGGCAGGCAGGCAGGCAGGCAGGCAGGCAGGCAGGCAGGCAGGCAGGCAGGCAGGCAGGCAGGCAGGCAGGCAGGCAGGCAGGCAGGCAGGCATTTTACTGCATTGTCTAAATTATCTACGAGGAGCCCTAAAACTTCCTTCGCTGCTTCTCACATCATATCATCGTGGGCCACAGAGTGGGCTGCAGTCTGAACTGTGGCTAATCGGGGAGGGAAGACGTAAACCCTGGAGCTGCAGAGACCATTCTACATGCCAGAGTGAAATATGGCCTGGGAAAGCCAACATCACACAGATTTGTGTGAAATGACGCTGCAGGATACACACGTTACAGAAATCCCATTTAGCACTCAGATTTGGTTCTTGACTTCTTCTTTCTTATCTCAAATTGGCTTTCATTTACTCCAGAGCATGGCAAGAGGTTTGCAAGAGGATTGTCCTCTCTGTCTTTCTGGTTAATCCTCTTTAGCTGTCCATGGAGCGTCAACATAAAAACATCTCCCTAATCAAGTTGTAATCCACATCTCCATTCATAATAGTGAGTGAGTGAGTGAGTGAGTGAGTGAGTGAGTGAGTGAGTGAGTGAGTGAGTGAGTGAGTGAGTGAGTGAGTGAGTGAGTGAGTGAGTGAGTGAGTGAGTGAGTGAGTGAGTGATATTTGCGGGCAAAGGAGGGTGGAGAAGTGCCATTTTAAGAAAGTAAAAAGCAATGTATTTACATTCACATATCAACTGTTTAAACTAAACATACCTAAAACCACTATCTAGGTTTGTTGCATGGAGAAATTAATAAATTGGTGTTGATCAGGAAGCATGTATCTACCGAGTTAGAATATTGATAGTGAAATATTCAATTTTATGTGTTTATCTTCAGATTTTAGTGACTTTACATCTCATAGGATATAGGTGCTTTGCTTTGATGAGGCACTCAGTCATTCACAGTGGGTCCCCTCTTCTCCTTTAAAACAATTCGCTCCGTAGGGAATAAACGTTATTATAATAAAGATTTGAAGACTAAAACAATCCATCAACTGTTTAAACTTTATTAAAACTCTATCACAAGTTGTAATGTAATTATTGCTTTAAGTACAATGTACCAACCTCTAAGGGAATAAACTCTGTTAATTCTAATAAAAATCATCAAAATCACGGTCATCCCTCACTTAGGGCTAATTTGACAACGTAAGCTTTTGAAGAGGAGTTTGGGATGAAAAGAGCAAGACTTGTGTCATCCTCATGGATCATTGTGCTGTTTCACGTCCGTTCTTTGAGCACACTAATCCATGTACTTCTATTGTTTAGGACAGACGTTACTGCTCTCAACAGCGTGTCGTTGCCATTTCCCTTCTTGACAGAAGGAGGACTACTTGTGTCCAATAGACAAACAACACAGGGTACGTAATTAAGACATCTACCTCACATTAAATCAATAGTTAAAGACGAGGTAAACTAGTGTTACAATCTTAAAGACTGCGACATAAAGGGAGAGACCAGCTAATGACAGCCACAATGCTGGGATACTGGGAGAGACTTTACTACATGTTAGGCAAGGAAGGAAACAGATACCTTTCCCACAGATGATGGTCGTTAATGAGAAGCATTGTTGGGGAGATGCTGATGATGAGAACATAATGGAGACAGACTTTTTAAATGATCTGTCAGATTCCATATCCAGCTGTGGTCTCCTCCAGTATCCCCCAGGATCCTGGAGACAGGCAGGAATAACAGCATTGCATGGATGACGACTGTTTGTGTAACAGTATAACTTTAGTCCGTCCCCTCGCCCATACCCGGGCTCGAACCAGGGACCCTCTGCACACATCATCAACAGTCACCCACAAAGCATCGTTACCCATCGCTCCACAAAAGCCGCGGCCCTTGCAGAGCAAGGGGAACCACTACTTCAAGGTCTCAGAGCAAGTGACGTCACCGATTGAAACGTTATTTAGCTCGCACCACCGCTAACTAAGCTAGCCGTTTCACATCCGTTACACTCACCCCCCTTTTGACCTTCCTCCTTTTCCGCAGCAACCAGTGATCCGGGTCAACAGCATCAATGTAACAGTATAACTTTAGACCGTCCCCTCTCCCATACCCGGGCTTGAACCAGGGACCCTCTGCACACATCGACAACAGTCACCCACGAAGCATCGTTACCCATCGCTCCACAAAAGCTGCAGCCCTTGCAGAGCAAGGGGAACCACTACTTCAAGGTCTCAGAGCAAGTGACGTCACCGATTGAAACGCTATTTAGCTCGCACCACCGCTAACTAAGCTATCCGTTTCACATCCGTTACATTTGGCAACTTTTAGAATAGTGTGTAGAAACTAGATTGCGTGCCAGACTTTTAGGAATTTGGTATGGATGCACTCCACCACAGACCAAGGGATGTATACACACTGTCAGGCTAAAGTTAAGTAAATGGACATTAGTCAATTCATGACTGTTTTACCGCATCAGGACCTCCTATCTACACTTACTGCGTTTCTTCTAAAATCTCCCCCATAGTGTGCAGAGACAATATATCATCCACTACAATCTGTGACTCAATCAACCAATTCATCAAATCAACTGCTTTTCAGAGAATTCTAGAAATTCAGAAGATCAGTTGTGTTCTCCAAGGATTTGATACTCCAATCTAAATTTTCCTTCTTCTCTATTTTCATGTCTGGACTCAGTCTGACACCTATAAAGGCGAATAGTTAGACAGAGATCTGAGCCAGAGGTCACCTGCTGTACTCTGAATGGCTATTTGATGTTTCATGACATTATTTAAAACCTTTGTCTATCGGGGGTGTCATTCACAAAATATGTCCATATACACACATTAAAGGCACATTCATCTGTCAGAACCTCACTGTTGTGTCTTACCTCTCCACCCAGACATGAGCTACCTGCTTCACAAAGCATAAACCATATTGCTTTGGACCAAGTTGTGCTGTTTAGGACAGCTCTACACAGCACTGTGTCTCATACATGATGATAAGGCCTGACTGGCATGACTGCACAGGGTCTAAAGAGACTCCATTTCTCCAGTCTAGAAACACTTCGGTGCTGTCAGTAAATATCCTATCTTCCTGTTATACAAGAATTACTTCTCCAAATGTACAGCCCCACATGCACATGGCTGCCATGTTCAACTGTGGTATGCTGCAGAAAACTTACCCAGGCCTCCATAAAGCCACCCACACTTTACACTCTCCTCCTCACACAGGACTGTATGTTTCCACTATGACTCGCAATGACTTTAATAGCTTTCCAGGTTCTTAGCCGTTACACAAAAATATTTGTAATTTTGTGATTTATGAAGAAAATATTTATTTCACTCTTTGTGTCTGCCAAAGAGTGTGTTTCTTCCTTGAACACAATATTGATTCGACAGCAGCTAAGTTGATGAACTTAATCAGAAAAATAGCATTTTGTTCCAGTGTAAACAACAACAGGGCCGCCAGCGAGCCTGAGACTGAGCCGGGGCCCAGAATGTTGTGAATTAACTCTGGCCTGGTTGCTCCAGTGAGGGGGACCAGCTCATCTGACAAATTTGAACACCAAAGGGGGTTAACCTGACCGTTCCTTGACCCGGCTTCATTTTCAGGATACTAAAAAGCACCGAGCTGCTCAAGCGGAACATATGGAGGTGCAAAAGACAGGGAATCACGGAACATTATCCGCCTAATTACACAATGAGAAGAGTGGCCTGCTGGCAGCATCCACACTGCACATAATGTTCAATGTGTCTGTGTCGGAGACACTGGCCCCGGTCCCAGCCCCGCTCAGTATCCCACCTGCAGGGAGCCTTGTCTGGGACAGAATGGGGGGCTGGAGCAGAGAAAACACAGATCATACATTTATGAGCCTTTTCCTTAGAGGTGAGAGCTAGAGAAAAAAGAGAAGCAGCCTGCTTCATGTCCTATTACATAGAATAGCACAGATGCTGTGCAGATGATCTGATTTTGGTCACCAGGACACAGGAGATGTGTTTTTTTTTCACAAGGTGTTTTTGCAGGAGACGTTGTATACAATCTGTTCAGCCATGTGTTGTTTAGAAGGCATTGGTATTGACACACTCAGCTTATACTGTAGCCTGTGTCCAGGTGATAACTTGTCATGCTGATGGTCAAAGGTGATGTTGTCCTTTAATGAATATTTTTTCCCTTTACAAACATGTATGGCCCAGAAAGCAGAAAAGAGAAATAACAAAACATCACTTACTTACATTGTTACAGGCTTTGGTTTTTCCATTTATATTTTGAGGTTGGACATTAGCATGTTAGCAAGTTGGGTACACAGACTGGTGTCACCTGATTAGTCAGCTGTAGCAGTGCGTGGGTAAAATCAATGAGGAAGCCAAGCTTTCTGTGGTGAGATTCAGCCACTTGCGAAATGATAGAAAATTATGAAAACACAGAGAGAGATATTAATTAATAATTTGTATGTATTTATTGGTGTAGTGGCTTCTTCCTCGCTGAGCGGCCTTTGAGGTTATGTCGATATAAGACTTGTTTTATTGTGGATATAGATACTTTTGTACTTGTTTCCTTCAGCATCTTCACATGGTCCTTTGCTGTTGTTCTGGCACTTTTCGCACCAAAGAACGCATCTCCTTCCTGAGCGGTATGACGGCTGCGTAGTCCCATGTTGTTTATACTTGCGCACTATTGTTTGTATGGATGAACTTGGTACCTTCAGGCATTTGGAAATTGCTCCCAAGGATGAACCAGACTTGTGGAGGTCTACCATTTTGGGGTCTTGGCTGATTTCTTTAGGTTTCCCATGATGTCAAGCAAGAGGCACTGAGTTTGAAGGTAGGCCTTGAAATACATCCACAGGTACACCTTCAATTGACTCAAATGGTGTCAATTAGCCTATCAGAAGCTTCTAAAGCCATGACACAATTTTCTGGAATTTTCCAAGCTGTTTAAAGGCACAGTCAACTTAGTGTATGTAAACTTCTGACCCACTGGAATTGTGATACAGTGAATTATAAGTCAAATAATCTGTCTGTAAACAATTGTTGGAAAAATTACTTGTGCCATGCACAAACTAGATGTCCTGACCAACTTGCCAAAACTATAGTTTGTATAACAAGAAATGTGTGGAGTGGCTGAAAAATAGTTTTAATGACTCCAACCTTATTCTATGTAAACTTCCAACTTCAACTGTGTACCCGTTACTGACAGGTGTGTAAAATTGAGCACACCACCATGCAATCTCCATAAGTAAACATTTGCAGTGGAATGGCCTTTCTGAAGAGCACAGTGACTTTCAAAGTTGCCACAGTCATAGGATGCCATCTTTCCAACAAGTCAGTTTGTAACATTTCTGCCCTGCTAGAGCTGTCCCGGTCAACTGTAGGTGCTGTTATTGTGAAGTGGAAACGTTCAGGAGCAACAACGGCTCAGTCACAAAGTGGTAGGCCACATAAGCTCATAGAATGGGACCCCCAAGTACTGAAGTGCGTAGCACATAAAATATTGTCTGTCCTTGTTTGCAACACTCACTACCGAGTTCCAAACTGCCTCTGGAAGCAACGTCAGAACTGCAAGAACTGTTTGTCGGGAGCTTCTTGAAATGGGTTTCCATGCAGCAACAGGAGGGGGGGGGGACCAACTCCATATTAATGCTTTTGGATTTTGTAATAAGATGTTCGATGAGCAGGGGTCCACATACTTTTGGTCATGTAGTGTATTTGTGGAAGCCTGGCTTCCCTTGGCATCCATGAATACAGGGCACTGTCAGTCAATATGTGTTACACCTGTGCTGGCTTGTCATCTCGTTAGTCAGAAGTGATTTCACCTGTGCTGATATTTAAGAGTTGCTTGCCCAGTGCTCCAGTGATCTTGAGAGATGTGGAGGGCTAACACCTTTAGTTGTCGCTCCCTATTTGATATCTAAGACGCAAATCTTTATCTGATATTCCTTGTTTCAGTTTTGCTCCACATTTTGGTTTTCTATAAGTTTGGTGTGAGTTTTAATTTTGTTTGCCTCTTCTTGGTGGAAGAGTTTGTGGACAGCGGAGTCAATCACCACCTTCCGGAGACACCTGAAACCCCACCTCTTTAAGGAATACCTAGGATAGGATAAGTAATCCCTCTCACCCCCCCCCTTTAAGATTTAGATGCACTATTGTAAAGTGACTGTTCCACTGGATGTCATAAGGTGAATGCACCAATTTGTAAGTCGCTCTGGATAAGAGCGTCTGCTAAATGACTTAAATGTAAATGTTGGGCAAATTTAGTGGCCACTCATGGCGGCTGTCTTTTAGGTCCCAGTTGTTTGTTGTTGCTAATCAACTTTCAGTGGACGCTCCCATGAGTGTCTTTCAAAACACCTCCTGAACACCACCTGTTTCGTTTTGTTTGTTGTCGGTGACATTTTGTTAGTTCCCCCTTCTGTTTGAGAGACTATTTTTGGTTTCTTGCTGGGGAATGTACAATGTATGAAGGTATCAATCATTAAAACTTTTCCATACAGCTCCTATTAAAATGTACAAATGTAAAGCTTATAGAGTGATACGGTTTCTAGAATGCTGAAGACTTGCTGAATGACAAGATAGAGATAATAATACAGGATGATGAAGGGAGTGTTGTGGCTTTCCCAGTAAATACAAGAACTGAGCCTTGGCCCCGGCTCTTCATTTCCTCTTCATTTTTACAAATGACCCCTTAATTACACAATAGACAATTTGCTGCAAAGCCACAGCACATTCCATCTCCAGTTTTTGGAAACATTTTGTAATTTAACAAATTAAATGGATTAGACAAGTATAAACTGTGACATTCCAAAATGAGATCAAAATTAAACATACACTACATTGATTTTGTTGGCTGCTCATCCCAAATAATTGATGACCGTGATAATTAGCAATCCAGTAAACTATAAACTCTGGAAAGAAAGGAAAGAAGAGAACATTTGAACCAATTTGCGATGAAAATGATTCTATGTTCTATTGCTTTAAGCTCATGTTCCTGAGAAGAGTATGACTAGTCACTAAGGTACATGGAACTATTTGAATAACTAAATTATGATATGCAAATATTCTCACAAATATCTAATTCAGGTACCTGAAAATGGGATCTGACCAGTGAGTTGCGCAGTAGGGGTAATTCAAAGACAACCTTGGCAATGAACATTCGTCATCTGGAGCACTAGTGGATTCATCATTACGCATCAGGCACCCAGGGTGAGGAATGCGTAATTAAACTGTGCCCTAATACGGGTCCGTCAGACAGCTAACAAAATCGGGGTCATCTGGAAGGCATTTCTACTTGTACTTTTTCCCTTCTCCTGCTCATTTTAATCTCTTAGTAGAATCTCCACCCCCTGCTCCCTGGGGAGTCTGGGGCTCAGTGACCAAGCTCCGTGCACGCTAGGCCGGCATGGCACGCAAGCTCATCTCTGCTCCCTTCCTTAGCACGCAAAAACTCAAATGAGAAAAACAAATAACTGTACATAATGCATGGCTTCGAATCAGTGCCACCTAAAGTAAAAAATATGTCAAGCAGACCATCGTGAAGGGTGAGGACATGACTACATGCGACACTTTTCCTGTTTAAATTTGGATGTAAGCTAGCTTTCAGTGATAATACAGTAGCCTATAGAAATTCTGTGCATATTTAGGCAAGTTTGTTATCCTCCAAACTAGGCCTATCACGGAGATTGTATCACTAAATATTGTGTTATTACATCCTTATAACATGTTTTTTTACACTCTTATAACGCAAATGAGAAACGAATATATATTGAACATGTGTAATAAGACAAATAATCAAACTTGGCCTACAATGTGCTCTTTTCACACAGAATAGTAGGCCTAGTCAATTGTTTCTCGTAATCTCGTTATTTACATATCTTTGAGGTTATTGACCGCAACCCAACTGTCAGTGGATTCACAACCATCAATCCTGCACACATTAGGTCTACACGCAAGGGCATTCCGTGACAGAAATGCTGCATCCGAGGTGAGCAAACCCTATCATTTCCTCAGGAAGAGTTTGATGTAATTGCTTTCTGTTCCAGCTTTGATTTTGTCATTTAGACTTGACTTGTCTCTAGTTCAACAGGTTATGCAAACAGAGGCTGCGAAAATAGTATCAGCTGCAATTCGGCAGCCGAAGTAGCCTAACTACAGGTAATTTGGCCCTTCAACAATAACCACGCGCACAGGATGGGAATGCTTGCTAATCAGGGCCTAGACATAACAAAGAGTGCCAAGAGGAAAATAACAATAACCTTGCAATACTCTAATGAGGAAAAATAAACATTTTAGTCCTATGCATCAGAAAGAAAGCATTTAGATGACATGAAAAGTACTATCAGACATAAGTAATCAGACATAAGTGAAACAAATCATTGAGGTTCATGAAACATTAAAAATAACTTAACCCAATTGTGTTTAGGTTAACGTAAATACATGATGCCGTTTTATAAATGTAGCCTATAATCCAAATCAATGAAAGCATTTAGCTTGTGAACATTCTTTTTTTATTCTGAGTTGCATGTGTATCCTGAAAAAAAAAACACTTCAAATAAGTTTGAAATGTTATGCTTTTCAATGGCTGTCTTTGAACAAAGAGCCCAATGGAAAACATCCTGTGTCCAGAAGTTAATATTTCTGTATTAACATAAATGAGATTCACCAGCAGGGGCACAACGTTGGTTTTAGAAGTGGGGGAAACATAGTTATTATTATTATACTTTTTATCCAGTCGGATTAACACTCCAAACAGCCTACCCGACCGCTCGGAGGCATCAGCATGGTCCTAAAGCACATCACTGCTTTGATTTGTATCACATTCCAATAATAAAACTGGGGGGGGGGGGCAAAAATGTAATTTCAGAATGTGGGGGAGACAAGTCCATCCCCAGTGAAAGTTGCACCCCTGCTCACCAGAGCAGTATGTCCTCACCTCACCTCAGTTTAAGAGGTCATCATTGGACTTACAGTGCATTTGGAAAGTACAAACAATACCCCCTAATGTTAAAGTGGAATTATGGTTTTCAAAAAAAATAAAAATTAATAAAAATTGGAAATCTGAACTATCTTGAGTCAATAAGTATTCAACCCCTTTGTTATGAAAAGTCTAAATAAGTCCAGGCGTAAAAATGTGCTCAACAAAATCACATAATAAGATGCATGGACTCACTCTGTGTGCAATAATAGTGTTTAAAATGATTTTGGCATTCTCTCAAAGAGCTTCATGAGGTAGTCACCTGGAATGCATTTCAATTAACAGGTGTGCCTTGTTAAAAGTTCACTTGTGGAATTTCTTTAATTTCTTAATGCGTTTGAGACATTCAGTTGTGTTGTGACAAGGTAGGGGTGGTATACAGAAGATAGCCCTATTTGGTCAAATACAAAGTCCATGGTATGGCAAGAACAGCACAAATAAGCAAAGAGAAACAACAGTCCATTATGACTTTAAGACATGATGGTCAGATGAAACTGGCTCTCACAAGGACCGCCACAGGAAAGGAAGACCCAGAGTTACCTCTGCTGCAGAGGATAAGTTCATTAGAGTTACTAGCCTCAGAAATTTCAGCCCAATAAATGCCTCACAGAGTTCAAGTGACAGACACATCTCAACATCCACTGTTCAGAGGAGACTGTGTGAATCAGGCCTTTATGGTGAAACTGCTGCAAGGAAACCACTACTAAAGGACACCAATAAGATGAGACTTGCTTGGGCCAAGAAACACAAGCAATGGACATTAGACTGGTGGAAATCTGTCCTTTGTTCTGATGAGCTCAAATGTGAGATTTTTGGTTCCAACCGCTGTGTCTTTATGAGACGCAGAGTAGGTGAACTGATGATCTCTGCATGTGTAGTTCCCACTGAAGAATGGAGGAGGAGGTGTGGGGGTGCTTTGCTGAGAACACTGTCTGAGATTTATTTAGAATTCAAGGCACACTTAACCAGCATGTCACGGGTGTTGTTGGATGTGGACCAAAGTGCAGCGTGGTGAGCGTACATTTATCTTTTTATTTAAGGAATGTCACCAACAAAACAAGACACAAGATAAACAACCGTGAAGCTTACAGGGCTAAGTGCCACTAACAAAGTTAACTACCCACACTGAAAGGAGGGAAAAAGGGCTACCCAAGTATGATTCCCAATCAGAGACAACGATAGACAGCTGTCCCTGATGGAGAACCATACCCGGCCAAAACATAGAAATAAAGAAACCTAGAAAACAAAAAATAGAATGCCCACCCCACATCACACCCTGACCTAACCAAATAGAGAAAAAAAGGGTGTGACACTGTAACGGCGTTCGTCTGTTGAAAGAAGAGAGTCGGACCGAAATGCAGCGTGTAGGTTAATCATGACTTTAATGAAATAAATCGCGGTACATGAAATAACTGAATACTAAATACAAAAACAACAGAACGGAACGTGAAACTAATTACAGCCTATCTGGTGACTACAACACAGAGACAGGAACAAACACCCACGAAATACAAAGCAAAACTCAGGCTGCCTAAATATGGTTCCCAATCAGAGACAACGATAAGCACCTAACTCTAATTGAGAATCGCCTCAGGCAGCCAAACCTATACCACACCCCTAATCAGCCGCGATCCCAAATAATACAAACCCCAATACGAAACACAACATATAAGCCCATGTCACACCCTGGCCTACCCAACCATATAACAAAAACACAAAATACAATGACCAAGGCGTGACAGACACAGCATTGCTACCACAGCATTCTGCAGTGATATGCCATCCCATCTGGTTTGCTCTTTGTTGGACTATAATTTGTTTTTCAACAGGACAATGACCCAACACATCTCCAGGCTGTGTAAGGGCTATTTGACCAAGAAGGAGAGTGATGGAGTGCTGCATCAGAGGACCTGGCCTCCGCAATCACCCTACCTCAACTCAATTGAAATGGTTTGGGATTATTTGGGCCGCAGACTGAAGGAAAAGCAGCCAACAAGTGCTCAGCATATGTGGGAACTCCTATAAGACTGTTGGAAAAGCATTCCAGGTGGATTTGGTTGAGAGAATGCCAAGAGTGTGCAAAGCTGTCATCAAGGCAAAGGGTGGCTACTTTGAAGAATCTCAAATAGAAAATATATTTGGATTTGTTTCACACTTATTTGGTTACTACGTGATTCCATATGTGTTATTTCATAATGTTTTGTGTACACTATTATTCTACAAGGTAGAAAATAGTCAAAAATAAAGAAAAACCCTGGAATGAGTAGGTGTGTGCAAACTTTTCACTTAAAATATTATTATATATTATATATATATAATGGGCGATTGGAAATTATGCAAACAATTACATTCATAGAAGCCACAATATATCTGTAATATTAAAGCTGATCTACCACCTAAAAAAATGTAAATGTATATTTTTAAACACAACCAGGCTGCTATGATCATGCCACTCAGATCACTGAGCGAAGTACATGGGGTGAACGTTCTGCATGACAAGCAATTTCATTGTAAACTCATACCATATTCATGGCCACACTCATGTTTATGTATATTATTCTCTTTGTTAATCATTAGTAATTTATGTCACTCTTTGTCTTGAATTATGAATAGATTGCAACAGTCTTTATAGCATGCATGCTACGAGGATAAACAGGCCTTGAATGCAGGGAAAATGTCCTCAACATGTGAAAAGGTTTCAGTAATTCAATGACACTTAGTTGAACAGCATTTTCATACTAATTCAAAAGGTTCAACAGATATTGACCGCACATTGGCCATCATGGCTCTCGTGTGAAAAGGTGGCGTCATTCCACAGGCCAAGAGCTAGGCTATTTATACACTTCAAGATTTACAACAAGTGTTGTTTATCTTTGTGCACATTACGTGCCAGCTCTACTTTTCCCCAACTACTGTGTCAGGATGTTATCATTTTACTAAAGTGAATGATGCCTAAATGTTCCTTTTTAAGTCCTCCTTTTATACTGCAGTCAAGACAGTGGCCATGTTGGAGCTGTGAGCCACTGGGCACAGATACCAATTCAACGTCTATTCCACATTTGATCAATGTAATTTCATTGAAATTATGTGGAAACAATGTTGATTCACCAGTGTGTGCCCAGTGAGAAGTGTCTGTCTTTGTGACCTCATACCGTACATGGCCAGCCCTGAAAAAATGCAGTCATGTCAAACTTCAGCATCTCAAACTAGCAATGTCCGGTGGTTACCTCCTTGACTGGCTGGGATGGCCAAGGCCCAGGGGATGTTTTGGTTGGTCTGTTTACTGGTTTGCCTGGGATTTTTTGGCAGTCTTGTTTTCAATATTGGCTCACCAGTGTTCTTTCTAAAGCCTAATCTACACTGAAATTCCTGCATTCCCCTTTGCTCTTCCCCTTTCCCAAGTCCCACCGGCTCAACAAATGCCTGTTGGACCCCTGGCTTTCCTCTCCTCTCTGCCCCCCTCCTTCCTGCCTGTCAGTGCTGTGCGTGACAGTAGCTCACTGAGAAGTGGAAATTAGACTAGTAAACAATGATTAGCTCCAGGGCTGGGGCAGCCTGGTCTACATTTACATTTACATTTAAGTCATTTAGCAGACGCTCTTATCCAGAGCGACTTACAAATTGGGTCCTGTCTCCACGCGCCTGCCGCCAGAGCATTATATGCAACATGAAGCCCTCCAAGCCCCTTCCCATCCCCAGTACCTTCCCACCACTCTTCTCCCCACCCCAGCAGAGTCAGCTTGGGGTCAGGGACAAACTTTCACAGCCAGGTTACAGGAGATAATCACAGGCAAACACGGCAGCCACACGCAAAAAGAACACACATGAGCCCCCGCCTGCCGTAACCCTGGCTCTAATTAGAGGTGATGGGGATGCGAGTGGCCACATGTGTATGAAGGAGAGCAGGAGGAGGAGGAGGTCAGTTATGGTGTAGTGTTACACACACAGAAGAATTACCCTGTAGCGAGAGAACAATGAGACAAGCGAGAAATAGTCATCCAAGTGAAGCAGTGCCTTTTGTTCTGAGACACCTACAGCACCCGATTCACAGGAAGGCCAAAAAGATCAGCAAGGACATCAACCACCCATGCCACTACCTGTTCACCCCGCTATCATCCACAAGGTGAGGTCAGTGCAGGTGCATCAAAGCTGGGACTGAGAGACTGAAAAATAGCTTCTATCTCAAGGTTGTCAGACTGTTAATTAAATAGCCATCACTAGCCGGCTTCCACCCGATTACGTAACCCTGCACCTTAGAGGCTGCTGCCCTATATACACAGACTTGGAATCAATATTGTTGCGAACTGTTAGATACTACTACACTGTTCGAGCTAGGAACACAAGCATTTCCCTACACCAATAATAACATCTGCTAAATATGTGTATGTGACCAATACAATTTGATTTGATTTGACATTGCTGTGTCTGGTTAACCGAGGAATCATGCTGGATGCTTTCGTGTTTCAGGAACACCACATTTCTGCTGACAAAACAGGGAGAGGGAAGTGAACAGCTTCTAGACATAGTTATGAAGTTGGATAACTATTAAAAACAGAAAAGAGAGACCAATTTCATTTTGAAGTACAGAGGGTCAAACAACTATTATTATTATTATTATTATTATTATTATTATTATTATTATTATTATTATTATTAATATTATTTACCTCATTGAAGGTATAATATGCAGAATTACAGATTGTGGCTTCAATTGTATCCAAACTATGGAATAATGATGCATTTTCACATTTCTCTCAACCAATTAAAAGAAACAACCAATTAAACCTAGTAGTAAAACATACACATACAGAGCATGTTTAATGTACCTTCTGACATTTGAGCAATGCCCTACATTGCATGATTTTACCTGTATTCCATTTCAAGTCTCAGAGGAACAAGACAAACTTAAAACCTTTGTGTTTTTTTTTAAGTTTAAGTTTGTTCCACCTGAGCGAGTCTGTCTACAAGTCAGAGACCACTATGATGACACACCAAATGTGTTTGATGGATCCTTGTTGTCTTCGTCTAATGCCTCTTAAGGGGAAAGTAATCAGATTATGTTACTGATTTTGGGTAATCCAAAAGTTACGTTATGGATTACAATTCTGGACAGGCAACTAGTAACATTTAGAAAGTAACCTACCCAACCCTGAATGTAATGAGGACTAAAGTTTTTAATAAAAACTCAGCTCAAATAATATTTGAATCAACTTAAGAAAGGTTAAGCAGATTGATCTCTTAAAGATATTCTCTGGTACTTTTGTATACTTTTTAGCCAGTAGTGCTCAGGAGCCAAAAGGGCTCCCAGGATATTGCGTACTACATCACAAATGTGCAGATATGTGCACCACGTCATTGCTGGCTCTCTCGCTCTACTGTGTGTGCGTCTTGCTGGCTGTCACTCAAATGCCGAGGGGCTGAAGCTCATTGGCTGAAACTTGAATTGCTAGGGGGCTGGCCCACGTGACAGTAAATGTATGGGAAATGCCATCACACAGCTTCCAGAAAACAGTAGCTTTCAAACTGGCTACGTGAGGTAATAGATTATGCATGTATGAACTACAACACATCCAGCCCAAAGTGGGAGGTTTAAAAATACTTAGTAGTCGCCAAAGTACCGGAGCATATCTTTAATTACTATTATTTAACCTCAGCTATGAAAATAGACTATGCAATGATTAAATAATCTAGACCAAAAAATCTGTAACACCCATAGCGATAATTCCCCCTCCCCCTTTCCCGTTTACTCATGCCCCAATAATGAGTGACTGTGCTGGAGTATTACTGAAGTCTCTGTCCCCCTAACTTACTGCCTCACATTTAGAAAATGTTAGTGCCTTCAATTAGGGTCATTACCTCCCTGCAAAAATAAACTTCACAGTTGGTGAGAACTAGAAACACAAATATCTTCTTTGACACTGGGGGGGGGTTGCCTCTGGAACTAAAATTCAACTTTGATTTCAATAAAGAATAAACTGTACTTTGTAATGCATGCCAAGGTCAAGGCTCAGGTTGACCATGATGTGTGCTACCAGGCATGAAAGCATGATATACTGTATTTCAGGTACCAAAACCGACATCTTTAGTGTCACCATTCCACCTTCCACCTTTCGAGGGATCAGAATGTCATTCAACCCTTTTGATCTCCTGAAAAGTTTCCTCCTAACTCTTTGGCACTCAAGAGCCACTTCAGAGAGCACCCAGAGGGCACCTGAGGTGTATTGTGATATTATATAAAGAAAGCTGCCATTGGATGGCTCTAACCTGGTCTCAGAGCATTTCGTATTATTCTGTACGTAATTCCAAGACACTCCATTTAGCATGATATGTTAAGTTTCGTATGGTATGTATTCATTTGTGGTTGTTCATCACCCATTTCCTATGATATGGTACTAATTACAATTCATATTATACATTGGCAAGAAAAAAAGTATGTGAACCCTTTGGAATGACCTGGATTTCTGCATAAATTAGTCATACAATTTGATCTGATCTTCAACTAAGTCACAACAATAGACAAACAGTGTGCTTAAACAATACAAATTATTCTATTTTTCTTGTCTGAATTGAATAGATCATTTTAATATTCACAGTGTAGGTTGGGAAAAGTATGTGATCCCCTAGGCTAATGACTTTTCCAAAAGCTAATTGGAGTCCAATCAATGAGACGAGATTGAAGATGTTGGTTTGAGCTGTCCTGCCCTATAAAAAACATTCACAAAATGTGAGTTTGCTATTCACAAGAAGCATTGCCTGATATGAACCATGCCTCAAACAAAAGAGATTTCAGAAGACCTAAGATTAAGAATTGTTGACTTGCATAAAGCTGGAAAGGGTTACAAAAGTATCTCTAAAAGCCTTGATGTTCATCAGTCCACGGTAAGACATATTGTCTATAAATGGAGAAAGTTCAGCACTGTGCTACTCCCTAGGAGTGGCCGTCCTGCAAAGATGACTGCAAGAGCACAGCGCAGAATGCCCAATGAGGTAAGAAGAATCCTGGAGTGTCAGCTAAAGACTTACAGAAATCTCTGGAACATGTTAACATCTCTGTTGACGAGTCTACGATACATAAAACACTAAACAAGAATGGTGTTCATGGGAGGACACCACGGAAGAAGCCACTGCTGTCCAAAAAAACATTGCTGCAAGTCTGAAGTTCGCAAAATAGTCCCTTGGATGTTCCACAGCACTTCTGGCAAAATGTTCTGTGGACAGATGAACATAAAGTTGATTCGTTTGTAAGAAACACACAACACTATGTGTTGAGAAAAAGGGCACTGCACACCTACATCAAAACCTCACCCCAACTGTAAAGTATGATGGAGGGAGCATCATGGTTTGGGGCTGCTTTGCAACCTGATTTAAAATGCTGTGACATGACCTCGAGAGCGGTTCACACCAGACATCCTAAGAATATTGCTGAACTGAAACAGTTTTGTAAAGATGAATGGTCCAAAATTCCTCCTGGCCGTTGTACAGGTCTGATTCGCAACTACAGAAAATGTTTGGTTGAGTTTATTGCTGCCAAAGGAGAGTCAACCAGTTATTAAATCCAAAAGTTCACATACTTTTCCCACCCTGCACTGTAAATGTTTACATGGTGTGTTCAATAAAGACATGAAAACATATCATTTTTTGTGTGTTATTAATTTAAGTTAGATGAAGATCAGATCAAATTTTATGACCAATTGATGCAGAAATCCAGGTAATTCCAAAGGGTTCACATACTTTTTCTTGACCATGTATGTTACAAATTTGCAAAACATATGATATGTTACGAATTCTAGCTAGGTGGCTAACATTAGCTAGCTGGTTAACATTAGCTAGGCTAGGGGTTAAGTTTATACAAGAAAATATTTAACTAGGCAAGCCAGTTAAGAACACATTCTTATTTACAATGACGGCCTACCCCGGACCAATTGTGCGCCACCCTATGGGATTCCCGATCACAGCTGGATCTGATACAGCCTGGATTTGAATCGTGGACTGTGGTGATGCCACTTACACTGAGATGCCGTGCCTTAGACCACTGCCCCACTCGGTAGCCCAGGGTTAGGGTTAAGGTTAGGGTTAAGAGTAGGAGTTAAGGTAGGGTTAGGGGAAGGGGAAGGGGAAGGGTTAACTAAAAGTGTTACGGTTAAGGTTAGGAGAAGGGGAAGTAGTTGCAAAGTAGCTAAAAAGTAGTAAGTAGTTGAAAAGTTGCTAATTAGCTAAAATGCTAAAGTTGTCTGTGATTAAATTCAAACTCGCAAACTTTGGGGTTGCTAGACTTTAGGTTCAGGGTAAGGGTTAGCTAAAAGGCTTAAGGTTAGGGTTAGGAGAGGGGTTAGCTAAAAGGGTTAAGATTAAGGGCAGGGGATTTTGTTTCAAAGTAGCTAGAAAACAGTAAGTAGTTGAAAAGTTGCTAATTATCTAAAATGCTAAAGATTCGAACTCTCAATCTTTTGGTTTTTGCCTTAAGTAACCATCTGTCCTATGCAAATATATGAAACATAACATACCATACTAAATGGAGTGTCTCGGATTATGTACAGAATAATATGAAAGGCTCTGAGACCAGGTTGCTGGCTCATATCGGAAACATGGCTCTCACGCAAAACTACAGCCACTTTTATGCTTTGTAAAGGCTTGAAGAAATGCTGTAGCATGAGACCTGCTGAAAATATGAATATACATTGTTCATGGATTTTCTCTGATAAGATTTCGTACTTTATGTTTAGAGGTGTTTGTATAAGCATACTTATGTAAGGCAAGTTAGTCTATTTACCTGTATTGCAAATGCAACATTGTATTTATCATTTTTAAATAACCTGATAGTTTTACACAGGCAGGAAGTTCTTCATAATGACAAAATAAACAGTCTATATATGGTCTATAGACAATATTTCAATCCACACTTGGATAATTATTTTAGTTGCATCCATGTGAACTATGGGTCATTTTAATTTTATATCACTAGACAGATGTGTAAGAGCCACCCAATACCTTATCAAGATGGAGGTTAATTTAATTTAAACACTTCTGATAGTTACCCATCCCTAGTTCAATAAGCTAAATGTAATTTAGGCTATTCAAGAAAGGAAATTCAGACAATGATGGAAGATCTAACATAATTGTATTATTACAAATATTATTTGTTTCATCTTCTGCGCAATATTTTGGAAACCTTCGGACTCGGGTAGGCTCATACGCAACTTTCACTGACCTTCAGAGTTCGATTTGAACCACGAGGTAGTTGAGTGATTTAAAATATTATCACAAAGATATACAACTTGCTATATGCAGCACTAAAAGAACGCAATGTGCAACAACGCGTTGCACAGTACCAGAAAAGTAGTAAAACTTAATGAAAACCCTTGCTTTTTAAATACATGTATTAGGCTACATGGCACCATGAGAACATTCATAATTTTATGAAAGAGACTAAACAGAGTTTCAGTTAGGCTAATTATGGAGAGAATAGAATGTCCATGCAGAGGCGCACAAAAGCCAACCAACCATACGTTATCGACTATATGAGAAACAAACCGCTATACGCTTTTCTGTACCAAACTGTTTTCTAAGTATAAGAAAGCATAACAAATTTAAAATGGGATCGTCTGTCACTATTCGAGTTTGTAAAATAATCGTCACTTTCCTCCTAAACTTGTCACTAGTTACTGGAGCTCACCTCCGGGGACAGCGGTTGCTCTTGCGCGCTCTGTTTCCTAGTGCGCGGCGCGCGTCGCGATCCAACAGCAGAAAGATAATATATAGTGCAGGGCTACCACAATGGGAGGAGTATGAAAATAATGCTGAGCCCTGCCCACAGACTGCAGACATATAAGACACCGTGCTGACTAGAGAACAACTTCACCATAACTCACCAAGCTTAATCTGAGATAATTTCCCAAGAAGTACTGAGACTGTCACCATGGTCTCTGCAGGACACTTTGGAGTTTAAATTAACTGAACTAGTTTTATATTAGATGGAATCATTGAAATTGAATATCACAAAATCACTTGTGAAAAGTAAGCTGGGCTAAAACTGACTGAGAGTGCTGAAAAAAGTTGAACTTTTTTGTACTGTTTTTCTATTCACAATATCTGTCTCCAGGAATAGGTAATAAATCATCTAGAACCATGGCACTGCTGGACACAGAGTTTGAGGTGAAGGGCAGCAGCAGCATCATCAGGGAGTGGAGTGGACAGGTCCAGCCAGCGCTGGTCGCCTCCTTGGTTTTCCTCTTCTGTCTGGAAGCCTGTCTGTGGGTCAGGAATCTCAGACTCAAGAGAAGGCTGCCAGGACCTTTTGCCTGGCCAGTGGTCGGCAACGCCATGCAGCTGGGGCAGATGCCTCATATCACCTTCTCCAAGCTGGCAAAGAAGTACGGCAACGTGTATCAGATAAGACTGGGCTGCAACAACATAGTGGTGCTTAATGGAGACGCAGCAATACGAGAAGCCTTGGTTCAGCACAGCACAGAGTTTGCAGGCAGACCTGACTTTGTGTCTTTTCGGATGATTTCAGGAGGCAGGAGCATGACATTCACTAACTACAGCAAACAGTGGCAAATGCACCGGAGAATTGCACAATCTACCATTCGAGCTTTCTCCTCTGCAAACAGCCAGACCAAGAAAGCATTTGAGCAGCACGTTTTAGGAGAATCTATGGATCTTGTGCAGGTATTTCTGAGAATGAGTGCTGATGGACGATATTTTAATCCCGCTCATGAATTTACAGTCGCTGCTGCAAATGTAATCTGTGCCCTGTGCTTTGGAAAACGTTATGGCCATGATGATATTGAGTTTAGAACTCTCCTAGGCAAAATGGACAAGTTTGGAGAGACGGTGGGGGCTGGCAGCTTGGTGGATGTCATGCCCTGGCTTCAGAATTTCCCAAATCCTGTCCGCAGCGTCTACCAGAATTTCAAACACATAAATGAGGAGTTTTTTGCCTTTGTGAAAGACAAAGTGGTGCAGCACAGAGAAACCTTCAACCCTGATGTGACCCGGGACATGAGTGATGCTATCATTAATGTGATTGAGCACGGAAAGGACAGTGGACTGACCAAAGACTTCACAGAAGGAACAGTCACAGACCTTATTGGAGCCGGCCAAGACACAATGTCAACCATTTTACAATGGATTCTCCTGCTTTTGATCAAATACCCCATCATCCAAACCAAGTTGCAGGAGCAGATTGACAAAGTGGTAGGCCGTGACAGGCTGCCCTGTATTGAGGACAAAGCCAGCCTGGCTTACCTAGATGCCGTTATCTATGAGACCATGCGCTACACCAGCTTTGTACCCCTCACCATCCCCCACTCCACCACCTCAGATGTTACCATCGAAGGCTTCCACATCCCCAAAGACACAGTGGTCTTCATCAACCAGTGGTCTGTCAACCACGACCCTTTACAGTGGAAGGACCCACATCTCTTTGACCCTTCACGTTTCCTAGATGAAAGCGGTGCCCTTGACAAGGACCTGACCAACAGCGTCATGATCTTCTCCACTGGTAAGAGGCGATGTATTGGCGACCAGATTGCCAAAGTGGAAATCTTTTTATTTACAGCCATCTTGCTTCACCAGTGTACCTTTGAGAGCAACCCCTCAGAGACCCTGACCCTTGGTTGTTCCTATGGGCTCGCACTGAAGCCCCTGCACTACACCATCACAACCAAGCTCAGGGGGAAGCTGCTCGGTCTGGTGTCACCTGCATAAAAATCTCATCCCAATATTGTGACTCAAGGCCAGTAGAAACTATAAGTTTGCCAAGCAATGATATTTTACAGTGAGTATTAGTAAACATGCACTGAATGTTGTTGTTGAGTGTAATATTTCATATTTAATATTTAATTCATATCTGATCACAATTTATTATGTTTGCATTGTTGTTGATACAGGATTGAAAGTATGATTACAGTGATGGAAAGTTTGCTAGGTATAGCTTTTTCTCCTGTGTTGGGGGGGGGCCAGGGGTCATGGGGTCAATCAATTTGAACAGGTTCTCAAACTATGTACTTGATCATTTTCTTTAAGGAAGTATACTTTTGTTTCATATACATTTTGAGTTTTGGGCGTACTTCATATACAGTATTCAGCATGTTAACATATCAAAATATGTGCAGGAAACTAGAATATTCCTCAACAGTCAATGGAAGGTTATATCACAGTGTAATATGCCTGTGAGTGTTTGTGAATGTTGTAGTCACACCTGAAGGACCACAGTTTGTTGCCTTGAGGACTTTGTGGATGTCTGTTATTAACATGGTGATGTTTCAATGTATTTATCTTTTTCAGATAAAGCTGTCACAATTTTTTTTAAATATAAATCTTTCAGGTATGAACAATATTTGTTAAGTATTATAATCAAATTCACTATCTACTGTACACCATGCATATGAGCACATTGAATACTGTTGACAGATGCTGACGAACTGCTAAAGGAAAATCAAGATGTGTATTTTCCATAGCCTACCGTGTGAAGACAATTCAGCGTTAACCGCACTGTTGCCTCTGTGCAACTTCACGCTCAGTGTCTCCAACAATATTTGGAGGTGTTTCAATGGAGAGGTGGGTTTCTACAGGAGTCTAGAAGTATGGTACTGATAAGGCTGATGAACAGTTGGGAGAGGACCAATTCTAAACACTGACCCTATTGATCTTCTCCGAAATCTACTTTACTGAACAGGCACTCCAGCTACACAATCCATCCCTTCATATCCAAACCAACTGTCACTAAATACAATATTACTACACAAGTCAATGGAGTTTCGATGTATTTTCAAAAATGCATGCATGTTTAAACCTCAAGGCTCTGAAATCTGTAGATGTAATGTCACCTTTGTCAAAGAACATGTTTTCAGAAATGTATTAAATATTGTTCAGAATATCTGCCTCTCTCAAACCAAGAAACTCAACTACAACATGTGTTGAATGTCCAGGCAAGGATTCATGAATGAAAACATGTTGTTTTGTTTGTTGGTTTGTTTGTTTTATATGATTGAAAAATAAGCTACATCTGGAATTAATAAAGCAATGTTTAAATCAACCAGGGGCTGATAGTGACTGATTCTGCTTCTCTCTCATTTGTCATTCATTAACTCCTCTCCGTATGTTGTTCTTTGTAGGAACACACTTCATGTACAGAGGAATGAATATGAGGTTGTGCATAAAAAAACGACAAAGTAACAATTATTATGGGGATTCACACTCTAAGGTACATTGTATAACACAATACTTAATCAATTATAGTAAAACTGTAAACAAGTGGTTACAATCATTATGCTTTACAGCTAGTCTACATCAGTCCTGCATGTTTGATCTCATCCAAACTGTTAAAACACATCAAATGTGTTTGAATTGTGATCTGGTTTGGCAACAATACATCACATAACAGAGGAATCTCTCCTTGCAGCAAGCATCACCATCAGAGCACAGAATTCGATAGTAGATGAATTCCTGCTGAACAGCATTGAACCCCCAGTAGGTCTACTTTCTAAAAGTTATGTGTTTCTCTCCATAGCCTTATTACTAGTGTAATTGTCAGAGGTCCCTGTTTTGAAATAACTTTTGAACTATTTTGATAAAGCCTCAAGCCTAAGAGTTATATTATCTCGTTTATAAGTATAAAAGGACCCTTATGCTAACAAAAGCTCTTGTAAATGTATACTCTTATAAAACATATACAAGCGTATTGTTTGTTTCTGTTCTGTGTCCAGATGCAAAACCCAGAGCTTTCATAGTCATATCTTGGATTCTATTCCTAGTGGTGTTTAGAGTTAACAGAACATGGGCTGAAAATAACAGATCAAAAAATTATGTAATTAAAAATGCATACATTAGTTTATAAGCCACAGAAGAAAGCTCAACCAAATATTTTAAAGTTACAAGCAGTCCTCCCTTAGCCTGGGTACTTCACTGAAACTTTTGATTGATTGATTGATTTTATTTTGCTGTATTTCTGTCAGGAAAAAGTCCTACATATATGTTCTAGTCATTTAGCAGACGGGTTTATCCAGCACAATTAGGGTTATCTGCCTTGCTCAATGGCACATCAATAGATAGTTTACCTAATCAGCTCAGGGATTCAAACCAGTGATGTTTTGGTTACTTGCCACCGTGCTTAACCGCCAAGTTACCTGCCGCATTAGAGAGGTAATCAAGCGATTTCCACAATCCAGAATATAACAGGACCAATCAGTGTCCTGTGAGTTTAGTTGGGGTGAGTTTAGCTGCGGTGGTCTTTGTGACTGAAATCTGGAACCCTAACTACTACACCATTTATAGAAACCATCTCAAATGATCCCCTGTGGTACCTGTATTGTGTTTAAAGGTAGTGCAGCCCAATCTTTCAGGTCCTCTGGCCCGCTAAATCTAAACTCTTTCTGTTTTAGCCCTTGGCTGGCAGGCCTGACTGCTTGCTGCCATCCTCCTTGTCTTACCATGGGGTTGAGTGTTAGGTATAAGAAAGAACTGACACTCAGCTGGAATGAGCGACATGGTGCTAAAAGAAATGAATAGGAGTTTTAATGCCTGCTCTGTGGTCACAATGGGAGGGGAGAGATAATAAAAAACCTGAGTCCCTAACCCCTCCCACCCACTAAGAAGATATATAAGGGAGTGTCAAAGCTGAAATCTTCATTCCTCTAATGTGGTCATCTGAAGACGGACACCAAATGCACCACTGCTAACCACTCAACCTGATCGAGCCTGTTCACAAGCCAGCACGGAGGAGGAGGAGGAGGAGACAGAGACTGTAGTGTGTAAGAGGTGCTGAAAACCTTCTTCATTGTCTCGATTCATTTCCTACATTTTCAGATCATAATGTAGGTAGGACTGACCATACTTTAAAAAAGACAACTTATTTTTTTATTTTTTGGGGAATTGAGGTGAGAGAAGGATCCATTTAAAGTATACGGTTACCAGGAATAACGTTCAACAAAGAAAAAGTGTAATCTCTCAAAATTTGAAGAATTGGACAACAGAAATAGAATATCTTAGAACCATGGCATTGCTGGAAACAGACATTGAGGTGAAAGGCAGCAGCATCATCAGGGAGTGGAGTGGACAGGTCCAGCCAGCGCTGGTCGCCTCCTTGGTTTTCCTCTTCTGTCTGGAAGCCTGTCTGTGGGTCAGGAATCTCAGACTAAAGAGAAGGCTACCAGGACCTTTTGCCTGGCCAGTGGTCGGCAACGCCATGCAGCTGGGGCAGATGCCTCATATCACCTTCTCCAAGCTGGCAAAGAAGTACGGCAACGTGTATCAGATAAGACTGGGCTGCAACAACATAGTGGTGCTTAATGGAGATGCATCAATACGAGAAGCATTGGTTCAACACAGCACAGAGTTTGCAGGCAGACCCAACTTTGTGTCTTTTCAGTCAGTGTCTGGTGGTAACAGCATGACATTCTCTAACTACAGCAAACAGTGGAGGACGCACCGGAAGATCGCTCAGACCACCATTAGAGCTTTCTCCTCTGCCAACAGCCAGACCAAAAAAGCATTTGAACAGCACGTTGTGGCAGAGGCCACTGAGCTCATTGAAGCTTTCCTCAAACTCAATGCTGAGGGACAGTTTTTCAACCCTGCTCATGAACTGACAATAGCTGCTGCCAATGTAATCTGTGCCCTGTGCTTTGGAAAACGTTATGGACATGATGACATTGAGTTTAGAACCCTTCTGGGCAGCGTGGACAAGTTTGGAGAGACGGTGGGGGCTGGCAGCTTGGTGGATGTCATGCCCTGGCTTCAGTATTTCCCAAATCCTGTCCGCAGGGTCTACCAGAGCTTCAAAGACCTCAATAAAGAGTTTTTCACCTTTGTGAGAGACAAGGTTGTGGAGCACAGGGAGACATTTGACCCTGAAGTGACTCGGGACATGAGTGATGCCATTATTGGGGTCATTGACAAGGCGGACAGTGATACCGGGTTGACGGAGGCCCACACAGAAGGGACAGTGTCTGATCTGATTGGTGCAGGACTGGATACTGTGTCCACTTGCCTTCATTGGATGCTCCTTTTATTGGTGAAATACCCCAACATCCAAACCAGACTGCAGGAGCAGATTGACAAAGTGGTAGGCCGTGACAGGTTGCCCTGTATTGAGGACAAATCCAGCCTGGCTTACCTAGATGCCGTTATCTATGAGACCATGCGCTACACCAGCTTTGTACCCCTCACCATCCCCCACTCCACCACCTCAGATGTTACAATCGAAGGCTTCCACATCCCCAAAGACACAGTGGTCTTCATCAACCAGTGGTCTGTCAACCACGACCCCTTACAGTGGAAGGACCCACATCTCTTTGACCCTTCACGGTTTCTAGATGAAAATGGTGCCCTTGACAAGGATCTGACCAACAGTGTGATGATATTCTCAGCAGGAAAGAGGCGATGTATCGGTGACCAGATAGCCAAAGTGGAGGTCTTTTTATTTTCTGCTATTTTGATTCACCAGTGCACATTTGAAAATAATCCAAGTCAGGACATCTCCTTAGACTGCTCCTATGGGTTAACATTGAAGCCCCTGAACTACAAGATCTCTGCCAAGCTCAGAGGAGAATTACTTACTGGGGCATAAAATCTTGTTCTTTGTGTTTTAAAACAGAGCACCCATTAATGGAGTGCAGTAATCCAATGTAATATAACAGGTATGTACACAACAGTGAATGTTTATGCTTTAATACTGTAGGTACCAACCATAAGATTTATATTCATACTTTACTATTATTATCATTAGCTAATCTGATTGTTGATTGTATAATCACTTTTTGTGACAGATAACTGAATCATGTTTGTATTTCTATAATTTTATTGAAGTTATGTTATCCCTCCAGATTTAGGAAAATAGATATTTTAGCAATTCATGTTACAAAATGTCCATTCTAAATTCTCCTAAAAATTGGAAACACATGATATTTGAGTTTTATGGACAATTTCACTCCATCAAAGTATTATGGCAAAGTAGAATTTAATCTACAAGATAAATTAATACCAAAATAACATAGAGATATGTGTGCAGATTGCTACATAAGTGATATGTAAGAATTTAAATTACTATGATATGGCAGCCCAAAGTCACAGTTTGTAATAAATCTTAAGTATCTTTTGTTATATATGAGGGTATTTAGTTTGGCCACCCCAAATTGGCATATAAACTGGTGGTCATGAATCGATTTTACTGCAAATGCTTTGTTGTTGCAGTGATGTGAAGAAATCATGTGTTGTGTTGCCCATGTTGAGATATCTGAAGAAGTATACATCCTCTGACCCATTCAGATATGTATTCATGGTATTTGTATCTGCATAAGTACATACTGTAATAACAATTATACATTTTCAGAAGTTTTGGTGCACTTACATAATTCCATTGTATTATGATGTATTATGTTCTGGTTGGGTCATAAACATGTAGTGTATGACATCCATAGTGCCTGAGCTCCATGCAATAAATCCTATACTCCTTCTCAGCCCTGTCTGTGGCGTATCTCAGTCTTAGGAGAGCACAAATGCTACGAACAAGACACTGCAGGGAGGTCAAAGAGGTAATAATAGATCATGATGTCAAGGCTGTGTGTTGCCATGAAAGATTGATGCGGACCTTGGGTGTTAGCAGCACACATGCTCTGCCTCCAGACCCCAACACCCTGGCTCTGGTAGGGCACATGCAGTCACACCCCCAGCCACAAGCCCCACTCATCAATATTTCATCCAGTGCACTCTGTACTTGGGCTGTAATCCCTATTTAACCCACGCACTCTGATTCAGGAGCAGCCAGGTCACCCATGATACAAGTCAGTATTCGACGTCCGTCCCTGTCTGAGGACGTCGAGAAATGACGTGGAAACCGGCCACTAGGGGGAAAAGTGAGTGCGGATTTGCTAGGGCAGGGCTGCCCAACCCTTTTCCTGGAGATCTACTGTTCTATAGGTTTTCAGTCCAACCCTTATTTAGCATATCAGATTCAGCTAGTTAAGGTCTTGTTGCACAGCTAATTAGTAGAATCAGGTGTGTTAAATTAGGGTTGGACTGAAAACCCACAGGACGGTAGATATCCAGGAAAAGGGTTGGGCAGCCCTGTGCTAGGGTGTTGTGGGAAGGGATTGCAGATGAGTATAAGCATCTGCCTCTGGCAGAATCAAAAGGTTGCATGTTCGAATCCAGTGATAGAAATGTGTTTTTGATACATTTGTTTTAAACCTATCCCAAACCTTAACACTTACCTTAACCATTAACCATCCATGCCTAACCTTATTAAGAATTTTTAGTTTATGCCTGATCTTAACCTTTACTTTTTAAATTCGTAGTTAATGCCTAAACAAATATTCAGACCCTTTGCTATGAGTCTCAAAATTGATCTCAGGTGCATCATGTTTCTTTTAATCATCCTTGAGATATTTCTTAGAAATTTGACATTTGAAACAATTTAAAAATTTGACGTTTGAGAAACATGGATGAACGTCTAATTCTGATGTGAGACTGTGAGAGCTGGTATTTCAGGAGAGTGCCATCTACTGCATCTGCCATTCATCTCAATACCACCCGAAAGATAACTTTGAATGTAGCTATACTGTATATCTCACTCTGAAACCTCAAATGTATTGTATATATAAAAGTGGATGTAAAACATAGAGCATTTCTTGAAAGACAAGGATAGGAACACAGTACATTTGCTCTGATGTAAGACAGATATGTCACGTTTACACAGGAGATTACTCTAGGAAAATGTTTAGAGTATATATGAGAATTAGACAACCCTTGGACGTCTTCTATTTCTTCTCCGCAACTACTACTGTAACTCTGTAGGCCATAGTGATTCTTCTCACCTCCTTACAGCTACAAAATACTGATAGACATAAATACACATCTACATTTCACATACAAGTTGTTACAGATGTAGGATTTTAATTTGATCACTCTTTCATTGCTGAGAATTTTTCTGCACAGCAGGAAATGCAGATTTGTCTATTCAAGGTTTAAAAAGGCTTCTAAAGTTTAATTTCCACTTTAAAATGTCAAATTTGACAAAATATATAAACTCTAGAAAAATGGACAAATTATAATCCACATAATAGTTTCCTGTTTCCATTTCCTGTTGCTCCAAGATGATTTACCTAATGTAGCAAACTTGCTCAAATGAAGTTTTATACAGTGCATTCGGAAAGTATTCAGACCCCTTGACTTTTTCCACTTTTTTTTACATTACAGCTTTATTCTACAATGGATTAAAGGGGGAAATAATCCTCATCAATCTTCACACAGTACCCCATAATGACAAAGTGAAAACAGGTTTTTAGAAATATTTGCAAAAAGAAAACAAATATTCAGACCCTTTGCTATGAGTCTCAAAATTGAGCTCATCATCCTTGAGATATTTCTTCAACAAGATTGGAGTCCACCTGTGGTAAATTCAATTGATTGGACATGCTTTGGAAAGGCACACACCTGTCTACAGTGCTTGGCGGGTAGGAGTGTCGGGCCAGTAAATGAAAGGTTGCTGGATCGAATCCCCGAGCTGACAAGGTACTGTAAATATCTGTTGTTCTGCCCCTGAGCAAGGCAGTTAACACCCGGGCGCTGATGACGTGGATGTTGATTAAGGCAGCCCCCCGCACCTCTCTAATTCAGAGGGGTTGGGCTAAATGCATAAGACACATTTCAGTTGAATGCATTCAGTTGTGCAACTGACTAGGTAGCCCACTTTCCCTTTTGAAAAGTATTCAGACCCCTTCCCTTTCTCCAGATCCTTTTTTACTTCACAGCCTTATTCTAAAATGGATTCATTAAAAACAAATCCTCATCAATCTACACACAATACACCATAATGACAAAGCAAAAACAGGTTTTTAGAAATGTTTGCAAATCTGTTACAGATTAAAACCGGAAAAATATTATTTACGTAGGTATTGAGACCCTTTGCTATGAGACTCGAAATTGAGCTCGGGTGCATCCTGTTTCCATTGATCATCCTTGAGGTGTTTCCACAACTTAATTTGAGTACTGTGGTAAATTCAATTGATTGGACATGCTTTGGAAAGGCACACATCTGTCTATTAAAGGTCCCATAGTTGAAAGTGCACGTCAGAGCAAAAAACAGGTAATGAGGTTGAAGGAAATGTCAGTAGAGCTCCGAGACAGGAGCTCAGATCAGAGGCTCAGATCAGGGGAAGGGTACCAATGTTTCCACGATTGAATGTCCCCAAGAACACAGTGGCCTCCATCATTCTTAAAAGTAAGAAGTTTTGAACCAACAAGATTCTTCCTAGAGCTGGCCGCCCAGCCAAACTGAGCAATCGGGTTAGAAGGGCCTTGATCAGGAAGGTGACCAATAACCCAATGATCAGTCTTACAGAGCTCCAGAGCTCCTCTGTGGAGATGGGAGAGCTTTCCAGAAGGACCATTTGTGTAGCACTCCACAAATCAGGCCTTTATGGTAAAGTGGACAGAACCCACTCCTAAGTAAAAGGCACATGACAGCCCGATTGGAGTTTGCCAAAAGGCACCTAAAAGACTCTCAGACCACGCGAAACAAGATTCTCTGGTATGATGAAACCAAGATTGGATTCTTTGGCCTGAATGCCAAGCGTCAGGTCTGGAGGAAACCTGGCGCCATCCCTACTGTGAAGCATGCATCATGTTGTGGGCAGCATCGTGCTGTGGGGATGTTTTTCAGTAGTAGTTACTGGGAGACTAGTCAGGATAGAGGGAAAGATGAACAGCACAAAGTACAGAGAGATCCCTGAAAACCTGTTCCAGAGCGCTCAGACTGGGGTGAAGGATGACCTTCCCACAGGACAATGACCCTAAGCACACAGCCAAGACAACGCAGGAGTGGCTTCAGGACGCAGTCTCTGAATGTCCTTGAGTGGCCCAGCCAGAGCCCGTACTTGAACCCGATCCAACATCTCCCCAGAGACCTGCCAGAGCTTGAGAGGATCTGTAGAGAAGAGTGGGAGAAACTCCTCAAATACATGGGTCATCATACCTAAGAAGACTCAAGGCTGTAATCGCTGCCAAAAGTGCTTCAACAAAGTACTGAGTAAATGGTCTGAATACATGCAAATGTAATATTTAATTTTTTTAATTTGTAAAACATTTGCATTTTTTTATTGTGTGTAGATTGATGAGGGGAAAAAAAGATTTAATCCATTTTAGAATAAGGATGTAATGTAACAAATTGTGGAAAAGGTCAAGGGGACTGAATACCTTCCGAATGCATTGTATCTGTATAGACAGTTGTTTTCCCCTCCACTGTTTTTCCTCTCCCCTTTGTACACCTTTCCCAAAGCCAGTGGTGTGTGTAGCCCTCCCCAAGCTGCATTTGGCTGTGATTCGGTCCGGAGCCTGCATGAATGAGCACTGTGGGTGAACTCTGAGGGAGGCTTGTTTTCACATGGGTTAATTCAGAGCAGGCTGTAGACGTTCTGTACTGCTATAGTCTTTCTCTGCTCTGACACTATGGGGAACTTGGATGGGGTGTGGGTGGGGGGGCGCATGCGAGGAGACAGAGAGTAGCTATTCCCCCTAGCCCAAGGACCCAGACCTGCTGAATTGTTTTTCGGACAGGAAAACAAAACTCACACCAACCAACCTTTTTTCAGCTTGGGTTCTTCAGCTCGGGCCCTCCCTCCACTCTGCCACCAGCTACAGCTCTGTGCTGTAAAGAATCTCACTCCCTCTGCCAGAGTCCTGAGAGGCATGTTAAAAAGACTGTTTATTAGATGAAGTAGTAACCATAGTGACTGTAGACAGAAGCCGTCGGAGAGATTGAGCAGACAGATGTAATACGTAAAGTAAATGTTCGACTGTCATGTGCCATCCCTGGAAATACAGTGGAACATTGTGTCTGAGCTTTGGCTTCAGAAGGCCTGGGAGGTTCAGTCTTTCCAAGGGAGACACTCCTGAATACCAGAGTTAACCGAAGTGAAGCACCGCCGCATAGCTTTAGTACCTTCAACAAACAGTTTTGTTGGACAAAAAGGAAAGTACACGTCAAATCGAAGGAAAATACACGTCTAAAGTGGACAATGAGTGAACTTTCCCATGAAGTAAAGACATCAAACTGTCTGAAACATTGAATGAAAGATGACATTTTAAAAATGCCTATAAATATAACAAGTGTTGTTATGAGGTTGAAAATATCAAACATACACTTCAAGTCTCCACAACAGTTTGCCATGGTCTTAGAGTATTGCTGGAAGTATTGGTCCCATTCAGATAAACAGGGACTTTCTTGCCCCAAGGTTATCTGGCTGTCACTTTTGAACCCAGAGTGGAAATCATCACCTTCTGCCTGTCAGTTTAATAACAAGCATGATCCTTCTTTTAACTTATCCTCCATTTATTAGAGAATGTCAGTCTGTCATCAGAACACTTCATAGCATGCAAAGAATTTAGTTGTGTTCAATCCGAAATGGAAAGAGTTCTAATTTGCATTCTAATTCAGTCTAATATATTCCAGAGATGGTCTGTGACGTTCCATTGGTTTTTCTGGTTAACCCAAAATGTGTTTCTCTTCATTTGAAAATATCCTCTGGAATTATGACAGCCATGAGCACTGTGCAGGAGTCAGGATATTGTTCCAGTTGACATTATAATGAGTGCGAAATGAGTTTACGTTTAATGCCTTGCTACGTAGAGGATATAATAAAACAAATGAATGCTTGAAGTAAATCCCAACAATCATTGAAACGTAGCTTTGTGGTCCTGGCTACCACCTCAGACCCGATCACATGGATGGCTTACTCTAGATGCCCCGTTGAGCACAACAGAATTATTTAAATCTGTATTCAGTTTTTTTGTGTCAGTGTATGGAGTAATCTGCAGACCCACTGGGCACAACACGTCATTTCAACGTGGAAAATTGAGTAATATTTGGTGGACGTTGATCAATGAGATTCCAACCTATTTTCACCCACTCACAAAGAGAGCCAAAAATTTGTTGAATTCCTGTGTGCTATCAAAACAATGTCAGATATTTTTTTATAAAACAACTTAATATGCTATCACTGTGCTTCGTCTAATAGCAAAACCAAATTACCTGGATTGCAGTAGAGATTACATAAAAATACAAGTGCAAGGTGTGAGTGAGATTCTGTGCAGGTTATTATAGCAATTGCGCAGATTTTCATAGGTATGTGACCCTGAACATTCTATGTTTACATAAGAAGACATTTATAGTTACAATAATGTCCAAATGTGGCCATAGGCATTTTACTCATTTTAAGGTTGAATAAATAATGTTACCTTAGTTTTTAAGATAGCCTCAACATTAGGCTATTCAATGTCTTACAAAAGTAATATCGGATTGTGTTTAAGGGAGATGTATCTACTGTTTGGATATTTCCATCTGAGCCACTGCCTTAATCTTATTCTTTAACTTTTATTTTAGGATGAGATGGAGACAAATCCAACATATAATTTATGAACTTGTTGACAAGTTAATAGGCTATTTACTGTATTGGAGAAGAGATATATCAACCTTGGAAGGAGATCTTCTGCTTGGATAGTTCCATCTATGCCATTGACTTAGTCTACAGTTTGTCTACAAATTAATAATTAATATGTTGGATTCACGTCTCCATCTCAACCAAAACGTTTTTAAAAAGTTAAAGAATAGGACTAGATCAAATCAAACATTAAATGGACTTTAAATACAGTTTGATTTGATTTAGTCCAATTCTTTAACTTTTTAAAAATGTTTTGGTTGAGATGGAGACGTGAATCCAACATATTTATAATTACCTTGCAGATTCCATTTGAAATCAACCAAAGTTTGAAACTCTAGGTGTCACGCCTTGGTCATTGTATTTTGTGTTTTTGTTATATGTTTGGGTAGGCCAGGGTGTGACATGGGTTTATATGTTGTTTTTCGTATTGGGGTTTGTAGTATTTGGGATCGCGGCTGTTTAGGGGTGTTGTATAGGCTTGGCTGCCTGAGGCGATTATCAATCAGAGTCAGGTGATTCTCGTTGTCTCTGATTGGGAACCGTATTTAGGCAGCCTTAGTTTCACTTTGTATTTCGTGGGTGATTGTTCCTGTCTCTGTGTAGTGTTCACCAGATAGGCTGTAATAGTTTCACGTTCCGTTTTGTTGTTTTTGTATTTTGTATCAGTTATTTCATGTACCGCGATTACTTCATTAAAGTCATGAGTAACCAACACGCTGCATTTCGGTCTGACTCTCTTCCTTCAACAGACGAACGCCGTTACACTAGGCCTGTAGGTATTGTCTAGTTTTAGTTGAATCCTGGGCTGTATTAAGGGATAGTCCGCTTTTTAAAAATGTTTGCCAAAAAGGATTTACCCAAATATAACTGCCTGTAGCTCAGGCCCTGAAGCAAGGATATGCATATTATTGGTACCATTTGAAAGGATACACTTCGAAGTTTGTGGAAATGTGAATTGAATGTAGAAGAATATGACACAATAGATCTGGTAGAAGAAAATACAAAGAAAAAAAATCTACTGTTTTTTTGTATTTTCTTTCCACCACCATCTTTGAAATGCAACAGAAAGGTCCCAAATCTATCCATCACTCTGGTTGTAATTCCGATGGTATCCACAAGAGGGCAGCAGTGTATGTGCAAAGTTTCAGACTGATAATTGAAGTATGAGTAAGCTAGTATGGGCAAATCATGAAGGACACATTTACATTACATTTTTCTGCAAGAATATAGTATCTGTATAAATCTGTATACTTGGACTTTGATCTAGCTTTTCCAGTATTAGTAGCCATATTGTAAGTTCAACATTTGCAAAACACCCAGTTTTTATAACTTCATAACTCTGCAAAAGGAAAAGGCTTGCTGTCGACACAAGGTTAGCAGTCAAATTTTGCGACAGATACGGAGTTTCTGTAACGATCCTCTTCCTGTTAATGACTGGCCCAAAGCGCAGCATGAGACGTGTTCATGATATTTGATTAAAATCAGAACACTAGAACCAAAAATAACAAAGAGGAAAACGAACAGTTCTGTCAGGAAACTAACAATGCAGAAGACAACTACCCACAAAACCCATGTGGGCAAGAGCTACCTAAGTATGGAGGGATGATAGGGTCTCCTCTCCCTGCCTCTCCTCTGCATCATATAGGCGAGACAGGGCGTCCGCCTTCACGTTCTTTTCTGCGTCACGTTTAGCTACGAAAAAAACCTGTATCCAGGATTGTGTAAATCTATCCGCAAGCTCATTAGCATAACGCAATGTTAACTATTCATGAAAATCGCAAATGAAATGAAATAAATCTATTTGCTCTCAAACTTAGCCTTTTATTAACAACACTGTCATCTCAGATTTTCAAAAATATGCTTCTCAACCATAGCAAAACAAGCATTTGTGTAACAGTATTGATAGCCTAGCATAGGATTATGCCTGACATTCAGCAAGCAACATTTTCACAAAAAAACAGAAAAACATAAAAATAAAATAATTTACCTTTGAAGAACTTCAGATGTTTTCAATGAGGAGACTCTCAGTTAGATAGCAAATGTTCAGTTTTTACAAAAATATTATTTGTGTTGACAAATGCAGACACCTTGGAGAAACGACACAAAGAGCAGGCTCATTCCTGGCGCATTCACAGCCATATAAGGAGACATTGGAACACAGCGCCTTCAGAATATGGGGCATTTCCTGTATGAAACTTCATCTTGGTTTCGTCTGTAGCATTAGTTCTAGTTTTTTCTTTCCAAAGCTGTCAATTACATGCATAGTCGAGCATCTTTTCGTGACAAAATATCTTGTTTAAAACGGGAACGTTTTTTTATCCAAAAATTGAAAGAGCGCCGGCGCTACACAAAACGCTGAAATAAAATATAAAACATGCATTACCTTTGACGAGCTTCTTTGTTGGCACTCCAATATATCCCATAAACATTACAATTGGTCCTTTTTTCGATTAATTCCATCCATGTATACCCAAAATGTCCATTTATAAAGCAGGTTTGATCCGGAAAAAAACAGCTTTCCAAAACACAACGTCACTACAAAACATTTCAAAAGTTGCCTATAAACTTTGCCAAAATATTTCAAACTACTTTTGTAATAAACTTTAGGTATTTTTAAACGTTAATGATCAATTAAATTGTAGATGGGGCAAACTGTATTCGATATAGAAAGTAAACAAAACATGCTCCTTGTTCCCTCTTGCGTAACTATCAAAAGTGTAACATTGTTCCAGGAAGTGCCTCTTCTTCGTTTCACCAATGATTAACTTCAACCCAATTCCAAAGACTGGTGACATCCTGTGGAAGTCGTAGGAACTATAAAATGGACACTATCTAATTTACCTTGCCAAAGACAATTGAGGGAACTGTCAGAGAAAAAAATAATAATCTGAACAGTTTTTCCTTGGGGTTTTGCCTGCTACATAAGTTCTGTTATAGTCACAGATATGGTTGAACCAGTTTTAGAAACTTCAGAGTGTTTTCTATCCACACCTACTAATCATATAATATATTCCTGGCATGAGTAGCAGGAAGTTGAAATTGTGCACGCTATTTATCAAAAAGTAGAAATGCTGCCCCCTATCTCTAAGAAGTTTTAACAACACTGTCATCTCAGATTTTCAAAATATGCGTTACAGCCAACGCTAGACAAGCATTTGTGTAAGTTTATCATGGCATAATGCTATGCTAGGCTCTGCTGGCAGCAGGCAACATTTTCACGAAAATAAGAAAAGCAACCAAATTAAATCATTTACCTTTGAAGAACTTCGGATGCTTTCACTCAGGAGACTCCCAGTTAGATAGTAAATGTTCCTTTTTTCCAAAAATATTATTTTTGTAGGCAAAAAAAGCTCCCGTTTCTTCACCATGTTTCGCTGAGAAATCGACCGAAAAATGCTACAACTATAATGCCAAACTTTTTTCAAAATTAGCTACATAATATCGACAGAAACACGGCAAACGTTATTTAGGATCCATCCTCAAGGTGTTTTTAACAAATATATTCGATAATATATCCGTCGAGGCAGTTGGTTTCTCATAAGAAGCGATTGGAAAAATGGCTACCTCAGTATATACCTCAGTATACCATGTGACCACATGCCATATATGGTCCCTTACAGCTATTCTTCAAGGGAAATGCCTAAAAAGAAGTCACAATGCTGTAGACACCTTGGGGAAAACGTGGAAAACGTAAGCTCATTCGTAGCTCATTCACAGCCATATAAGGAGTCATTGGCATGAGGCGGTTTTAAAAAATGCAGCACTTCCTGGTTGGATTTTTATCTGGGTTTCGCCTGTAACCTCAGTTCTGTGGCACTCACAGACAATATCTTTGCAGTTTTGGAAACGTCAGAGTGTCTTCTTTCCAAAGCTGTCAATTATATGCATAGTCGAGCATCTTTTCTTGTCAAAATGTTTTGTTTAAAACGGGAACGTTTTTCATCCAAAAATTAAAATAGCGCCCCCTAAATCCAACTGGTTAAGCCCTTACACTCGTGGAAATTGGCTAATTGAAATGTTTCTAACAGCAGAAATATAAAAAAACATATGCATGACCATGGTAGCAATAATGATAGAGAACAATTGGGAGATTATGGGGAAATTATCAGGAACAAAAGTGAGAACAAAATAGTTCACCTTACACAATACTGAATCCAAACATTACACTGTTGATTTTATGTGCATTTTACATTTACTGTACATTTCACAGCATTTCTCAACAACAAAATACTCTGGATACATTTGGTACCTAATAATAATATTCATTGACATTTTGTAATAGGTGCAAGACAAGAATACACTATTACAAGGGGTTTGAGTGAGATGTCTAACTGGTCTCTTCAAGTGCCGACACACCTCTCCAAACTGTGCACAGTTCCAATGCACTTTTTTTTCAATGCACTTTTATGACTCAAGGAAAGAGACTTCAACTATTAAGTGCTCTTTTGAGCTCTCCTAGTTTGCCATTGATGAACTTAAACAAGCACACTTGTGGGGTTTGAAAGCTTAGTCTATTGTAGGGTGACCAGACGTGTCCGTTTTCCGGGGACAGTCCCCGTTTTTGTAGGCCTGTCCCCGGAAATGTCCCTGTTTTTAACTGTGCATTAAAAACAGACTGCAAAGTGAAGTAATATTTTACGTGGCAAGAAAGACCGGGCAGCAGAGCCTACCGGTTGACATCTCAATCACGTTGCGCTTGTTTTGTCCAGCAGAGGGGGCTACTCGCTATAGCATCTTCATTATCTTTTCTACTGACTACTTGCTCGTGCTAGGTTTAGAGAAAACTGCTGTGGAAAACTCAGCCAGAAGCTAGCAAGTGTCAAGTTAATCCACATCACCACAAACGTCTTTTCAAGCCAGGTAAATTACAATTGTTTAAGATACTAGCTAATGATGTTATAATGTCACAATTTATTATATAGATAGATGATATACTATGATAGGTTATGCTAGCTAACATTAGCTATGTCGACTTTCATGGTAGCTAGGTTAAAAAACGTTCACATGTAAACATGTAGTGGACGGGCTATTTTGAAAATATGATTATATTAAATGAATGCATAATTCTGAGGATATTTATTTGTAGATTACAATTTTAATGGTTTGGCATTATAAGGAGTGTGAACATATATTTAGAAATGTTCATGGATAACATTAGCATAATGTTATCTGTTAGAGTGGAGAGGAGGAAGACTGGATAGGAAGAAGAGTGAAAGAGATAGAGGAGGAAAGGTAAAGATATGATTACATAGCCTGCCTATTTATTATTCCAAACAATGTTTTTGAGATAAAATACAAACATGATGCAAGCAATGGGAATCTGTTAACCAAAGTATTTTATCTAATAGTGTACTATTTATTATTAAAGATTGGATAGGAAGGAGAAGGAAAAATGAAGGGAGTAAAAAGAGTGAAGCAAGGAGAGTGTGGAAGAGTGAGGTGGAAAGGTAAAGAGAAGGAAAGGAAGAAAGAACAGGAAGACGAGTGAAGAGAAGAGGAGAAAGATTGGAGGAGAAGAAAAAGTTAAGAGAGAAAGAAGAGTCACACAAAGAGAGTGAACAAGAGCAGACAGAGGAAGTACAATGGCTCTTTGTTAATGACAACATGATGAGAGAATTTCCATTTATACGCTCAGGTCAAGACGATAGAATGGTTAACTGCACCCTTTGTAATTCTTCTTTTTCAATTGGCAGCGGGGGAAGAACGGCAGTGGTAGAACATCAACAGACGAAAAAGCATAAAGCCTGTCTGATTGCCCATGTTGGTATCTAGCTAGCTGTGCAGGAGGGTGTCTTTGCATACCACACTATGCGACACAATCATAGTTACAGATCTATGGACTGCACAGCACAACTCACACGGAAGCTTTATGAGCCAAAGTTTACTCGTGCTAGGACAAAATGTGAAGCCACAGTGAGTAACGTGTTAGCACCATGGGCAACTACTTTGGTAACACAGGACCTAGACCAGGTTGAATTTGTGTCCCTGTCCGTTGATGCGTCCAATCATGGACATGTAAAGCTGCTGCCAATACTAGTTAGATATTATAAGATATATGATGGCAGCACATCTGTGGAAACAAAACTGCTTGATTCTGTTGAATTGAAAGGAGAAACAGCAGAGGAAATTGCAGCTGAGGTCCTGGCGGTCATCCAAAAATGTAACCTGGAAAACAAAGTCTTGGCATTCTCTGCCAACAACACAAATACAACCTTTGGTGGACTGAATAGGCTGGGAAGGGTCAATGTCCATACCAAAGTTAAAAATGCTCTGCAGCAGGAGGTGATTGACTTAGGTTGTCCTTCCCACATCATTCATAACACGGCCAGAACAGCTTTGGATATGATTCCCCTTGATGTTGTGTACCTGCTCACAAAGATATTTGGATATTTTCATATTTTCACCGTCAGAGTAGAAAGACTGAAGAGCTTTTGCGATTTTGTTGGCCAGGAGTACCATAACATTTTAGGACACAGCAATGTTCGCTGGCTGTCCATGCTCCCTGCTCTAGAAAGAGTGCTGAAAATGTATGTGCCATTGAAAATGTATTTCTGAAGACAAATGCCCTGTTGTCCTGCGGACAATGTTTGTAGATCCACTGTCTGAGCTTTGGCTGGCCTTTGTCTATGGAAACTTGACTGTATTCAGTGACACGATCAAGATGCATGAAGGCTAGGACCACTGTGCTGTGGAGTCCGCTGCAATTCTGAGAAACATTGAGGCAACATTGACTGCAAGACGTGATGACAACTTCATTCCAGTTTTGGTCAGAGGACTTCTGAGAGCTAGAGGAAAATGGAGCCATGTCTAAAGAGACTTTTCTCACATTCTTCACTAAGCTCTGAACTACATGCAAACATGGGGAAAGCACACAGATAATCTAAAAGATTGACATTGTCTCCTTTTAAAAAGGCAACCTCAGCGTGAAGAGATCCAGAAGGCAGCAGGCACACTGCAGGAAAAATGCCCCAATGCGACCATCAATGAGGATGCATTGTTTGACGAGGTTACTGGCCTGCAAGAGTTCCTAAAGGGGGGATCGCTTGAAGAATGGGAAACATCTGAGACACCGCTTAGTCAGAGATGGAGCACGGTGGTTACCCACTTCAAAGAGAATGACATCCCACACACTAACCTGCCTAGGTTAGCGTCTGTTGTCATGTGCTTACCTGGAAGTAATGCACCGGTCGAGAGAGTGTTCTCCCAAATGAATGATCTATGGACAGCAGCAAGAAATAGGTTCATTGTTCCTACCATCAAGGCCATGCTTATTGTGAAGACAAACTTCAACCTTCCCTGCAAAGAGTTCATGGAGAAGCTGGCCAAAGACAGAGCAATTCAGAAGAAGATACATTCTTCTGAGAAATATACAGATTAGGTTGGTATCAGTATACAATGTAGGTACCAACCTCATCATCGTCTTATTTCTTTATGTTGTTAAGTATTCCAGTATATACTATTGTCTGTTTATTCAATTTTGCTCATGTTCTCTTCTGCTCTTATTCTACCCAGACTACCTGGACCACTGAATGGCTGTTCAGATCAGACAGTTCTGTCTCGTCTGTAGTGTTTCTGTAATATAGTTGTTTTCTCTGTTTATCACAGTGGGCCTGTTAGACTAATTACATGAAACCGGAATTGTCTCCCTTTTTCATTTCATAGATAATAACATTGGATACTGTAATGATATATTGACCACCGAGCTGGAAATGTCCCCGGTTTTAATTTCAGAAATCTGGTCACATTAGTCTATTGCCAACATGGCTAGCTAAGTTATAAAATGCGATCTCACAGTTTTTGTCTGAAGTGCTTTTTGAAAACCTAACATATTGTAAGATGATGGTGTCATGAGATGGAGTCATGATGGAGTCAGGAGCTTGCATTCAAGTACGTGTTCCGCGACAAATTTTCTTCACAAAACATTTAACATATTCTCACTCTATTCAGGACAACACATGGTATAACACATGTTATCCTTGTAACTGTGGATTAAACATAGTGATCATAAACATTGATACTGTAAATGACATGAATTTCCAAATATGGAAATGTGAAGTGCACATTTGTACTCGGGTTGTGGTTTATTTGTATGACATCGACGTGGCATTTATTACAATCCTCAACATCTCATCTTTCAGAACACATCAACTCCTGCCTATTTACACCCTTTCCCTCACAACAACAAATGTGCAAAAGTAGCTCAATTAGAGGGAGGGATGGCGGTATCTTCTTCAGTGGTTACTGACCAGTCACTGCGTTCCAATTTCGGCACTTATCAGTGATAATGTCTACCATTTTCAACCAGTATATGGGATGACAGGGGCTATGAGCGGAAAGGTCCGCAATAATAACATAAATATATAAATAAACATTAATTCCATATTATGTGACCTGACCTTCATCAGTAAAGGTCCTTGTTGTAGGTCATTGTTGTGTAATTATTAAGTCGTTTTGGGGACTTAATTCCAATTTCCAAATTTCCTTCACACAACAGAATGTTATTTTCAGGAAACAAAATATGAATACATCTGCATAGGTGAAATGCACATGCAACAAACTGCAAGCACATGCTTTGGTACATTTTTTATGTGAACTTAGCAATTGTTGGGAAACACAATTGATTAAAATGAACAAAATGTTCAAGATAAACACACGTGCACACACATACAGGGGTTTCTAGGTGAAGCAGTGACTGTGAGAGCTGAGGTAACAGTCTAGTCTCTGATTTGACAAAGTCCAGACTTCTCCCATGAGCGTGTCTCAATTGTTTCCCCCAGAACCAATGGACCTTCAGTCCTGCAGTTTTTTGGGGCTTCTAATGCTTCCTCCAGACTATTGCAGACATTCATTACATCATAGAGGTCTGTCAAAAGAAAAGGCAGAAGTTCTGTCAGGATTTACTACATAGACCCTCCCCCAGTGCATTTCCCCGGTAGGCAGACGGTGACGTGTGGCGCGGGCGGCTGTGAAGGTTAGGCCAGCACACCATAGAGGGACCATTCACACGAGATCATCACTACCCAGATGGCCAACCACTGACTCTTTTATAGGAATGACCATGCCGTTGTCATGGTCTTGTGCAAATGAACTCTAATGACAAATAAATCGTAGTTTCAAAAAGTTGTACAGTAGGGATAAAACTCAATAAACTAGAGGAAGTAACGAGTGCATTGCCAAGTTTAGAACAGAGTATTTTAACTGTTGTTTCCTGGACTGTGTTGTGTCGTGATGGATGTGTGTCCCCATGTAACTTCTCAGGAAGAGGGAGAGCTGGGTAATTCATGCTGTAAGTCAGGCGGCCACAGGAGACTATAAAACTTGTGTAGTGTCATATATAGAAGCGTCAAGCAGTCTCACAGGACGTAACTGCTCAGACAAAACAATCCGCTGGCACCACTCTTAAGCACCCCAAATGGAACTGTCTTTGAGAAGCAGACAGATCTATTATGTTTTTAATGGGGAAATAAATTGTATTATTGCTGTGTATATTATTTCAAGTAACAAGAGAAGGTTGGAAGCACAAAAGAGTGTGCTATCCCACATATGGGTAAGATATCAGAGGGAAAAAACAATAGCTTCTCAGATATCAAATGCACAGATCTTCAAATTGAATTAAAGGATTGTCTTTTACTGCAAAAACACAACTAAAAGGAATACAGAAGCATATTGCTTAGTTTTTAGGCACTATAGCTCAATCTGTTGATAGCTGATACTTGACAAGACAGTGACCGTCACAAATGGAGGAGGAGATTCTAATAATATTATTATTATTATTATTGAGATTCATCATCAGCACAGCTGCTTGGGAATAATATAATGTAACGTGACATACTGTAGCCTAATGTACCCCATTTGTGTGGATTGAAAATAACTATCCTCAGCCTACTCCATAACATTGAACTCTCCCTAAACTTCCAGCCCGGTCCTTGGTGCTATGGGAAGAGAGGAAAACAGAAAAGGAGATGGCACATGCTGTGGCAGACCTAGCCCAGCCATGCGCTCTTGGCAAGAGACACACTATGTTTAGCGTGGATGCACGCACGGCAGCTATTCATATAATTAGGCCCATTGAGCAAACTAGCCTGTTACTATGGTGATGTAAAGCCTCTGCGTCTGGTAGAAGCATGGGCTTATTAACTCCTCGGCTTGCATGGAAAATCATAACAACAATATAAACACAGGCAGATTAAGGATGTTCCTGGAATTAAAGGGAATACCATCATTAGCTTGTTAGCATTATGCACTTTTCCCAACTGAGCGTGTCCTAATAAACCAGGCCGCAAAGCCCTGGTCCACAGTTCTGCTGATTGATTGTGGCCACAACTGAGGGGCATTGCGAGGTGCTTCCCAGCTAACAACTAACTTTCCCAAAACATTAGAGAACATTTCCTTAAGAGTCTCATTAGGTCATTAACTAACGTTTTCATAGGAATGCTCCTGTGATGTGCAAGGAATGTTTCCAAGAATCAATTCCCTTAATGTCAAATAGAATTTACCCAGAACGTGGTTACCGTGTTCTCAGAACTTAAGATATGAATGTCCTAGACACGTTTCACGGGAACATTGGAAAAACATTCATGTGTCCAGTTTTCTATTGGGTAGGATAATAGTCCCTAATTGTCCCACCAAACTTACAAAGAACATGGTTGCAATGTTCTCAGAACGTAAGATATGAAAGTACTAGACACGTCAAATGAGAAGGTTGCAAGAACATTCATGTGTCCAGTTTTCTGTGGGTTAGGAGAATATTCCATCAATGTCCCACCAAACATACACGGAAAATGGTTTCCGTGTTCTCAGAACATAAGATATTCATGTTCTTGACACATTTCATGGGAACATGGCAAAAACATTTGTGTCCAGTTTTCTGTTGGTTATGAGAATATTCTGTCAACGTTCCACCAAATCACAGGAAGTTGCTGAGGGGAGGACGGCTCATAATAATGGAACAGAGTGAATCAAATCAAATCAAATGGAATAGCATCAAAGACATGGAAACTGTGTTTGATACCACATCATCATTTTTTTAAACCATTATTTTAACAGGTAGGTTGACTGAGAACACATTCTCATTTACAACAACAACCTGAGGAATAGTTACAGGGGAAAGGAGATGAATGAGTCAATTGTAAGCTGGGGATGATTAGGTGACTGTGATAGTATGAGGGCCAGGTTGGGAATTTAGCTAGGACACCGGGGTTCACACCACTAATCTTACAATAAATATGATCTTTAGTGACAACAGTGAATCAGGACACCCTTTTAACATCCCATCCAAAAGATAGCACCCTACAAAGAGAAGTGTCCCCAATCACTGCTCTGGGGTATTGGGATATTTCTTTGGGATCAGTGGAAAGGGTGCCTCCTACTGGCCCTCCAACACCACTTATAGCAGTATCTGGTCAGGGACCATTCAGGGAACAACCAGGACCAACCCTGCTTAGCTTCAGAAGCAGGCCAGCAGTGTGATGAAGTGTGGTATGCTGCTCCAGCCATTACCCTGAGCCCGTCCTCCCTAATTAAGGTGCCACCAACCTCCTGCGCACCAAACATACACAGAAAATGGTTGCCATGTTTTCAGATTATACTATATTAACGAGCTAGACACGTTAAATGAGAACTTTACAAGAACATTCATGTGTCCAGTTCTGTGGGTTAGGAGAATATTCCATCAAGGTCCTACCAAACATACAAATAACATGATTGCCATGTTTTCGAAACATAAGATTTTAATGTTCTAGATGCTTTTCATGTAACATTTGGTGCTTCTGGGCAAAGAGAACAATACTGCCATTGCAGAGTTTGCACTTTGAGAGCTTGGACTATAAGGTTCTGTGCAAAAAGATGATTCTGAGATAATTGACTTTAAAGTTCGAAACCTCATTGGTTTGAATTGTTTAATTGTATTTATTATTCTTTTGAACGTAACAACACAAATTGGGATATTTAAAGTACAGTATAAGTAGAGAACATTAAACAGAATAAGGCTATGTCAATAACAACATTTTGACAAAAAAATGCAAATAGAACCTTATAGTCCCAAGCTCACAATTTGACTAAATTGTTGCTCTCTTTCTCATTAACTCAAAATAATGGGAGAATTTCCACAAGGAAAAGGTTAAGTGGGGTAACAACACAGCCAGAGACATCATGCACCACAAAAATATGAGTGGGCACAAAGTACATAAGGATGGTTGGGGGGTGGTCCAGAAGTTGGAGATTTTAGCATTTTTTTTAACACCTGAAACAGCTTTTTCATACAATTTAGAGCCATTATCCTTATGCTTAATTCTATGTAAAAAAAAATGTATATTTTTCTGCATATCTAAGCAGAGGTAGATGTAAAATAGTAAATGTAAATCCGCGTCACTCCAATTAGTATGATATATTATGTTTCGTATGGTATGTAATCATTTGTGGATGTCCACCATCTGTTTCGTATGACATGTTACAAAATGACAATTTGTACAATTTGTTACAAATTGCAATTTTTACAACGTGTTACGAATTTGCTAAACGTGTGATATGTTACGAATTCCAACATGAGCTAGGTGACTAGGTGGCTAATGCTAACGTTAGCTAGGCTAGGGGCAAGTGTTAGTGAGTCATGTTAAAGGGGAATTTCACCCTGGGGGAATCTGGGTTTGTTTTCATCATGTCCCAGGCATTTCTAGGACAGTGAATTGTGTTTCACATATAATTGCCCAGGATGAAGGCAAGTCAGGGCTTCGTACGCTGAATGATACACCCTTGATGGCTTCCGGGTGTATTGATGGGGGGGGGACAAGATCTTAAAATAAATATATTCCAGCTTTGTGACATTTTGCGAAAACTCTGTTAAACTGATTGAACTGTACGTTTTGTGTAGATATGTTTATCCTTGTTCGATAGGACCATTGGACGTCTTTCAGCAATATTCCTATCAGTGGATTCATTGCTAAATATACAAGCAGACACCGTTTTCCAGTCTCTGATAGACTACTACTTATGTTGGGCGGTGCTTTGTACACTGTCACCTGTCTCTCCCTTGTCGAACATCTATTTCCAAAATCATGGGCATTAATATGGAGTTGGTCCTCCCTTTAATGCTATAACAGCCTCCACTCTTCTGGGAAGGCTTTCCACTAGATGTTGGAACATTGCCGCGTGGACTTGCTTCCATTCAACCACAAGAGCATTAGTGAGGTCAGGCACTGATTTTGAGCCTACTGCATGAAACCCGTTAGCATAAGACAACCAACTGGGCACAGACATCAGTTAAACGGCTAGTTTTGATTTACATTTGGTTGACTTTACAACTCAGTAAAACACAGTGAATGGTAGTAAAGAGAAACTACTGAAATGTTGTTTTGTTGCATAACCATAGAATAGAATGTAGGGGAGACCAGGGTTGGTTGTCACACCTTTTACTCAGGAACAGTATATCTTACAAGACTTTTCAATATTAGGAGAAATGCCAAGGTATTGGATTGAAATCGCAACCCTTTTTATCCTCATATCTTATTCCAACATGGAGTTATTAGCCATCAAACACACTCTGTCCCCATTGCGGGGTTGGTATTGGGTTGATGGTCACAATGTTTGCTAGTAGCTTATTCCTTTTGTAACACGAAGTGAAACAAATCGTAACAAAATTCTGCATTTTATGCCTTGTTAATATCATATAACATATTGAGTAAAGTTGTGCGTGTAGGCGTGCGTAATATATGTGTGTGAGAGAGGCAACGAAGAGAGCTCTTTATAGCACAAGCACAAAATAGCTTGGGATTTATTTTAATACTGGCAGTGGCAATGTTGATAGTGACAACCAACCCCACATTCTATGTGACAACCATCTCCCATTCCTCTTTTCAACAAACATATTTATTCATGGATACTCCCATAATTCAAACATTTACAAGAAAAATACCAATAATACATTTTTAACTTCCAACTATGAAAAACATAAAATCCCCTCACCTCAATGATTTGTAATGCTAACATGAATTAACCAGGAGGATGAGTTCTTTTGAAGAAGTCACACGTTTTAACCTTGAGAAAATGACATAGGGCCATTTAGATTGGGGGTAATTAGCACTGTGACAACCCACCCGTGAAACAACCAACCCCGGTCTACACAACAACAAAAACGGTTCCAAAGGGTTCTACGGCTGTCCCCATAGGAGAACCCTTTTTTATTCCAGGTCGAACCCTTTTCGGTTCCATGTAGAACCCTCTGTAGAAAGGGTTCTACATGGATCACAAAAGGGTTGTAACTGGAACCAAAAGGTTTCTTCAAAGGTTTCTCCTATGGGGACAGCCGAAGAACCCTTTAAGGGTCTAGATACGGTAGCACATTTTTTTTAAGAGTGTATATTTGTCTTCCAGACATTCATCCACAGACTTTCTGTACTGTACTTGCATGTTTTGGCAGTCCTCTGCTCAGGATAGCAGGTCATTTTCTCAGTAACAATTGTAATAAGAGGCCAACGGTTTCATCTCTCCCCTGCACTGCCTCATGAACTGCAAAACCCTCCCCTCCCTCACCCCACCCTCCATCCCACTTCAAGCCATTTATTTTCTTGGCAATGGTCAAATTTACTAATACATTTGTGTTCGCAGGGATTCATTTTCAGTTTTTACATTCTCTGTTTGTAGGTGGGTCTGATTGCTCCTATCAGGGACTGACTCCCTCCTAGTTCTATTTAAACACAACTAACCCTAGGTCTTAGTCTCTTGAACTGATCACTAAACACTGAAAAATGTAAATTTGACATTATATTTGGGGTTCTGAACATTCAAATGTGTTGAGTGATTTTTCACAGACATATACTTGGTCCATAGTCACTCCATCCCTGTGCTGTTGTGTACAGAGTCAAGCAATCTGTTTCACAGTAGAGCCCATGCTGTCAACCCTCTTTCTTCTTCAAGGTTCAGTCTAGGGTTTGTTTTGCAAACACAATCTCCCTGGTGAACATTGGCTACAGGTCTGATAAAAATTTCAGCAAGTCAACACTTTGTTCATTTGGCTGGGCCGGCAGCAGCAGATGAATATTTATGTCATGTCAGCCGGAGTCAGTGCAGTGTACAGTACCTGGTGTTTTCTTTTAGCTTCTTTTCAGGCAGCTCTGTCCCCATTTAGGGACACAATGTGCCCCATGCTTTATTCAACAGTCATTAGCTTTATGACAGCACACTGAGTGCCAGCAGGGCCCCCCGCTTAGCCTGACAACCAGGTGACATGGAACAGGTGGGGTCAACATCAACACACAACACCACAAGCTGTCAGTCAGTCAGTTAGTCAGTCAGTCAGTCAGTCAATGGGTGAATGTATATTTATGAGTGTGTAGTTGCTTACATGCCTGCTTGTACTAGTATAGTGTCTCTCTATGAGTATGTGCTACATTAGCAAGCTAGTGTAGTGTAGTGTGTTTTAGTATAGTATAGTATAGTGTAGCATAGTGTAATGCAGGATAGTATATTGTAGTGCAGTGTAGTATAGTGAGTGTAGTGTAGCGTAGCGTAGTGGAGTATAGGACTGTGTGTTTGAGTGTAGTGTAGTGTAGTATAGTATAGTATAAGGTAGTGTAGTGTAATATTGTGTAGTGTAGTGTTTTACTGTACAGTAAGTAAGGTAAGCCTACTTGCGGTGGACGTCGAGGGGTGCTGCTGTAATAAAGGGTCTGAGTGAATCCAGGGGTCGCCTGGGGACAGAGAGGGGGCCCCCGAAGACAGGCTGAGCAATTGCGGAGGTGCAGATGGTAAAGAAGAACAGCGCAGGATGAAGGGTGCCTACGGGAACGGCCCTGGCTAACACAGGGATCCGGAGACACCGTTTACTCAGCTTGCCGGCCTTAGGGGACTTGGACTGCTGTTCTTCTCCATGATAATACTGTAGGAGTCACTGTGTCGTACAGGGAATGAGTGGGATGCAGAGGAGAAGTAGAAGCTGATCTGACACAGGAATGTCACAGATCCCTCTGGAACTTTCATTGCGCACACCTGGCCCCTATTCCCACTGATTGTATTTGTATATATGTGCACTTTGTTCACCATGGTGCTGTCGATTATTGTTACAATGTCTGTTGGTGAGTGTGAGTGCCTGTACTTTGTGTTTTGGATTTTGTGCCATTGTGGATTGCGCAGATGATTACGGGTCTCTTCCCATGTGTCAATCATTGTGCACTTGTTAGGCAGAGCGGAACGGGTGAACCCAAGAGTAGACTCAGACATGGAGATAGGGATGAAGTAAGCAAGGTATTTTTTGGAACATAGGGGGAAGATGAAGTGCAGGTCAGGGGAAGCTCGGGCGGGTCGCTGGAGACCAGGTGTGGAGGCTGAGGCTGGAGCGAGAGGGGTTGAGACAGGAAAACAGCATCAGCAGGGAAACAGGCACAGCAGGGTAACATGATCTGAATAGTAACAAATAGCTAGAAGCGTAGACTGACTGAGCAGAGATGGCAATCTGGCAGTGTGGACGTGGCAGGACTGAGTACTTGTAGAGGTCTTGATTATGGAACAGGTTGCAGCTGGTGGGGATATGCTCTGGCTCCAGCACACCTGTCTCCGCCCACACAATCACACACAGAGCGAGGGAAAGAGCACTGGGGGAAGCGGCAGGTCAAAGAGACACAGGATGAGCAGTAGAGGGCGTTGCAGGAACAGATGTGACAGTACCCCCCCTCTACGGGTGCCACCTGGCGCCCAACCAGGCTTATCTGGGTGTGAGATATAGAAATCTTGTAAATGGGATGGGTCCCGAACGTGGCGGCAGAGCACCCAGCAACACTCCTTTGGCCCGGATCACTCCCAGTCCACTAGGTACTCCCAGCCACAACCCAGACGGCGCACGTCCAGAAGCCGCTGGACAGTATAGGCAGGATGGTCATCGATGAGCCAAGGGGGTAGAGGAGCTGCAGCAGGAGGAGTCAGGGGACTGGAGCAGACAGGTTTAATTAGGGATAAGTGGAAGGTAGGATGGATCCTGAGAGAGGCTGGGAGTTTCAGGCACCCCGCCGAGGGGTTGATGACACGGTCAATGTTAACCTCTTGCTCCTACCTGGCACGCAGGCGTCCCATCTAGAGCTCTGGAAATGCAAATGCGCTACACTAAATGCTAATAGTATTAGTTAAAACTCAAACGTTCATTAAAATACACATGCAGGGTATTGAATTAAAGCTACCCTCGTTGTGAATCCAGGCAAAAAGTCAGATTTTTAAAATGCTTTTCGGCGAAAGCATGAGAAGCTATTATCTGATAGCATGTAACACCCCAAAAGACCCACAGGGGACGTAAACAAAATAATTAGCATAGTCGGCGCTACACAAACCGCACAAATAAAATATAAAACATTCATTACCTTTGACCATCTTCTTTGTTGGCACTCCTAGATGTCCCATAATCACCATTGGGTCTTTTTTCGATTAAATCGGTCCATATATAGCCTAGATATCGATCTATGAAGACTGTGTGATAAACGGAAAAAAATAGTGTTTCATAACGTAACGTCATTTTTTAAAATTCAAAAAGTTGACGATAAACTTTCACAAAACACTTCGAAATACTTTTGTAATGCAACTTTAGGTATTAGTAAACGTTAATAAGCGATCAAATTAATCACGAGACGAAGTGTTTTCTATAGGGGTCCGTCTTGAAATACTGTCCGTGTATTTCTCAACCAAAATATCCGGTCGGAGACCTGAAGAAAAAGCCTGTCACTTGTTCGTTTGACCAAGAAACAAAGAATTGGCAAATGACAAGACTGTTGACATCGTGTGGAAGCTGTAGGTACTGCAACCTCAGCCCTATTTAATGTCTTTCGCCCATAACAATGGGTTGAAGCGGCGGATGGATATATTTTTCCACTTTCAGTGATCAGATTTTCCTGCACTTTTCAATGAAACGCACGTTCTGTTAAAGTAACAGCCGTGATTTAACCAGTTTTATAAACGTCTGAGTGTTTCTATCCACACATACTATCCACACATACTAATCATATGCATATACTATATTCCTGGCATGAGTAGCAGGGCGCTGAAATGTTGCGCGATTTTTAACAGAATGTTCGAGAAAGTAGAGGGTCGACTGAAGAGGTTAAAGGGGCCAGTGAATCGGGGGGACATTTTCTTTGATGCCACCTTCAATCCAATGGCAGGTCCTATGATGAGAGTCATACCTTTTGCCCCGGGGTGTAGACTGGGGCTGAGAATCGGTGACAGTTGGATTGTGACTGAGTCCTGTTGGAGGCACGAAGAAGGAAAGCCCGGGCCTTCCGCCAGGTACGGTGACAATGGCATAGATGGTCCTGGACAGAGGGAACCGCAACCTCTTGGGTGGGGACAAGGGGGTTGGTAACCCAGAGCACACTCAAAGGGTGACATACCTGACGAGGCGTTGGTGAGGGTGTTGTGGGCATATTCAACCCAGGGTAGCTGAGTGTTCCAGGCGGAAGGGTTGGCATAGGTCGCGCAGAATAGTGCAGTCTCCAACTCTTGGTTGGCCCGTTCGGTCTGGCCGTTGGTCTGGGGTTGATATCCAGAAGAAAGAGGGATAATGATACTGAACAGAAGGATTTCCATACCTGGGAGGCAAACTGAGGTCCTCTGTCGGAAACGATGTCAATGGGGATGCCATGCAGACAAAATACATGGGATACTGGGGCAGCAGGTAGCCCAGTGGTTAGAGTGTTGGACTTGTAACTGAAAGGTTGCAAAATCGAATCCCCGAGCTGACAAGGTAAAAATCTGTTGTTCTGCCCCTGAACAAGGCAGTTAGCCTCTTGGAACTACTCCTCCTGGATCCGGGAGAATTGTCATCCACTGACACTAATTAGCATAACGCAACGGACAAACAATCTTACTAGAACATATTCCTATTCATGAAATCACAAGTGAAATATAACGAAACACAGCTTAGCCTGTCATCTCAGATTTTGAAATTATGCTTTACAGCCAAAGCAAGACAAGCGTTATCGATATTCTAACAAAATATTAGGCACACCTAGCGGCAGGCAAGTTGGTCACGAAAATCAGAAAAGGAATCTAATTAAATAGTTTACCTTTGATGAGCTTCAGATGTTTTCACTCATCGAGACTCCAGTGGGTCAGAAGTTTACATACATTCAGTATTTTGTAGCATTGCCTTTAAATTGTTTAACTTGGGTCGAATGTTTCAGGTAGCCTTCCACAAGCTTCCCACAATAAGTTGGGTGAATTTTGGCCCATTTCTCCTAACAGAGCTGGTGTAACTGAGTCAGGTTTGTAGGCCTCCATGCTCACACACGCTTTTCCAGTTCTGCCCACAAATGTTCTATAGGATTGGGGTCAGGGCTTTGTGATGGCCACTCCAATACCTTGACTTTGTTGTCCTTAAGACATTTTGCCACAACTGTGGACGTATGTTTGGTGTCATTGTCCATTTGGAAGACCCATTTGCGACCAAGCTTTAACTTCCTGACTGATGTCTTGAGATGTTGCTTCAATATATCCACGTAATTTTCCTTCCTTATGATACCATCTATTTTGTTAAGTGCACCAGTCCCTCCTGCAGCAAAGCACACCCACAACACGATGCTGCCACCCCCGTGCTTCACGGTGGGAATGGTGTTCTTTGGCTTGCAAGCCTCCCCCTTTTTCCTCCAAACAAAAGAATGATTGATATGGTCAAACAGTTCTAATTTTGTTTCATCAGACCAAAATGTATGATATTTATCCCCATGTGCAGTTGCAAACCATAGTCTGGCTTTTTATGGCAGTTTTAGAGCAGTGGCTTCTTCCTTGCTGCGCAGCATTTCAGGTTATGTCGATATAGGACTCGTTTTACTGTGGATATCGATACTTTTGTACCTGTTTCCTCCAGCATCTTCACAAGGTCCTTTGCTGTTGTTCCAGGACTGATTTGCACTTCTTGCACCAAAGTATCTTTCATCTCTAGGAGATGGAACGCGTCTCCTTCCTGAGCGGTATGACGGCTGCGTTGTCCCATGGTGTTTATACTTGTGTACTATTGTGTGTATAGATGAACATGGTGCCTTCAGGCGTTTGGAAGTTGCTCCCAAGGATGAACCAGACTTGTGGAGGTCTATAATTGTTTATTTTTATTTTCCCATGATGTCAAGCAAAGAGGCACTGAGTTTGAAGGTAGGCCTTGAAATACATCCACAGGTACACTTCCAATTGACTCAAATTATGTTACTTAGCCTACCAGCAGCTTCTAAAGCCATGAAATTATATTCAGGAATTTTCCAAGCTGTTTAAAGGCACAATCAACTTAGTGTATGTTAACGTCTGACCCACTGGAATTGTGATACAGTGAATTATAAGTGAAATCATCTGTCTGTAAACAATTGTTGGAAAAATGACTTGTGTCATACACAAAGTAGATGTCCTAACTGACCTGCCAAAACTATAGTTTGTTAACAAGAAATTTGTGAAGTAGTTGAAAAACGAGTTATAATGACGCCAACCTAAGTGTATGTAAACTTCCGACTTCAATTATGTGTGTGTGTGTGTGTGTGTGTGTGTGTGTGTGTGTGTGTGTGTGTGTGTGTGTGTGTGTGTGTGTGTGTGTGTGTGTGTGTGTGTGTGTGTGTGTGTGTGTGTGTGTGCATGTGAAACGTTATCAGGACGTTTCAGGCTCAGGTGCAAATCTCACTGAGAATATTGTTCCAATGATCAAGAAGCCCTCCCTACTTGTTCTGTGAGTATGCTATACTAAGTGCTGGTGTCTGTGGTTTAGTCACCATCACCTTTCCTCACGTCGGAGGCACCAGAAGGCAAGGATGACTGCCGCCCCCTCTCACACACACAGTCCATCGCTCCATAGAGAGAGCAGGGAAGACAGGAGTCAGGGTGTCTGCTCCAATTCTCCGAGCTGGGATCACATAGCAGTGGAGAACCCATTAAGGGAGGCCTGCACTTTGGCTGACTCCCCAGCAGAGTAGGCCCCTTTCCCTTCAGCATACCCCCCACTAACTCCACCACACCTCCCTCCTCTCTCACCGGTCTCCCCCTACACAGCACTGCATCCCCCGCAAGCTTGGCTGCCAGGATGTATAGGCCACCACAGCCCACCACCTCCAAGGTAGAACTTCTCCTCTATGCCAGTATAAATAAACCCAGCTAGCCCCTTCCCTCTCTCTCTCTTTTCTACTAAAGCCGACCTGCATCACGGCCTGCCAGGGGCTACTGCCAACAGCTACACTCTGTTTTGTCCTTTTTTTCCCCTCTCAGGCTAAGATTTACTTTACCCAAGAACATTTATGCCAGTTTTAGAGGAAATGTGTGCACACCAAGATAAGTTACTATGTACACACTGGAGCAGACCACTTGTTGTGTTTATTGTTCTTTTGTTGTAAATTAGGATTTAAATGGGCTCTGGGGTGTCCTTGCTCAGCCCCCCCCCCCCCCACACACACACACACACAACACACCCTTGTGGCATGCTTTCATAGTAACATGATGGTTTTTGGATGGATGGCTGTTACCGTTTGGTATCTGGCATCCTGCTACCCAACCAGTTTATCAGCATTACTAAGACTCTAACCATGAGCTCAATCACTGATCTATCATTACTTCAACATAATGTTTGGCTTTTTAAGGGTTGTAAACTTTATAGACTTTTATATCGACTGAGTAACTTTACTATTAAAAAGTGCAAAATCCACTTACAAATCTGGCATATGACGTTGCATCATTGTAAAAGGCCTATGAAAGATGTTTGGTTGGATACAGACAGTTTACCTCCTAGTCTCTTGAAGAGCCATGCATCACTACTTTACTGTCTCTACGTGCCTGATTTGTGCAAGTCACTGAAATGAGGAGCGTGCTTAGAACAGTGTGTTTGCACACAGAGCACACTATACGTGCTTTGATCTGGTTTAGAGGATTCGCCTGCATGTAAGCTAGTGTGTGTGTGTAGGTGTGCATGGATGTGTGTGTGGGCCTGTAGCAGGCTATGTGTATACCGCCAGTACTGTCTGTTTGGAGAGGCTTAGTGGCGTTCATGTGAAACCTGACCCATTATAGAGAACGTGCATATCTCAGAGTGCACAGAGCGCTAGCGGCATCCTCCTCCTGACTTAAACAGCTGAGAAAACACTCCTGACGCTCCACTGCGTGATGCACATCCGACACCGAACAGCAGCATTTCCAAACATGGATGGAGCCCTAGAGCTCATATCCCACAGCACTACTTTGGTTTGGCATGTCCTTAAGTTGACATCACACCTTCCTCACGCAACCCTCCGGGGGCTGTGTTTAAGTATGTCATTTAGCATTGTATGATATATGACAAGTCATCGGCTTTAGTACTGTGGGCTATGGCTGATTTAGCATGGTTAACGTGTGGTCAAACTGACCTTGAGAGGTCAATATAAATGTGACGGACTGGGGAATAATATGTGCCGTGGTTTCACAGGAAGCAAACTATACCTGGTGTCATGACTTGACTTTCATTAATCTGATGACTGTTATTTATCTAATCAACTAACTGTGTGTAATTATTACCCGATTAAATTAATCATGTAACAATTAACTCATTAGGATTTGGGGCACCACGAGAGTGGTTCTTTAAAGAGTTACCATCTCCCGAATTAAACTCTAAAGGTCTTTACCAATCACATCCATAAACAGTCAACTTATTAATCATAACCTCGTATCATATCATCATTTTGAACAGTCGTAATATTGCATCTGCAAAACCCGAGCCTTACTTATGATTCAGTACTATACAAATGTGTTTAATAATTTATTTACTAGCTAACTAAATTGTAACACAGGATAAACATTCACACTTAATACATTAGAAACAGGCTCCTAGCGGATTGACAACAATATGGCTGCTTGTTACAAACAGACATGGAGAGGGCGAGAAAGAGAGAGGGACAGAGACACTAACGTTGGTACATTAAAAGACTACTCTCGTTGATTGAAAAACAAGAAAACTTAATAAAACTTTAAATTGAAAAAAAAGACTACTCTCACTTATACTTTGCACACGAACCGCCACCCGCTTGGAGTAAGAAATCATTCATGTATTTACGTGAAAATCATAGGTGTCTCTCAGTAGACAGGGCCTTCTTGGAAAGGGTGTTGGGCCCCCCCTCCCCCGTCTACTACCATTGTTCTCATCTGCTGTCGTCCGGTATCCGGTGACTTGTCCTGAACAGAACTACAGAGCTTATTCTACTTCCATTTGCTTCTTATTCTACTTCCAAGATGCTTCTTTAAAGACAGGCTAGCCAGCCGTGTCGATGGTTCCCAGGGGGTGATGAGAGTAGCGGAATACAATGGTTTGAAAAGAGTAGTAGAATAGTTCCACATGAATCACTGTGGGTGAGAGGGGGTCTGGTTGAAGTTATTTATTGCAAAGCTGATCTGACCTATTTGGATCCTCACAGGCCAGTCATGACACTGGGGTGGAAGGTAATTCACACAGTAACACCTGTAGCATGTGGAGGAAACTTTAACAAAGAGGAAAGAGGGATCTCTGTGACTATATAATAATTCAGAACCATCTTCCTCTTGGTGGCTACTGTTATATCCGATCTACAGTAATCCAATGTCTTGAGTGAGATCAAGTTGTCTACGCATTCCTATCCCAAACTTTGTCAATTAGAAGTGAAGCTCATACTGTAAATGTATACAGAATTAGGGGAAAAGATTTGAAGACAATAAAGATTAGAGAGTAAAAGTTACATTGGAGCCCTGCACCAACCTATTCACACACATAAATGCAGCTTACACGCACACGCACATTCACACGCACACACACACACACACACACACAGAATCCCCCAGCACCCGCCTGATTATTGCTCCAAGTCCAGAATTGTGGTAGAAATCCAAGGTTTGGACTTCAGGGAACATAGTTAGGGGGATTAGATGATAACAGAGGATAACGGAAAAAAAGAGGTAGATAAAAGACACAAAAGACCTCTGAGTGACCCTGACTGCATTGTGATCCCACGTGCATGGTAATGAGGGCATTAAGCCCGTAATGTTTTGCCTGCTGATCTTGTTCAAAGATATCTCCCCCGGAAGCCCAGTGATGTCACCCGTCCACACTCGCGGTCGCTTAAGAGCAAAGTGCAGCCAGCTGCTGTCCCTGGCCACAGAGAGAATAGAGATATAAGGAGAGAGAGAATACAAGAGAAATGAGAGAAAGGGAGATGCAAGAGAGAAGAGTAGTAGAGATATGGATAAAAAGAGATGGTACAGTTTAGGGCCCCTACAAGAGAGAGAAGAGGAGGAGGAGAAAGATACATAAAAAATACATGGTTAGATGGCACTTTAGGGCCCCTACAAGGGAATATGAACACTTGCATAACCCATAATGGTGGTGACCAATCCAAAAACATTCTACCCATCTTTTCATCATCTAGACTGATGGCCTTCTCTCTGTTAGTTCTGGAGACGTTTCCAACAGGACGACATGAGAAACGTTCTTTACAAGGACTGATTCCTGGATAAAGAAGGATCTGAGAGTGAAATGTAGTGGAATATGGGCATGGGGACAATCAATCAATGGAAAACACAGACATTTCATAATAACTGTGTGTTGGCCAGAGAATGAGATGGGTTCGACTTGTTCGAGAGAGAGAACCTAGTTTATAACAAAGCCTCTGGGTGCTAATTTGAAGTAAGGAGAGCTATCTGTCAGCTGTGCCAGCCCCCATGGTAAATGGTACACACAGATTGAGGAAATGGCCCTGTTATTGATGGTCTTCCATGTGTGCTGAGGACATTTACTATTGGAGGTGACCAGGCTGAATACAAGGTAAGTTCGCTGCCAGAACAGGAGTGTGGTGCCAAAACTAGTAAATGACTAGGCAGCGAATTGTGGCATTGGGCATGGGAGGAACGTTCGCTTGCAAGGGGGAAAATAGAGAACCTTGAAGCACACATGTTGGCAGATCTTCATATTAGTAATGTAGGAATGCTCAAAAGGCAGCAGAAATATGCAGTGATCTTCAGTAGCTGGCTGTTAAGTCAACAATTGCACAGCAAATTCCAGGAGGTTTTGCTGGTCTGCTGTTGTGTTTGGATCAAAATCCAAAATGCCTTTACTTTCAAGTTTTTAGTCAAAAATGCTATAATTTTGATATAGTCATACAAATGTAGAGGAACATATGCTTGCCTTTTTTTTCTACTGAAACAGATACATAAATATGTGTCAGTTACTTGATACGGTTAAGTCATCTGGTTGGTTGTTGGACTGAAGTGCGATAATTACAGGCCCATTTTACTGGTGGACCATGATGACATTGACTCTCTGACTGGAGCAGTAGGGTCCAGGTCCTGGCCAGGGTAAGCAACAGGACAGCAGGATTAAGCAAATCTCTTGTTGTGGGATTCAGTTTCACATTTGCCTCATCCATTAGGCGCAGCTGCCTTCCATGGACTACATTGAGACAGTCAAATCAAATCAAATGTTATTTGTCACATACACATGGTTAGCAGATGTTAATGCAAGTGTAGCGAAATGCTTGTGCTTCTAGTTCCGACAATGCAGTAATAACCAACGAGTAATCTAGCTAACAATTCCAAAACTACTACCTCATACACATAAGTGTAAAGGGATAAAGAATATGTACATAAAGATATATGAATGAGTGATGGTACAGAGTGGCATAGGCAAGATGCAGTAGATGGTATCGAGTACAGTATATACATATGAGATGAGTATGTAAACAAAGTGGCATAGTTTAAAGTGGCTAGTGATACATGTATTACATAAAGATGCAGTAGATGATATAGAGTACAGTATATACGTATACATATGAGATGAATAATGTAGGGTATGTAAACATTATATTAAGTAGCATTGTTTAAAGTGGCTAGTGATATATTTTACATCAATTCCCATCAAGTCCCATCATTAAAGTGGCTGGAGTTGAGTCAGTGTGTTGGCAGCAGCCACTCTATGTTAGTGGTGGCTGTTTAACAGTCTGATGGCCTTGAGATAGAAGCTGTTTTTCAGTCTCTCGGTCCCAGCTTTGATGCACCTGTACTGGCCTCGCCTTCTGGACGATAGCGGGGTGAACAGGCAGTGGCTCGGGTGGTTGTTGTCCTTGATGATCTTTATGGCCTTCCTGTGACATTGGGTGGTGTAGGTGTCCTGGAGGGTAGGTAGTTTGCCCCCGGTGATGCGTTGTGCAGACCTCACTACCCTCTGGAGAGCCTTACGGTTGTGGGCGGAGCAGTTGCCGTACCAGGTGGTGATACAGCCCGACAGGATGCTCTCGATTGTGCATCTGTAGAAGTTTGTGAGTGCTTTTGGTGACAAGCCGAATTTCTTCAGCCTCCTGAGGTTGAAAAGTGGGCTGAGGGGTTGTAAATGAGGGATTCCAGAGCATCAACATAAATAGTCCTAACAATTTACTGTGATGACTGGGACACAACTGCACAGATCAGGACAGGGCAGGCTGCCAAGCCAAACAGCCCAGAGAGGCAGAGGACAAGGCCCCTGTAAGGGACTGTGTGTGAGGAACCAATACATGGCTGTGGAGGGGAGTTAACATGGACAATAGGGGAACAGGGACCACTACAGCATTAATGAGAATCTGAAGAGAGAATCAGAATGTTCAGGAATATTCCCCAGCACTGGGAGTTCGAGCCTGGTTACACACTGATGTACAGCATACGGCCACCTGTGTCATGGAGCTGTGCTGTGGCGTGTAGCCATAGAAAGAGAAATTGGCGTGCTCAGCTCAAAATATTTGTAGTCCCAAAAAATCTTTGGGTGCTGGGTTCAAAGGGTGTATACTGGAAGAAAGGAAAAACCTGCACTCACTGAAAAATTAATATGTTTTAATATCTTATTTTTTAGCAGCAGAGGTCAAAACTAATGTACGCATTTCGGCGGCATCCTTTATAGTGTGTAGCCCCACCCTCCCCCCACCACCACTCACGCACACACATGGTGACCTCCCGGGTGCTGTGTAATGTGGAGAGAGAGAGAGAGCTGCCAAGTCACACAGCTTGAGCAGCAGGGAGGTCCAGGAGCCCAGAGGGAGATGGTACGTGACAGAAAGCAGGCTGCTGCTGTGTGTGTGTGTGTGTGTGTGTGTGTGTGTGTGTGTGTGTGTGTGTGTGTGTGTGTGTGTGTGTGTGTGTGTGTGTGTGTGTGTGTGTGTGTGTGTGTGTGTGTGTGTGTGTGTGTGTGTGTGTGTGTGTGTGTGTGTGTGTGTGTGTGTGAGGGAGGGAGGGAGGGAAGGGAGAGGTGTCTGTGGGAGGGAGGGGGAGGGAGGGACAGAGGGAGGGAGAGTGGTGTGTGGAGGGTGCATGTGTGTTTGTTGTAGGAGGGGGTGGAGGGGGGAACACCATTAGAGAGGACAGAAGGAAAAGAATTACATCACACTCGCATGCTCATTTGGTTTTTGAGTACCGTATTTAACAAGTTTGTGCCATCAAAGGGACAACACAGCACACGAAAGGACATTAGATGACCTCCTCTGCTTTGTTGGAACTGTATTTCATCTCACCACATGATATGCTGATTGGCTAATCCTCACAGGAAGGCGAGGAGGAGGAGAAGAGAGGAGAGCGCTACACGGGTGAATCAGTCCCCTAACTGACAACTCTGAAAGTGATATTCTCAACGTATGTTGCAGGAAATGATTCATTAGGCTGTGGCCTAGGTTGGATCGCCATTACTAAGAATCAGAACCAGCCGCTGACCCCAGGCTGGTGCATGTGGAGCGTGTGTTCTGTGACGAGTGGATGGGAAGTGAGGGATAGAGGAAAGGAGGGATGGGAAGGAGGGGAGGGGGCCACTATGGCGCTGAGTCAACTACATAACAGCTCTCTCCACGATCAGGGACAGACTCGTCTTTCCTGGAAAACCACAGGAATACTCAGCATGCTGCATTAACACAGGAACAGGAGTTTTACCTCACCACATTATCTGATCAGGAAGAACTTCAGGCTCTATGGCCCGTGGGCCCACAGTTGTTGCTGGTCAGGATAACAGATACTGTAGGACAAAACCATTTCTGGCTTTAGGCTTTGTGGAGGCATGGTGGTTATTTAATCAACCATAGGTTCCCGTTATAAAGGGTGTGGGGTATGTGAATACTTGTGTACTTGCTCACCTCAGACAGCATGCACTGAAATGGAGCAAGGACAAGGAGTAGCATTTGAATGATGACACAATGGAATGCATTGCTGTCTGAAACAACAAGAGGACCATTATGTGTTAAAGACAAAGTGGTCTCTCCCATGAGTGAAATGTGGAAGGTGATACCTACGAGGAGAGAGGAGGACAGGCTGAGATAAGAAATGGAGGTTAAATATCGTGATCTTCATTACTCCACCTCCCCAGTCCCTACACATTACAATATTGTGTGTGTGTGTGTGTGTGTGTGTGTGTGTGTGTGTGTGTGTGTGTGTGTGTGTGTGTGTGTGTGTGTGTGTGTGTGTGTGTGTGTGTGTGTGTGTGTGTGTGTGTGTGTGTGTGTGTGTGTGTTCTCCATGACCTTGCACCTCACTTAGAGTTTGTAAAATGGGAGCAAATTGTGAACTAGATAAGTGTCAGTGAGGTATTGGTCTTACATTTAAATTTAAGTCATTTAGCAGACGCTCTTATCCAGAGCGACTTGTCTTGGATCAGTTGGGACCGCACAGTCCTCCCAACACTGTTATCTGAGATTGTGACCCTGGCCTCAACAGCATGCATCATTTTGTAAAATCACATTAGTACTGTCATTCCTGGAAGTGGAATGACAGTACTAACTCATGACAGTTATATACCTCCAGTGTCCCAACGTGTTAACCCATAACAGTCTAAACCCTGTGCAAGCCGGGGGGAGGGGTGGATTCGAATAATCTATATTGAATTATTTTAACAAGGTCATACCAAGGATAATTTAGCTATTTGATTTATAATTTTGAGTCCCTTGAAGTGTAAAAAAAAAGTAAAAACAAAAAATTATTTAATGAAAGTTTTTATTTGGCTTTACTGCTATGGAATAACAGATAGTCCCCCCCAAAAAATCTAAAGGGTGTTTGTTCTGAAGTGTCTGTCCTATATCTGAGAGATATAAGAAAGATCAGAAAAAAATGTTGTTTTTTTACATGTATTTAATCCCTTATTTTTTGCACTAAACAGTCTCCATAAATACGTACTTCTCACCTTTCCACAGAGGGGTCATATTAGTGTGTAGGTCAAACCGTTCGGACACTACATACAATTCTGTGAGAAGAATATTTTGGGATTTCTCATGGTCTGACAAACACCGCTCTAGCTCTGTCACCTTGAGGGATGCGTTGGATTGAGACACATCTAATGCAAAAAAAACATATGCCTATCTTAAACTGACATATTTTTATGGGAATTCTTTAATTGTGCTAATTAGATTTTCACGGGGGCCTGGACATTGACTCTAGGGTGTTTAAATGGTCAGATCGCAAATGTGTTTGTCACGACAATATTGCAACAATAAATCATATCTACTGTCATGATGATGGCTTGATGGGGGAGGTTTATATCCATTCTACCGCGCTCCAGTTCACCAAGAGACATTCTTCAAAGGACAAACCGGCCTTCCATCGACGACCAATCTACCAAAGCGCAGCTCAGAGTAAATGTTTATTGCATTCTCCTTTTTCAAATGGGCATTTAGAATGCATAAGATGCTGTATTTACGATAGCATAGCTTCTCCCTTTGTTCCTCAGTCTGCCCACTCTTTCACTCAAACCCCACACCCCCTTTTATTTGTGTAACCAGCCGCTATACCGGCTCCGTTCACCAGGTCCATCGATGTATGATTCATTCTGTGTATATGTAATTCTGTGTGATTAGTTAGGTATTTAGTATATAAATAATGAAACCATATTTGTATTGCTGATTCAACTTGTTAGCCAGGGTTTGTGAAGATAACCAAGAATTTACAACTTTCAAATGAGACCCTTAAATCCCTAAATTTACCATGTGAGGAATAAATTGCGTGTGAAGGAATAAAGGAGAAGTGAAGATAAGGAGAAGTTTATCTATATGTCCATGTCTAACACTTATATTTTCATCAACATTTATAATGAGTATTTCTGTAAACTGATGTGGCTCTCTGAAATATCACCGGATGTTTTTGGAACTAGTGAACATAACGCGCCAATGTATACTGAGATTTTTTAATATAAATATGCACTTTATCGAACAAAACATACATGTATTGTGTAACATGAAGTCCTATGAGTGTCATCTGATGAAGATCATCAAAGTTTAGTGATTAAATTTATCTTTATTTGTGCTTTTTGTGACTGAATTTTTCTGTGACATGGCGGTGACCTAAAATAATCGTTTGTGGTGCTTTCGCTGTAAAGTCTATTTGAAATCTAACACTTGTTGGGAATAACAACAAGATTACCTTTAAAATGGTTTTAAATGAATTTTAATTATGAGATTTCTGTTATTTGAATTTGGCGCTCTGCACTTTCACTGGCTGTTGTCATATCAATCCCTTTAACGGGATTGCAGACCTAAGAAGTTAACTTCTTTGGGAACGGGGGCAGTATTGAGCAGCTTGGACAAATAAGGTGCCCAGAGTAAACAGCATGCTACTCAGGCCCAAAAGCTAGAATATGCATATACAGTGGGGAGAACAAGTATTTGATACACTGTGATTTAGCAGGTTTTCCTACTTACAAAGCATGTAGAGGTCTGTAATTTTTATCATAGGTAGACTTCAACTGTGAGAGACGGAATCTAAAACAAAAATCCAGAAAATCCCATTGTATGAATTTTAAGTAATTAATTTGCATTTTATTGCATGACATAAGTATTTGATATATCAGAAAAGCAGAACTTAATATTTGGTACAGAAACCTTTGTTTGCAATTACAGAGATCATATGTTTCCTGTAGTTCTTGACCAGGTTTGCACACACTGCAGCAGGGATTTTGGCCCACTCCTCCATAGAGACCTTCTCAGCTGACACAGCGGTTGCATTAATGCACCGCTGTGTCAGATTTCAAAAAAGCTTTACGGAAAAAGCAAACCATACAATAATCTGAGAACAGCGCTCAGAAAACAAATAGATATATCCGCCATGTTGGAGTCAACTGAAATCAGAAATAACATTATAAATATTAACTTACCTTTGATGATCTTCATCAGAATGCACTCCCGGGAATCCCAGTTCCACATTAAATGTTTGACTTGTTTGATAATGTCCATCATTTATGTCCAAATAGCTACTTTTGTTAGCGTGTTTGGTAAACAAATCCAAAATCACAAAGTGCGTTCACTAGAAACATGTCAAACGATGTGTGGAATCAATCTTTAGGATGTGTTTAACATACAACTTCAATAATATTCCAACCGGAGAATTCCTTTGTCTTCAGAAAAGCAAAGGAGCTCTCATGTGAAATGCGCGTGACTTCTGGCAGACCTCTGACTCAATCTTCTCTCATTCTCCCCTCCTTCACAGTAGAATCCTCAAACATGTTTCTAAAGACGATTGACATCTAGTGGAAGCCTTAGGAAGTGCAACATAACCAATATCAGACTGTGTATTCAATAGGGGCTGAGTTGAAAATCAACCAACCTCAGATTTCCCACTTCCTGTTTAGATTTCTTCTCAGGTTTTTGCCTGCCATATGAGTTCTGTTATACTCACAGACATCATTCAAACATTTTTAGAAACATCAGAATGTTTTCTATCCAAAACTAATAATAATATGCATATATTAGCAACTGGGACTGAGGAACAGGCAGTTTACTCTGGGCACCTCTGGGCATCTTTTCATCCAAGCTACTCAATACTGCCCCTGCAGCCATAAGAAGATAACCAAGAATGGTCAACTTTCCGATGAGACCCCTAAATCCCTAAATTTACCATTCCCAGTAAATGGTAAATTCTCTGCTTTTTGTAAATAAGGTGAGGATTAAATATTGACTGCGACTGAAAAGATTACCAGATCTTTAAAAGTTTATTCGGAAGATAACAGCTCTATAAACATTATTTTGTGGTGCCCCAACTTTCTAGTTAATTATTTACCTGAGTAGCTTAACCTCTAGCGTCGAGCAATCCCGTATCCGGGAGCGTAATCATAGCCTCAAGCTCATTACCATAACGCAACGTTTCCTATTCATGAAAATCGCAAATGAAATTAAATAAATATATTCAAACACAAGCTTAGCCTTTTGTTAACAACACTGTCATCTCAGATTTTCAAAATATGCGTTTCAACCAAAGCTACACAAGCATTTGTGTAAGAGTATTGATAGCCTAACATAGCATTAAGCCTAGCATTCAGCAGGCAACATTTTCACAAAAACAAGAAAAGCATTCAAATAAAATCATTTACCTTTGAAGAACTTCGGATGTTTTCAATGACGAGACTCTTAGTTAGATAGCAAATGTTCATTTTTTCCAAAAAGATTCTTTGTGTAGACGAAATAGCTCCGTTTTGTTCATCACGTTTGGCTAAGAAAAAGACTGGAAAATGTCACAGTCACTTACAACGGCAAACTTTTTTCCAAATTAGCTCCATAATATCGACAGAAACTTGGCAAACGTTGTTTAGAATCAATCCTCAAGGTGTTTTTCACATATCGATTCGATAATCTATCAGTGGTGGCAGTTGGCTTCTCATCAGAAGCAAACTGGAAACGTCAGTGTTTTCTTTCCAAAGCTGTCAATTATATGCATAGTTGAGCATCTTTTCGTGACAAAATATCTTGTTTGAAACTGTAAGGTTTTTCATCCAAAAATTAAAATAGCGCCCTCTATATCCAAGAAGTGAATCAGGTAATATTAATTCCAGAGAAATTATTTTAAAGAATAGCATGTCATATCACTTAATCCGGCATAGCCAAAAACACGACACTACCCACCACAAAAACTTAATGATCCAGATTTACAGATTGTCATTGTCGGTAATCCCAGCCTACGGTATTGCGTAATGCAGAATGGAACCTCTAATCTACACAATGTAGTAGCGCAATCTACATATCTCACATCTATGAAATTCTACCACCTGCATATTCTAACCTAATCTCATAAAGATATGTATCATGTTGAGAGGTCAGAGGTCAGAGGCTATGGTAATGGTCTGTTGGTTCTCTCCAGTAATGCTGTGGTCACATTCTCTTGGCTCTCTCTAGATGGGAAAGAACATATGTTTTATTTGAAAGGTACCAGAGAGAACTAACTCCATGGGAACCTACCAGACATATGGACTTCATCAAAGCCAGTAGTCCAATGACATCATTGTCATATAATTGACTCTCACCTCATCCTCTCTGCATCTAAGTGGAGAGCTGAAGCTAGAAAGCCTTTTTTCACCTCATAATACAGTCTGCTGCTGTGAGCTTCTCTCTCACTCTCTGTACAGATCTGATTTGTCACACAGTGCAGGGCCACAGGTATCTAGGTTCACCAACCACCACTGTTTTCCCATGAGGTCACTTTTAGACTGAATGGTGTCTTTGTTAAGTGAAGATGAACCAGAGGCCAATTATTTAAATGGCTCCAGATTGCAATGATTTATTTAAGGAAAATAAGGGCAGGCCATGTTGAGCAGAACCATTTTATGTCAGCCTCTGTAGCTAGCAGATCAGTTTAGGGTTTATCTGTCTTAATAAATCACAAACACTTACTCTCGCAAGGGGAAGCTAGACTTTATCACAGACATAAGTAACTAGACTATTACACCATTTGGTCAGATGAAGTCCCCAGATCAAGAGGTTTCCAACATAGATAGAATACTTTTTGTCCCCCTTTTGCCTCTATAACCTCTATTTATTTGGTCCTCTGTTCACCTACTGTTCCTCTTCTCACGCTGTGTTGGAGCAGAGTTGCTCCAGCTGTTGTCCAAAATGGCATCATGTAAAAACACCTCACATAGTGGCCAGCCAGCCATATTTTACTGTAAACCATCGGACCTCTCCCTGCTTCCTGTGCTGTGGAAGGGCAGGTGTCTGGACAACTATTTTGCTGTCTTGTTGTTATACGTTTAACAAAATCAAGCTGTCGCTATGGGTTTTTCTACAGATTGTTGTTGTTGTTGTCTATTTTCTATCCAGAGACGATACACTGAACAGATTAACTCTGCAGGGTTGTTCATAAACATCAACCGCATGCTGCACTGTAATAAAAACCAAGATGTAAACCCCAGCACTTTGTGTCCAGGTTGACCGGCTTCCTCCTCTGTCCCTCTGTCTCATCTGCTCCTTGATGGAGGAGAAGCTAAACTAAAGCGCTACAGGGTCAGAACTTCACCAACAGGCTGAGAGGCCTGGACCATTTACCGCTGTCAACATAAACCTGTCAAAGGGTCATGTGCTCCCTGGTATTTCCTGAATCAAAGGCTTCCTATGAGAAGCAATTTTTTACTCTCTTCAACAAACTGAAGCCCAATGCCAATATCCTGTGGTGGCTAAGTAACTTTGAATAAAGACTTCACCACTTAGTGGCACTTGTTTTTTATCTCCTCTTGGGCATGCTGAGGTGTTGAAGAGATACTTCAGGCTAATCAGCTTGTTAAATGAATTATACTAACACCCATTCACAATCCTCAACTGTCAAATGTGGAGGACAGACTGAGTCCACCTCCTAGCCTTCAAGGAAACCAACTGTTCCTAATAAAGCCCTCTAAATTAAGATTTCTTGTGATTTTAAAGCAATTAAGGAAAAGGAAATGTTTACTTGTCCATAAATGTTTGGCCTATTTTTTGTTTAATTTTCCCTTTTTTTCAAACTATCATTGCAAAAAATCTGTCTTGCTTTAAAATGTGTCCTTTCTGTTTAATAATTGCCTTCTGCGAAGCAACGCCGTCATTCTGTACCTTTGAGGGGAAATAAAAACTAATGAATTAGTTGGAAGTGGTTGCTGGGACTGTTGTGTTTAAATAATAAAGAGGATCTTAGCAGTGCTCTGTGCTCTCAGAAGCATCCAGAACCACCTCGGGCCAGCAGACTGTTGATAATTAATCCTGCTGAATGCAGACCAGACTCGTGGTCAGACATAGGCACAGAATACTGAGGGAACAGATTCTGAAGGAAGAGAATGATACTATACACCTTCACCAGTTCTCCAAATACAGTAGTTAAGCCAGCCATTATTCCCAATACTGTAACTGTATTCCCATGAAGGAGGATTGATTTTATAAAAATGATTTCCCTGAGCATATGCAACATAATTGGTCCCATAGGCCCCCCGACCCCAAAAAATAAACATAAAAAAATAATAGGTATAAATACTGTATTATTATTTTTAAAATGTAGGAACTCAGTCGGGGTCTGAACTTACTGTTGAGGGTTATATAGTAGAATAGTACTGTAATGTCTGCTTCTAACTCACACTCTCCAACACGTAGATTCCCTGAATACAGCTCACTATCCAGATCCCAATCACCTGATTTTGCTCACGTGTTCACACACCTGTATGTCATTATCACACACAATTTAGTTCAGTTCTTTGTATCCCATCATTGTAAGGTATTGTTTGTTTTGTGAGACACTTCTATTCGGAGCCCTGTTTTTCCCGTAATTTAATCCTCCCGTGTATGATAGGGGCCCTGTGGGCCCCCCAAAGTTCTGATCTGTCCTCAATCACGTTTCCATGCCCTCTTCAAGGAGGTTTGACCATTCAGTTTCAGGTCGTCTTAGCGGGGACCTGTTATGTGAGCTGCGACAGGGCCGTTGCTCCACCACTGAGTATGCCCTTGAGTTCCGCACCATGGCTGCCGGCAGTGGATGGAGTGAACCAGCTCTCTGCCCTTCCATCCCACCTGTATATGCCCAGTTCCAGAGTGTCTTCAGCAAGAAAAAGGCATCCATTCTGCCCCCTCATCGCCTGGGGGACAATGCGATTTACCTACTTCCTGGGTTATCGCCCCCTAAGGGTCAGATCTACCCTTGTCCATCCCAGTGAATGAGGCTATGGTCGCCTATATAGAAGAGGCCATCGACATAGGATTCATCCATGTCTCCGGCTGCATCCAGTTTCTTTTTTGTGAAAGAACAGGGTGGTAATCTTCGTCCCTGCATAGATTACCGACCCCTCAATGACCTTACGAACAAGAATCGCTTCCCTCTTCCTCTGACTCCGGCCGCACAAGAACAACTTGGACAGGCTACCATCTACTCCAAACTGGACCTACGTAGTGCTTACAACCTGGTCCGTATCCGAAGTGGGGATGAGTGGAAGACGGCGTTCATCACTGCTAGGGGTCACTACAAATACTTGGTTATGCCCTACGGTCTCACCAATGCTCCTGCAGTCTTCCAGTCCTTCATGAATGAAGTTTTCAGGGAGATGATCAACCAGTTCTTCATCATGTACATTATCTTGATCTACTCTCACACCATTGCAGAACATGTACAGCATGTGCAACAGGTCCTCCAACGGCTACAGGACCATCATCTTTGTCAAGGCTGAGAAGAGCGCCTTCCACGTTACTATGGTAACCTTCCTAGGTTTTGTGTTAACACCAGGAGGGGCCAAGGTGGACGAAGGCAAAGTCACAGCCATGCTTAACTGGCCCAAACCTACCACCGTAAAGGAACTACAATGTTTCCTAGGATTTTCCAACTACTACCACCGGTTCATCTGAAACTGCAGCAGCAAAACCACTCCTCTCAGCTCTCACCGGGCAAAAAACCTGTACCTTCCAATGGACCGACACCGCCCTCACTGCATTTGAGACCTTGAAACACCTCTTCACCCATCCTTGGGCAGCCAGATGGTACACTTCCTTTTGTTCTGGAGGTTGATGCATCTGAGGTCGGCGTAGGAGGGGTTCTCTCTCAGCAGGTAGGGACACCTCCCAAATTATACCCATGTGGCTTCTTTTCCAAGAAACTGTCACCCGCTGAGAGGAACTAGGATGTCGGGAACCGAGAGCTCCTCGCAATTAAGCTGGCTATCGAAAAGTGCCGCCACTGGTTAGAGGGAGCTCATCATCCATTCCTTGTCCTTACCGACCACCGGAATTTGGAATACTTAAGTGCTAAGAAGCTCAACCCCAGACAGGCTTGCTGGGCACTCTTCTTCACCCGCTTCAATTTCACCACCACCTATCTGCCCGACAAGAAAAAAGTTGATTCCTTATCCCGTCTATTTGACTGCCCTTCCTCTAACCCTGCTCCCGAGACCATCCTGCCTCCGTCTTGCGTCGTGGGAACCATACAGTGGGAAATCCAAACAGCAGTCGAAGAGGCCCTATGCCACAACCCAGCACTTCCCGACAGCCCTACAGGTAAGACCTACATTCCGGATTCCGTCAGACCCCAACTAATGGTGGTCGACCCTAACAGCAGACATCCGAGATTACGTACTTTCCTGTCCTGTCCGTGCATGGTCAAAGAGCCCTCGCCAACTACCTCCGGGTAAGCTCGAGTCTTTACCCACACCACACAGACCATGGTCCCACATCGCCATGGATTTCCTCACTGATCTGCCAGACTCTTCGGACTTCACTACTATTTTAGTTGTAGTGGACCGGTTCTCCAAGATGTGCCGATTCATCCTCCTTCCACATCTACCTAATGCCTTGGAAATGGCTGAGTGCATGTTCCAACAGGTGTTTCTTGTGTATGGGATCCCGGAAGACATCGTTTCGGATTGGCGAGCTTTCTGCGACCGACTGGGGGGTCTCCATCAGCCTATCCTCCGGATACCATCCCCAAACAAATGGGCAGACGGAACGCCTGAATCAGGAAATAGGGACGTACCTTCGCCAACACTGCACCCACCAACCACATGAGTGGAGTCGCTATCTAGCCTGGGCCGAATATGCACTCCCTGGTGTATCCCTGGTGCACTCCTTGGTGTATTCCTCACTACATCTCACTCCTTTTCAGTGTATCCTCGGGTACCAATCCCCCCTCCCCGTGTTCCCATGGTAGACAGAGGCTGGAGCTGTGCCTGCCGTCAATGAGTGGTTTTGACGGAGTGAGCAGGTTTGGGAGACCGCACATCGGCACCTACAGTGGGGCAAAAAAGTATTTAGTCAGCCACCAATTGTGCAAGTTCTCCCACTTAAAAAGATGAGAGAGGCCTGTAATTTTCATCATAGGTACACTTCAACTATGACAGACAAAATGAGAAAAAAATCCAGAAAATCACATTGTAGGATTTTTAATAAATGTATTTGCAAATTAATTAATAATTAATATGAATTCGTAGGGCTGACATGATTAAATATTAAAGCATTGTTCAAAGATGGCCTTTTCCCCTTTATTCAGATCACAACCCCTTACGTTCGGTTATTTGAAAATGAAATCATCTCCAATCTCTCTCCCTTTTTTTTTTTTACAAACTATAGAAAGCTGGTTGCAAATTCAGTTTAATTCACCAGAAAAGACAGAACACATATTACACCAAATGTTATGGTTAAACTCAAATATACTAATGCATTAAAAATATACATATATATTATTTTTGATGGTTTAAGCTCTTTAATAATAATAATTATATATGCCATTTAGCAGACGCTTTTATCCAAAGCGACTTACAGTCATGTGTGCATACATTCTACGTGGGTGGTCCCGGGAATCGAACCGGGAATCGAACCCACTACCCTGGCGTTACAAGCGTTTAATTAATGATATCATAAGTATGACTGGCGGAGTTGTCACACATGCAGCTAACAAAAATATATGGAAATGTCTGCTCTATTCAAAATTACAACCAACTGATGGCAGCATTACGACAAAAATGGAAGAGGCAAGTGGAAGTGGAAGAAGGTAAGGAACTTGCCTGTTGACCCTATATTATTAAAGACCAAAATTGGTTAAAGAAAATTATGATAAATGAAAAAGTATATCAGTTTAATTTAAGGACAAAAAATGGACAGCTGCGCCATACAGATGGCAAAATAGTTTGGAAGAGATTTTCCATGTGCTGATTCCATGGCACCTGGAACTGATACACAAAACAACACCGGATTCAAAATGTTGTTTTTCAATTTAAATTATTATACTAAATTATTGCAACCAATAGACTGTTACAGTACCTTCGGGAAAGTATTCAGACCCCTTGACTTTTTCCACATTTTGTTATGTTACAGCCTTATTCTAAAATTGATTAAATTGTATTTTTTTCCTCATCAATCTTTGCACAATACCCCCTAGGTATCTGGCTAGACTGTAAACTCTCCTTCCAGACTCATATCAAACATCTCAAATCTAAAATCAAATCTAGAGTTGGCTTTCTATTTCGCAACAAAGCCTCCTTCACTCACGCCGCCAAACTTACCCTAGTAAAACTGACTATCCTACCGATCCTCGACTTCGGCGATGTCATCTACAAAATAGCTTCCAATACTCTACTCAGCAAACTGCATGCAGTTTATCACAGTGCCATCCGTTTTTGTTACTAAAGCACCTTATACCACCCACCACTGCGACCTGTATTCTCTAGTCGGCTGGCCCTCGCTACATATTCGTCGCCAGACCCACTGGTTCCAGGTCATCTACAAGTCCATGCTAGGTAAAGCTCCGCCTTATCTCAGTTCACTGGTCACGATGGCAACACCCACCCGTAGCACGCGCTCCAGCAGGTGTATCTCACTGATCATCCCTAAAGCCAACACCTCATTTGCCCACCTTTCCTTCCAGTTCTCTGTCGGTTCACACTGCTATGCTTTATCTTGGCCAGGTCGCAGTTGTAAATGAGAACTTGTTCTCAACTTGCCTACCTGGTTAAATAAAGGTGGGGGAGGAAATGACAGATTGAAAACAGGTTTTTAGAAATGTTTGCTAATAAGTATTCAGACCCTTTTCTCAGTACTTTGTTGAAGCACCTTTGACAGCAACTACAGCCTCGAGTCTTCTTGGGTATGACGCAACAAGCTTGGCACACCTGTATTTGGGTAGTTCCTCCCATTCTTCTTAGCAGATCCTCTCAAGCTCTGTCAGGTATAAATGAGCAAAAAATCAAAAAATCTGTTTTCACTCTGTCATTATGGGGTATTGTGCAAAGATTTCTGAGGATTTAAAAATATATACATTTTTAGAATAAGGCTATAATGTAACAAAAAGTCAAGGGGTCTAAATACTTTCTGAAGGCACTGCATGTATATGGGGGATACAACATCCACATGTGCTGCGAAGAGACAGAATCATCAGATCATTTGTTTTGGTACTGCCCATATGTAGCTTGTGTTTGGCTGCAGGTTCAGGAATGTTCAAGAATTGCAACATTTACCTGGAGCGAACTCTGCAAAAAGCACTGCTGGGTGACTTGAAAAACAATAGTCAATCTATCAATAATTTAATAATACTTCTAGTAAAAATATTAAATATTTCATTTACAATCTGTAGAAACTATGAGAATAGAAAGGTTCAGAACTTTTGTGAAACATTACAGCACAGTTGAACGATATACGCTAATTATACAACAGGTATAATCCCAAATGTCGATTGGTTAAAACCACATTCCAGACGGTGTCTATTCCACAAGTTATCACCAGCTAAATCTTAAATGTATAATGTTAAAATGTCTATTTACTCTGTTCCATCTGACTGTGCAATCCACTGTCTCTTCAGCCCAGCCAAGCACTTTATAATCTTGATCTCCACTATAAAAAGCATCTAGACATCATCTCACATTTCTTTTAGATTAACATTTTGTTTTCAACAGAAAAGATTTGTATAAACCTTGCTGTCTGTCACTCCAACATTTGCAACATTGTTTCAATATTCAAATTCGATCTCCAGCTGTCTCATGGTAGTGAACATGTCGGGAATTGGGAGGAGACAGACAGGCAGCTTTTCTCAGAAATCATGAATCAGCTGGCATCATTTTTATGGATATATACAAAGAAATGTCAATTGCAAAGAGGTAAAACTAAACGAAGTGCAGCTAGTTTGCTGTCTTCCCAGCTTCAGTTTGAAGTGATCGTGTTAGCTGTGTTGTTGGCTAGCTCCTCTGAACAGTGTCCTGACGAGTGAGCACATTTTCCATGCCAGGCGAACTCGCGCATCATTAGCTCATTGTTATGGATGTATCCAAATAAATGTCACGAGAAAACAGCTTAAACAAATGCAAATGCAGCTACTTTGCTGTTATTAGTTGGCTAGCTAGCAAGCAAGGGGTAAGAACGGTGCCAGCCAGTATGGTAATGAAACATGTAGAACAAACTACTGGGTCGCGTCCATAGATACAGAACAAAAAGCCTGAATGACTGGGTCGCATCTCTAGCAACCGAACCGATAGAACGAACGACCAGCCGACTTTGGAGGCAACCCTAGATTCGTATTGGGACTATATCTTGTGGAAGGATGAAATTGTAAAAATAATTCAGCAAAATAAGGTTTTTAATTAAAATATGTAAATCACTATTTGAATATGTTAGTAACCCGTTGTATAAAAGTGATATGCCTTCAAAGTCAGTTTTTGGAGGATATATTGACTTCGTCTTGGGCTCAACAACAACTGGGCCAATATATCCTCTAAACACCGGGTTCTCGGGCATTATCACTTAATTAGAAATCAAAACTGAATGGTTTTCAGAGATAAATGGGAGTGGTTGAGGGTAGCTGTAGGGTGGGACTAAAAACAAATACAATTTAAAAAACAAGAATAGGAAACTAATATAAAATGTATATACAGTTGAAGTCGGAAGTTTACATACACTTAGGTTGGAGTCATTAAAACTCATTTTTCAAATTTTGGTAAGACGGTTAGGACATCTACTTTGTGCATGACACAAGTTATTTTTCCAACAATTGTTTACAAACAGATTATTTCACTTATAATTCACTGTATCACAATTCCAGTAGGTCAGAAGTTTACATACACTAAGTTGACTGTGCCTTTAAACAGCTTGGAAAATTCCAGAAAATTATGTCATGGCTTTTGATTGACATAATTTCAGTCAATTGGAAGTGTACCTGTGGATGTACTTCAAGGCCTACCTTCAAACTCAGTGCCACTTTGCTTGACATCATGGGAAAATCTAAAGAAATCAGCCAAGACCTCAGAAAATAATTGTAGACCTCCACAAGTCTGGTTCATCATTGGGAGCAATTTCCAAATGCCTGAAGGGACCACGTTCATCTGTACAAACAATAGTGCGTAAGTATAAACACCATGGGACCACGCAGCCGTCATACCGCTCAGGAAGGAGATGCGTTCTGTCTCCTAGAGATGAACGTACTTTGGTGCGAAAAGTGCAAATCAATCCCAGAACATCAGCAAAGGACCATGTGAAGATGCTGGAGGAAACAGGTACAAAAGTATCTATATCCACAGTAAAACGAGTCCTATATAGACATAACCTGAAAGGTCGCTCAGCAAGGAAGAATCCACTGTTCCAAAACCGCCATAAAAAAGCCAGACTACGGTTTGCAACTGCACATGGGGACAAAGATCGTACTTTTTGGAGAAATGTCCTCTGGTCTGATGAAACAAAAATATACCTGTTTGACCATAATGACCATCGTTATGTTTAGAGGAAAAAGGGGATGCTTGCAAGCCAAAGAACAACATCCCAACCGTGTAGCATGGGGGTGGCAGCATCATGTTGTGGGGGTGCTTTTCTGCAGGAGGGACTGGTGAACTTCACAAAATAGATGGCATCATGAGGGTGGACAAATTGGTGGATATATTGAAGCAACATCTCAAGACATTTAAAGATTGGTCACAAATGTGTCTTCCAAATGGTCAATGACCCCAAGCATACGTCCAAATTTTGGGCAAAATGGCTTAAGGACAACAAAGTCAAGGTATTGAAGTGGCCATCACAAAGCCATGACCTCAACCCTATAGAAAATATGTGGGCAGAACTGGAAAAGCGTGTGAGAGCAAGGAGGCCTACAAACCTGACTCAGTTGCACAAGCTCTGTCAGGAGGAAAGGGGCGAAAATTCACCCAACTTATTGTGGGAAGATTGTGGAAGGCTACCTGAAACATTTGACCAAAGTTAAACAATTGAAAGGCAATGCTACCAAATACTAATTGAGTGTATGTAAACTTCTGACCCACTGGGAATGTGATGAAAGAAATAAAAGCTCTCTACTATTATTCTGACATTTCACATTCTTAAAATAAAGTGGTGATCCTATCTGACCTAAAACAGGGCATTTTTACTGAGATTAAATGTCAGGAATTGTGAAAAACTGAGTTTAAATGTATTTGGCTAAGGTGTATGTAAACTTCCGACTTAAACTGTAGTATGTATTAGCTGTCAATATAAGCCTACGTATTGTTGTCCATTATTTTACTCCAATTATGGGAGTATCACCATACATCTGGAGGATTGCCTGCTTATGTACTCTCCCCACTGGGCACAGATGTCAATTAAACATTTCATTTTGATTAACACCTGGTTGAGTTGTCAACTAACGTGAATTAAAAGTGAAATTAATAAAACAAATGTAGGTTAAAAGTTGCGTGAAGTAAATATGAAATTCTCTTACGTTGATGACTTTTTGCAAACCCAATGAGTTTTCCATGTTGATTCAACATCATCACATAGATTTTTGTGGTAACATAGTTGTTTCAACCATAACTGAATATCTTATCTGGCAGCTCGATTCTTATTGCTTACTATTTGATTTCTCTTTCTGTAAGAACTTAGTGTACATATTCCATAATTCATCCAGCCCACACTATACTTCCATGATTTAAAGAGAGTGCTTTAGCAGCTAATTCGAGTATGTTACCTTCGTCTCTGGTCCTCTCCCACTAATCCTCACAGCAAATAAATCCCTCGGCCATTGACTTCATGCATTGCTCAATACCTTTTGTGGGTTGCTGGGACCTCTGTCCAAAGGAAGATGCCAGGATGAAGGAAATCAATTAAAGAGAACTGTTAAACTCATACAAAAGAGTACTATTCCTCCATGTCCCCTAGACTGGTGAACAATAATTAGTGAAGGCTTCTGAAAGAAACAACATTCTTTCGTGTTTCTTTTTATTTTTTTACCTTTATTTAACCAGGCAAGTCAGTTGACACATTCTTATTTTCAATGACGGCCTGGGAACAGTGGGTTAACTGCCTGTTCAGGGGCAGAACGACAGATTTGTACCTTGTCAGCTCGGGGGTTTGAACTCGCAACCTTCCGGTTACTAGTGCAAAGCTCTAGTAACCGCCCCAGGTCTGTAGGGTAGGTTCGGAAACTATAGAAGTGCTCCCTATATCCAATCCTTGTGACTTTTCATTTGGAGACATCTTAGGGTCCAAGGCAAAGCAGGAATCTGAAGGAGCATTCTAATAGGCATTTATTACAATTATTTTACATAGCGATAACAATCTAATGATAAATTGGGTATGAGTGGCTGTTTAGCTAATTCAATACAATACTTATAACCAAACACTATAAAACAGCAGGCAATCAACTATCAACCGATTATCATTGCAAAGCCTTGTGTATAAATCACACTTCCGCAAAAGACAGAGGTGTATTTATTTTTTTGTGGTGGAAAACATAAATATGTGTTTTCCGACCATAGCACAGGCACACATTTAGAAACTGGAACTGTAGGTGGCATATGGATTTCCAGTGCATTCAGCAAATAAAACATCATTGAGTATGTGTGAGTGAGAATGTGTGTGTGTGTGAGTGTGTAGTATTCAGAGATTGACTGAGCTACTGCGGTTTTGATTAATTAAACTCCCTGTTGCTGAAGCCCGACAGGGTCAAGGGCATCCTTGCATTTCCCATCATGTGGCAGTATGTGTTCTTACTGCTGACTGTGGGGAAGTACTCTTCAGACAATAAATAGTATATCTCCCCTCATCACTAATTCTCAGTGGTGAGGTGAAGAGAGGCCCTTGTCACAGCAGCAAACTGCTTCCTGTGGCTGGGTTGGCTGCTCCGGGGATGAGCCCTGCTGTCCCTCCAGGTCACTGTAAAGGCGACCTGGGGCTCTAATAATGTACAGCAGATGAGCTAGATCAGGAAGTTCCTCAGAGGACCACAGGACGTTCCGAGGGCCCCAGGAATACATTCTAAGAGAGTGTATTTTTGGCAGAAGTTTCATTTGTTTTTGGAGTACAGCAGCGACAGCTCCACTGGTTTCCTGTTTTCTTTCCTGACTCAGGTCTCCTGTGCTCTTTGGGTGGCGATAAAAATACGAAAGACACTTTCTGGGAAACTACCCTTACTTTTTTACATTTATTTTTTTACTTCCTTTGTGCAGATGAGTGGGTAAGAAGCCTACTGGTGACATTGGTCTACAAAGCCAGCAGGTGGCAATCTTCTCACCAAACCTCCCACCTGTGTCAATGGGAACGCAATAGCCTGTACTTATCAGCTTGTTAGAGTTTGTATGACTGTGTAATGCAGCGTAGAAAACATGATTTGATAAAGACATAAATTATGCTTGAGAAAGACAGTCGTTATTTAACAGCAAGATTATAACTTGGGATTGATGTACCATACAAGTGACACATGCTAATAAAATGTATTTCCAGGAATCACATAAAATCAGAAACCAAAATGAGTATGTGTTTCACAATAAGAACTTCCAAACCACATAAACAAATTGTCTGCAACTCTGGTGTATCAAAGTGCATGGAATGGGTTTTGTGTACCATGAGTAAGGTCTGGTTTACTCCCATATCTCTTCCCATCAGAGCAATATCAAGCTGTGATCACACTATAAATTACCAGCCCCACTGAGCATAACATTCAAAGCCAAACTGATTGTCTGTCAAGTCCTCTTTGGCATCAAAAGGACATTACATTCATATTGCTGATTTAATCAATGTCCCCTCCATTGTTGTTAGGATATGGGTTATGTCTTTCATTTCCCCTACAGCCTCAAAAGACTAATCCAAATCATTTTTTGCTGCACTGAAAGGGAAATGAATAAATCTCAGAAAAGGAAATCATAGTTCCAGACTGTAACAATATGGTTGAGTTCTGCATGCATACAAAATCACAGTATATACTATAGGACTGTGTATTAACACGTGTTGTGGGTTGAATCCAAAAGTCATATGTAACAAAATTGGAAAGGCAACATAATAGCCCATACTTAGCACCTGGAAATACTGTCACCATTCATCAATACGGTGATGGGATACTGAAAGCAGCAAAGTCTATCGCGATAATGAGTGTTTGACCATGGAATGTTTCCCAATATAAAAAAGCTAAACATCACGAGAGACAGAGGTAAAAACAACAACAAGTCAGTTAATTGAGATAACTTACTTGTAGCCTAAAGACGCTCTTCACATATGTAAGATTGCTACACATCCGTGTTTTGGCTGAAACCTCAGTGGACATAATGGACAGTTTCAAAGCCACATAATTAAAAGATAAACCTGAGGCCAACCGAGAAAACCAAGAACATGGCAAATATTCAAGCCACTACACACAATGGAGATTGGACGTAAAGCATTTTCTTTACTTTTGGCTCTGTACTCCAACAGTTCACATTTGAGATTAAATTATGAATATGAGGCAAAACAACAGCATGTCTGCTTTTCTTTGAGGGTATTTATCATACATATGTTTTACTGTTCAGAAATGAAAGCACCCCCCCACCTATAGTGTATTAAAGTAGCCAAAGGTTTAGTATGTGTTTTGGGTTATGATTTGCCCAATTTTAACTGAATGGTGAATTATGACTGGAGTCATTTTCTTTCTAAGTGAGCCGATAAGATGTTTCTGAACACTTCTAAATGAATCCGGATAATGAGTGAGAAAGTTACTACAACAAAACATGCTAACCTCTCACCATTACCAATAACAGGGAAGGTTCATTCATGATTATCCATAATCATGGTAGCATCCAACTTAATGTAGAAGTGTTCAGAAACATCTTCTATTCTTATTTACAATAAAAGTGACTCCAAGATGACAATATATTATTCACCATTTAGTTCCTATCGGGCAAAACATCCTCTGAAACACAACCAAAAACTGCAAATGCATCCAACAAATGTTGCAGTCACAAGCGTGATAACGTCATTGCGTGCAAGGATTATGGGACCAAATACTAAACTTTTGACTACTTTAATACACTATAAGTGAACTAGTCCAAATACATATGACTTCTTAAAATGGGGGGACTATATGCATATAGTGCTTTCTAAACGGTAAAACAGATATGAAAATACCCTCAAATAAAGGTGACATTCTGTAGCCTCATTTGTAACATTTTATCCACAAAAAAATCTGGATTATAGAGGCAAATTAAAAAGGTTAGTTTTACTGTCCAAATACAAACAGAGGGGAGTGTATACTCTTTAAACAAATAGTGCTGCTACATTTATGAGTGGCCCTGATTTGAATAGGTCTGACAAAAAAGCAATACATTTGACATCAGATATGCCTTTAATATAAAACATGTTCACATTCTGTCCAGTTTGATGCGTAAAATAAGCTATATTGTGTGCCTAAATGAATAGCTTTTTCTTTTACTATAATATTGGGACAAGCACGCGCACTGTGCATGCACCAGCATTGTTGACAAGTAGCTGGGAGAGCTATGATTGGTCCATTGCGATGGGTGTTTCCGCATTCTGCTGTGAGCTGTCAGTGCGAGTGTAACTTGGAAAGCGCACTGTCGTCTCTCTTAAGTAACTATCTTATCATCCATTCCCGGGGGACTACCCGTTAAACGGTTGAGATCCAGGATGCCCTATGTACTCGTTAGTACTCAGATCCGGCTGGTTAGTATTCCTCTTCCCGTCATAGCATACAGACTGCATCCTTGCGGTTGACGCGCACGCCGAAATGTTATAGAGACTAAAGACTTTGTAAAGGAAGGCTCTGCAACAATGTCGCCGATTTTGACGTGTAGCTTATTACATAGGTATCAGCTATGTCCAAGTTTGCAACATTGTAACATTTGCAAACATGGAAGCGAAACAAATTCAAACTAGTGCACAGCAGCTCGCGTCTCGTTTCTTTTTCTTCAGTACACCAAATTAAAAACACGTTCACTGCCCAGTCAGATAAAGTATGTAGGCCTATTTCTATTTCTGTGCATAACTGGTAAATTGTTATAGAGATTGTGGATGGCATGCCATGCATATTTTCGGTGTTTGTCAATGTATTTCAAGAATGCAACGGAGTGTACAAAACATTAAGAACAGATGCTCGTTCCATGACAAACTGACTAGGCGAATCCAGGTGAAAGCTATGATCCCTTATTGATGTCACTTGTTAATTCCACTTAAATCAGTGCAGATGAAGGGGAGGAGACCGGTTAAAGAAGGATTTTTAAATCTTGAGACATGGATTGTGTGTGTGTGTGTGTGCCATTCAGATGGTGAATGGGCAAGACAAAAGATTTAAGTGCCTTTGAGCACACTGGTTTGTGTCAAGAACTGCAACGCTGCTGGGTTTTTCACACTGAACAGTTTCCTGTGTGTATCAAGAAAGGTCCTTCCTAATCTTGTGTATCAATATTAGTAATGTGTTAATGGTTTGTACACTCTGCATATAGCATTTGTGCACACACCTGAATGTCTGTTTTTCAGGAGACTGGGCCAACCATGGTAGGAGATGTATACTCTGACCCAGCAATAATGAACTACCTGGGAGCCAGGAAAACCACCATGCTGGGGAACAATTTGTGAGTGTTGAGTATATCTCATTGTATGTCTCCATCCTTACGGCCAAGATTATGACAAGCCTCTGAGCGACGGAAGAATGGTGTAGTAGTGGTATAAGTTGAACCAGAGCAGGACATAGGCTGTTGTTCTGTAGTTTGAGAGCAGACAAACAGAGCTGATCAGTGTTGTTGCGGATCTGCCACAAGTGCTCTTGGGGAAATGAACAAAGGTGTGGAGGGAATAATCACAAACACAATCCTGGCTCATTTAGCTGAGTTCTCCTGCGTGTGTTCGCACTCCTGACAGAGTTCACAGAATAGTTTCTCAGATGTAAAATGTCAAACTCAAACTTTCTGCCCCTTGCAGCTCGGAGTACCACGTGGACGAACCTCCGCGGTTGGTGTTGGACAAGTTGGAGAAGATTGGCTTCCGTATGGTGACGATGACAGGCGTGGGACAAACGCTGGTGTGGTGCATGCACAAGGAGACTGAGTGACCTGACTGTGGATCAATGACACTGATAGTGTGTCTTGGGCCACAAGGTTGTGGTGGTAGTGTTCTGTCCAATGAGGAGCAAGAGCTAAAAGCCTATATTGTACGTATTACATCAAAAATCAAGGATGGATTCTATACATTAATTTTGCTACTGTTCTTTGTGATGTAATGGTCCTTTGTTTTCCATTTATTTTTTTAGCAAGGGGTGCAGATGACTGAATTTCGAATGATCAATTCTCCAGATCGTTATTTGCCACGTTAGCAAATGTGTGAATTTGTATAATGACACTACTTGTCCAAAATCTTTTGTACTCCCATTCAAACTCACTCCAATGTGATGGAGCAGCTACCAAATGTGTGTAGTGGCTTGTTCGTAATCTATCATAGCAATGGGTTTACAGACATCAGGGAAACAGGACGATGTCAAGAAAAGTACATTCCAGAGAGGAATGTAGTTCACTTCATTACAAACTGAATCTGAATGTCAAGAGTATGATGTTGAATCAGTTCCAAAGTTTGACATTGCCTTTAGGCCAAGCAAATATTCCTCTATCCTGAATTCTATTCCATTTTCTCAAATGCTCTGTAAACAGGTGTCTATTTAACAGTGAACTGCTTAATTATGGGCCATTCCCAACATTGCAGAGAGAAAGACAATAGAAAAGTAATAAATACACAATGAGTAATGATAACTTGGCTATACACAAAGGGGTACCAGTACAATGTACAGGGTTATGAGGTAATTGAGGTAGATATGTACATACAACTAAGAAATAAGTGACAGATAACTGTCAAAAGTTGGTGTAAAAAGGAGCTGTGTGAGAATGTTAGTTTTCATATCATTGGTAATATAATTAGATGCATGTGAAGAAATGATAATAAAGGTGATTTGATATTTGTTCTGTGGCATGTCCCAACTCTCAAGGAGGTAGAGTATACTTAAAAGGACAGGTTGGAAGTCTGATCTCCCTGTCTGCCATCTGTCAGTACAATATGGTAAGCATTACATTTGTTGGACAAATGTGTCATGCTCTCTGGAAAAAAAAAGAAGCTCTAAACAAGCCATTGGAACGGTGCCTTCACGCCTCAGGTTGAGGGGAAATATGGCACGTCTGCAGTGGTTTTTAGACTCTCAAAGTGGGCCAGTGAGACCTCAGTACATAGGGGGAAGTTAGTCGGGTCCTGTAAGTGTGACGAGTGTGCTGCAGGCATGCCTGGTGGAGACCATCTGAGCCAGCACTTCTGCTGCTACTGGGTGGTTTCATTAGTCTCTGGGCTGCCAGCGCATGTCTGAGGCTAACCCTAGATCACCAAGCCTTCGCCAGGCCTCCTGCTGTGACTTGGCCACAATTTACACCCAAATATCAAAAGGGCCCCTAATTTCTCCATGCGGGCACAACTGTGGTCGGTTCCAGGTTCTGCTGGCATCTGAGGAGCTGCCAGCTTCCACACGGACAGAGGATCTGAGGAAGAGGATGCTGTGAAGATGCCGCCGGAGGCTTCTGTTGATTGGATGGCTTTTGTTGGGACGCCACATCTTCCTGTTTCATTTGCATGCAGCACAATCCGCTGGCACTGGGCACAGTCAGGATATGTTCCTGGAAGTGTAATTGTATTCCCTCTTGTAATTTGGACTCAATGTTCAGCTTTTTTCTCTCGGGTATGACAGGCCGTCCATCAAATGCATAAATAGAACCATCTGATTAGTGTGTATTGCAGTAGGAGAGGAGAGTGTGGGGAGAGAAGTGTTGGGACACGATGGCTCACACCACAGCTGGCCGTTGTGTAAGAGAGCTGCGGCAGGCTGGGAGTGCCGGGGAGATGGATCACTGGGTTGGACCAACCAGCTGGCTATGAGTCTCCAAAATAATAACACGACAGGGAGAAACGTCACACAGCCCCAGGAATAGCCTACATTATACCATAGTCCCCTGAGGGACAACATACATCTATTTTGTTTTTGGATGTCCCACGGAGAGGACACTGTTACAAATGTTTTTCTCTGGTCAGAGTGACTGTAGCCTAGCTCAGTGTGTCAGGTCCTAAATGGAAGTGGCCCAGACATCCCAGCATTCGGCTGTGACATCAGGAGACCTCTTCCTCCATGAGCAACTCCTTTAACAGCCTCTGTTGGGAAACTCATCTGAAACCACAACATTCAGGCAATAGAGGAACGGTCATGATACTGTATGAATATATCTCTCATGAATGCCAACGATTTACGTGACGTGTACATTTGATCTTCAGTTCAGTTGTTTTCACTGGGATGACCAATCAGTCATCAGATTATCTCTTCATGATACTTTCAAGGAACAGATGTATTTATTGTAGCACAACCAGTAAACAGGATTTGACAGAGGAGACGAGGGTGAATCGCACTTAGAATAGGCATATTTTGAACGCTAACTACAATGTAAAAGTTCAGTGCAGGGTGGTACTAAAGTTTTCAGATCAAGTTACAGCCTTGAAATTGTACAGTACCTTCGATATACAAAACTCAAAACAATCATAACCACCACTGTTGTAATAAAGGGCCTCTAGAGTATATTCCCATTTCATCACGTGGGGCCACAAACATTCCCTTAAACATGCCTACAGTACTACCACTCCCATCCCAGGCTGATTGACAGTTAAAAATGTAATAGCCATGATTTCTCCCATCTTCTTTTCACATGGTCTGTGGTTTACACTGTTGGAAGACAACTTCAAATTGCATTAAAGGGAAACGACTCAGTCTCTTTGCTGCAAAGATTGTTCATTACCCTAACTTTTTACAGTTTGAGAAAGTGATACTGACAGATGCAAATGACATGATTGCATCATTTAGATGTGGTATAGCAGTGTTGGATGGCCCATCTCTTTTGGGTCTTTTGCAATACGTTATGATAACATTCCTTGTTAGTATAAAGTTCTTGTTCCCCTGTTCATCTTACAAGTGGTTTGGATGAAAAAGTAAACTGGTTGAGTTTACATTAGAATAGTAGCTGGTAGTAATTCAGTAAATGACAAACCAGAAACACACCCGTTCTTTAAAAAATGTTTATTCAACAGATATTTTTTTTTTTTTAAACACAGATGAGATGTGCTTTATGAAACTAAAGCATCAGGTGTATAGTAAACTGTAGTTTAGTTGTGGCTGGGAAGAGCTGGACTGGGTCTGGGGCCAGGATACATTCAAAGGTACATTGAAGCGCGGAGATCGCATTCACAGTATAGGGTGCAGATGTCAGCTCAAACGGAAATTACCTTCAAATGTCAAGCACCGCACGCTTACAGAAAACACACCTTGGATTGAATCCCGGTCTGAGACTGGATCTGGGCTGGTTCTATGCTGCATCCTCCTCGTCCTCTCTCTGCATCTCCTCTATGAGTCTCTGTCTCTCTGATGCTTGTCTCATATTCATCAGCACCACGCTCTCATAGTCCCGCTCACTGCTCAGGGCGCCCTGTAAGGGTAGACAAACAGTCAGATCAACATGGACAGGCAGGCAGAGGACAGGTACAAAGCATTTACAACCTGTGATCTTTACCATAGTCATTTCACCACCTTTACCTTAGTTACCAGTGTAAAACGGTCGATATGAAGAAGGAAACCATGCTAAGCCATTGCATTAATAATGGGATAACACAGTGCAAATACAAAAACAAGCTCTACATGTGACATACGTGTGCAACAGAGCATGGACCAAATGATAACTGTCTGTCACTCGTGGCTGCTGTCTGTTTTTTTCACGACAGGACCAGAGAGAGGAGAGGACAGGTGAGGGGAAGGGAAGAGAGGACAGGTGAGGGGAATGGAGGAGAGGACAAGACAGGTGTAGGGAAGGGAGGAGAGGACCGGACAGGTGTGTGGAAGGGAGGACCGTTTTAGACATACAGTGCCAAAAAGTTTGCCCCCTCTCTGATTCTCTATTTTGATACGGAATGTTATGATCTTCAACCGAAACCTGAGTTTACCCCCAAAAAGATGCATAATTTATTAAATACATTTTTAAAAGTAATTGCCCCCTTACACTCAATAACTGGTTGTGCCACCTTTAGCTGCAATGACTGCAACCAAATGCTTCCTGTAGTTGTTGATCAGTCTCACAGACAGACAGACAGACAGACAGACTGAGAGAGACACAGTAAGCACTAGGCTGCACAGTAAGCACTAGGCTGCACGGTAAGCACTAGGCTGCACGGTAAGCACTAGGGGCTGACACACACAAGTATGCAAAGACACGCTTACCAGTGGTGTTTGGCGGATGTGACAAATACAATTTGATTTGATGCATGTGTACACACACACAGTCCGTCAGACACACACACCGCCCCTAATCCTCAATGGAGGGGGGGAGCCAGAGTGTCCACAGAATAAACCTGTTTTATAGGATTAGATGGAGGAAGTCTGCTGGGCCAAGGAAGTGTCTCCCTAACAAGCCAGTGAGCAGAGAGAAGTGAGTGTGTGAATGTGAGAGAGACAGAGTGGGACACAGAAGAGAAAGGGGGAGAGAGAGAAAGTGTAGAGACTGAAGGAGGGTTAGAGAGTGGCTCGGTGAGGTAAACCATCTGGAAAAGATCACTGGGACTCCAGCATCCACCCGTGTGTACAAGAGAGAGGGGTAGGAAGAGAGGAGGAGAAAGAGGGATGGCGTGGGGAGGCAGGCTCCCTCTCCATGCTGTTGGATAGACAGCTGTGATTATCATTCCAGTAATGAGATCAAGTCCTTGTCTAAGATGTAATCATGAAATATCACGCAAGCTCACTTAAGTAAATAAACAACTGTTGCATCTTCAATTAAACAAAACAAAGGGTGTAACTGTGGGCCGGAGGGAATGCAGTCCCCCCCCTTCCACCCACCATACACCTTTACTCCACACAGACCTCTACTGGCCATTCTCTGAAATGCTTATATGGACACTAATACTGTATGTCTCTATTTATTTCCCATGTAAAGTTAGAGATTCTATTGGTTCACTTCCCATGTAGGAGGTGAGCTCTGAACACAAACAGGTGTCTAAGGAGAGTGACACAGTTCTCCATAGATGAGAGCCGTTTCCTTGCCTGGTGGGCTCACGCTCAGCGTACGCGTTTAGTCTGTGCATCCCTGACTAACTTAACACTTGGGGAGGTGTGTGTGTGTGTTGCTCCATAAACACACCAGCGGCTGGAGAGAGACTAGTGAAACCACATAAGATAAACAATGAGGCCCACAAGAAAGAGGACCAGGCCAGCACAGAGGCAGGATGACAAACACACACACTGCTCCATTCCATGCTTGTTCGCTCAGGGCTGACTAACAGCACTGATATCGCTCACGGCCCGGAGCCTCCCAACAGCATGCTACAACCTGACACCAGGCCAGCCGTAACATCAGCACCATACGCCAGGCAGGGCGGTGAGTCAGGGTGCTCCACAGCAGTCAGAAGGCTATGCTGCAGGTGGCCAGGCACAGTATTTTCCCCCACAGACAGATGGGATCAGGAGATCTGCTCTACATTAGACCCACCTGTCTCTCTGTGTGTGTTTGTCTTGAGCTACACACAGTTCTCACTTTTTTTGAAAAGTAGTATCTGATCTGGCAAATGATCATACAAGGACTGTATCCTTCCTTTTTATTTTACTTAACTATTATTTATTTATTTCAGTTAATAACAAATTCTTATTTTCAATGACGGCCTAGGAACAATGGGTTAACTGCCTGTTCAGGGGCAGAACGACAGATTTGTACCTCGTCAGCTCGGGGGTTTGAAGTAGTAACCTTCCGGTTACTAGTCCAACACTAACCACTAGGCCGCCCCTTAAAGTGATAGTTGAAGATTTTGGCAATGAGGCCCTTTATCTACATCCCCAGTCAGATGGCCAATGCACAGCTAGCGTGGGGGTGATAAGAGAGACTTCCAGCTCTTCTTCTCCCCCTCCTAAAATCACTCTCTCCCCAGCTCATGACAGAGGTAAGTCTCCCGGGGGCTATGAGGACCTGATGATGTCATGAAGGCCTATTATGTGTCATGGACCTGAGACGGAGCTGGTCTGCATGCCTAACTGCCTGTCCAGAGACAGACTAGGAGCCATCAGCCGACAGCCCTCATTAACCTTAAATAGAGATTTAAAAGGAGTTATTGTGTTTGTGTACAGTACTGATAAACATAGAAGTATTTAAATGATTTAGACAAGCCTGAAAAGGACTTTAAGCCATCACCTTGCAGAACAATCTGATCCACATCGCCTCGCTCCAGTTTGCTTTCCCCCTCTCACCAAGATCCACTGCAAGCAACGAGACATCCTGCTCCAAGGTGTCTGAGACAAATAGGTTTAAACACTACGTGTGAACTATCTTCTTTACAACAGCTCCTCCTAGACTAGACTACGGTACTTCTACCAAACCATAGTGGTTGTCCAGGTAAATTACTGCTAGGTCTACAATAATACAGACGGTACTGCCATCTGATGAAACTAATCAAGGGGCCATTTCTCTGCAGTGTGTGCGAGTGTGTGCGTGTGTGTGTGTGTGTGCGAGTGTGTGCGTGCGTGCGTGTGTGTGTGTGTGTGTGTGTGTGTGTGTGTGTGTGTGTGTGTGTGTGTGTGTGTGTGTGTGTGTGTGTGTGTGTGTGTGTGTGTGTGTGTGTGTGTGTGTGTGTGTGTGTGTGTGTGTGTGTGTGTGTGTGTGTGTGTGTCAGTGGGTTATGGAGCCGGTGATTTATAGGAGCCAAACACTTATTTAGAGATCATTAGGGGTGTGTTTGATATGTGCGAGTGTATGCCCAGATGCTCCCGCTAACTAAAAAAACACACACTGGGCAGGAGGATCGCATATGCCACAGCCAAACTAAGATTCCTCACAAGAGTAAATTCAGGGAGAAGATCAATCATTTTTTTGAGGACAGACAAAACGATCTACAGACCGACTCCTTGTAATGATGGAACAAATACTAACTCATAATACTGCAATAACAGCTATTGAAATAGGCTCCAAGTCTACTTCCTGTATTCAGTAATTTCCACAATTAGTCCTGAAAACATGGTTTATGGATGCCATTCACAGGCAAAGGCCCTTTTCCCTGAGAAGGAAAGCTAACCTATAGAAACAGGAACATACTGTATAAATGTAATGCCCTAATAACTGCTGAAATGTAGCGAGAAGACAATAGACTACTCTGAATGAGGCTTAACAGCCTTGACAGGGCCAAACCACGCAATAACTACTAAAACCTACTGTAGCAGCATGTGACAAAGGACTGAGTAAGCTGTGTGCAGGTGGTTGTAAGCTAAATGAAGAGGTATTGGTGTCTAGGTGAAAGCTCTGGTCCGTGAATAGTGTAAAGTGTGAAGGAAGAGCCAGTCAGCACTGGATTTGGGGGGCTGTATACGGCTGGATTTGAGCCTGCTGGATAGAGGGTGCATTTGGAACCCATAAAGGAAATAAACAAAATGAAAGAGAAATGGAAGTTGAGACGTGAACTCCCTGTGCTCTGGCATTTCCCTGTATGATGGATGTGTTGGGGGTTTCTATGACAGAGAGGTGGGGGAGAGGGCTGTTCAGCTATGTAATATCCAACAATACATCTTTGTAATACCAGAATGATGTCTTTCACATCAGGGCCTTCCGGGAAAAGCCCTCTGATTGCAACAGATTTGATTTTAAAAACACTGGGGCCTCTAAACCAGCAACAATGTAGAATTGAAACCCTCAATATCCCAAAAGAGACATGACAAAAAATTAAGTGAAACGAAGGTTAAAGTACAAATACACATAAAACATTTCTACTGTGTGTGCCTGTGTCTGAGTAAGCTGGTGGGTTGTGTGTGTCTGGTGTTCCGTCTGATGAGAGGTCTGTACTGCTGCTTTGAGCATGTGTTATGGTTCCTTATCTGCTCAATGTGCTGAACAAACAGCAACTGGAATGCAGCGGTCCACACACTGTTTACTTCAGAGCCCAGACATTCAAAGAACCCTAAATATCAAACCCTTCATTTAATAATTACAAATAATTCAGTGCCAGGAGACAAGCAGGTAAACATTCTCAGACTTCCCTGACCTCCCACGGAGAACGGCACGCACGCACACACACACACACACACACACACACACACACACACACACACACACACACACACACACACACACACACACACACACACACACACACACACACACACACACACACACACACACACACACACACACACACACACACGTCTGGTCTGCAAACACGGCAATGAAGCAATACTTCTACAAATCTCACAGTGGGGAAAAAAAGTCAGTGTGTGTTCCAATCATAACAATACACAAGGATTTGAAATGGAACAGACTGTTTTATTAGAGGACATGATGTAAGTCACGTCACGTATCTTAAGATTGCCTAGGTAAAATGTATGGGATGGTATAAGACCACCCCTGGAATTTGGTCCACAACTGTACATGAAGACAAGAGAACTTTGTCATGTTACACAATGAAACTTCTTCAGATGCAACTAAACTGCCTATCCTGAGGGACAGAGATCTATCCATTCAGTCAGGTGAGTTTCAGTTGGAGCTCTGCCACAAAGCTCATCACGGTCTGACTCACTCGTCATCGTAGAGAGACAGTTACGACACAGGCTCTCTCACGGTCTAGTGATGGATTTTACTGGTTTGCATCCATTGTTTCAATCCTGTACAGATCTTCATCATACGCTATCAGGGCCACAACCGAACTGCTGTGTATTCCATGTGAGAGGAAACACCTTAACACAGTGAAACACTGCTCTGTCTGTGGTTCACAAGACAAGAACACACAACAAAAGGCCCAAATGAATATCCACAAAAGCCTCAATTTTGCTTTATAGGGCCAGTCAAAGCAGTACCTGTAAGCACTTTTTCCGATTACAAAAAACGAGCAGCATCCTAGGTTTGAGGGAGAACATAGTCAGCCCAGAAAGACCACAGTACCAACACTGCTCTGAGAAGGGAGAGGTGGAAAAGAAGGCAGTCAGACACCCATTCTGCTCTTATGGACAATGGTACTCTTATGGTAATCACCCCAGTCTGGACAATGGTACCCTTATGGTAATCACCCCAGTCTGGACAATGGTACCCTTATGGTAATCACCCCAGTCTGGACAATGGTACCCTTATGGTAATCACCCCAGTCTGGACAATGGTACCCTTATGGTAATCACCCCAGTCTGGACAATGGTACCCTTATGGTAATCACCCCAGTCTGGACAATGGTACCCTTATGGCAATCACCCCAGTCTGGACAATGGTACTCTTATGGCAATCACCCCAGTCTGGACAATGGTACTCTTATGGTAATCACCCCAGTCTGGACAATGGTACTCTTATGGTAATCACCCCAGTCTGGACAATGGTACTCTTATGGTAATCACCACAGTCTGGACAATGGTACCCTTATGGCAATCACCCCAGTCTGGACAATGATACCCTTATGGCAATCACCCCAGTCTGGACAATGTACTAAAAACAAACATGAGAGTAAACACACCTCAAACCCCTGGTCTGATGGTGAGCTCTGTGTAGGGTTGTAAAATTCCTGTAACTTTCAATAAATTCCCAGGTATTCACAAAGTCCTGGTTAGGGGATCCTAGAATGAGGAGGGAACAAGCAGAAACTCTGGAAACCTCCAACCAGGTTTCCTGGAACCCCAAGGAATTTATTGAAAGTTCCCAGAATTATGCAAGCCTAGCCCGGTGTGACCACATCACCACAGATAAAGCACGCGATCCTCTCCCTTGACGATCTGCTTGCATGAAACCATGGCTTCCCAACAAAACAAAATAGTGGATGGGGTAGGGGTGGAGAAAAAAAATACTGAATTGAGAGTTATTGAAATGCTCAGTTCCAGTCTTGGATAAATGTTATGATAAGGCAGTTCGTATATTTGCGTGAGTAATTGCATCTGTTAAAGGTCTGTTCTGGCGTTAGGGAGTTAATGGGGAAGGAAGGGTGGCAGGAATTTGTTTATTGGAGCCATTTTAAAAGATCTGATCAGTAAAGTAATCTTAGAGACCGAATTCAGTATATACAGTACGAGTCAAATGTTTAGACGCACACTCAATCAAGGGTTTTTCAAAACTATGAAATAGCACATATGGAATCATGTAGTGTCCAATAAAGTATTAAACAAATTAAAATATATTTTGTTTGAGATTCTTCAAAGTAGCCACCCTTTGCCTTGATGACAGCTTTGCACACTAATGCCATTCTCTCAACCAGCTTCATGAGGTAGTCACCGAGAGTGCATTTCAATTAACAGATGTGTCTTCTTAAATGTTCATTTGTGGAATTTCTTTCCTTCTTAATGAGTTTGAGCCTATCAGTTGTGTTGTGACAAGGTAGGGGGGGTATACAGAATATTGCCCTATTTGATAAAAGACCAAGTCCATATTATGGCAAGAACAGCTCAAATAAGCAAAGAGAAACAACAGTCCATCATTACTTTAAGACATGAAGGTCAGTCAACCCAGAAAATTTCAAGAACTTTGAAAGTTTCTTCAAGTGCAGTCGCAAAAACCATCAAGCGCTATGATGAAACTGGCTCTCATGAGGACACCAATAAGAAGAAGAGACTTGCTTGGACCAACACACACTAGCAATGGACATTAGAACAGTGGAAATCTGTCCTTTGGTCCAAATTTAAGACTTTTGTTTCCAACTGCTGTGTCTTTGAGAGACGCAGAGTAGGTGAACGGATGATCTCCGCATGTGTGGTTCCCAACGTGAAGCATGGAGGAGGAGGTGTGATGGTGTGGAGGTTCTTTGCTGGTGACACTGTCTTTGATTTATTTAGAATTCAAGGCACACTTAACCAGCATGACTACCACAGCATTCTGCAGCAATACGCCATTCCATCTGGTTTGCGCTTCGGTGGGACTATCATTTCTTTTTCAACAGGACAGTGACCCAACACCCCAAGGCTGTGTAAGGGCTATTTAACCAAGAAGGAGAGTGATGGAGTGCTGCATCAGATGACCTGCCTCCACAATCACCTGACCTCAACCCAATTAAAATGGTTTGGGATGAGTTGGACAGTTTCGCTTTGTCATTATGGGGCATTGTGTGTAGATTGCTGAGGATTTGTTTGTTTGTTTTATCCATTTTAGAATAAGGTTATATATAACATAACAAAATGTGGAAAAAGTCAAGGGGTGTGAATACTTTCCGAAGGCACTGTATATATATCCATCTATCTATACATAATTATTTTTGTCACATACACTGGATAAGTGCAGTGAAATGTGTTATTTTACAGGATGTTTCATCTCAGAAACCCTGGAGCAGAGTGTTGTGTTGTCTGGAGACAAACAGATGGCCACTAACGTTTCCTCAAGGTCAAAGACGAGGCACAATGATTGGGAGGATGCTGGTGTGGAGCACAGAGTATGACTGCTGCTGAGACCAGATGTAGACCATCCCAGAGACATGTATACACTAGCTAGAAGCTGAGCAGAGTGGGGTGTAGGCCTCTGGCCACTGCTAAAGCTTTATCTCTGAAGGGAAAAGTAAGTCTGTCAATAGCATAAACCCACAGCATACAAACGGTGATTATCAATCATCAAGCATAATGGTTCAATTACAGAACACTACAGTAGACATCTAAGGAGGCCAAAAATACACACAGACACTACAAGCAAGACATTTACATTTGGGCCTATAGTGGCATTGACTGGAGGTTAGCAATACTGAGAAGCCAATTCATATTCTACTATGACTACAGTATTCCTACAACATTCCAATAACAAAAACAAGCATGCAGCTAGAGGCGTGAGAATTGGTACGGCAACAAGTTATCTTGTGCAACTCAGCCATTCTACACATACATATCTGTATGCTAGTCAGTGGCTTCATCCGATATCACCGCCTATTGGCTTACACTCAGCCAGAATGGCCTACGTTGGCCCCGGGGCTTTACACAAGCTAACAGAGCACAGGAAATCAGTAGAGTAGAGACAATGCCATGGAGATTAGTGATCGGTTAACCCCATCGGAGTGTGAGTAGCCCCCCCCCCCCCCCTCTCTCACACACACACACACACACACACACACACACACACACACACGTCACTGTGGCCCTGTCTGTGTGAGGAATGTGCTGTGCTCTTTCCCGAGTTCAATTCCATCCGTGTTACAAGCAGTAAATCAGTGGGGACTCCGACAGCTCCTGTTCTGCCCTCTCCCTCAGGTAGTGGGTGCAGCCAGCGGGATTTACGCCCATGATTCAGACTCACACAGCAGGAAGAGTTACATCACCAGAGGACAAACACTCTCTGCCGTTAGGTAGGGAGAAAAAACACAAAACCCCACCTGCTCCTCTTAACCCTCTTCTACACTCACCTCACCTGGGTTACTTACAGAGGACACTTTCTCAACCAACAAACCTGACAGGGTCTCTACTGATAAGGATTATAAGACTCAGGTAAGAGACAAGAGTAGCTAGGCTGTTAAATCCAGGATTTAGAGAATTGTCTGGGGAAGTGGCACCAGTTCGCTCTCTCACGGTTGTTCACGGTGCTTCTCCCGCTGCAGTTGAACAAGCCTCATCATGTCAGGAGAAACAGTGTCACAGTCTACAGGTATCAGCCCTAGCCTGGCTTCCTGATAAGAGACAGACGTGTGGGTGTGGGATACAGATGCCCTGTGTACACAGCAGTACAGGTAAGAGCTAACAGATCTATCATACATGTTGTTACAAACTCTATCGATCAACCAATCAAAAGTATTAGTTTTAAGAGACTTAACCAACACCTGCTCTTGAGAACATACTTTAGGCATTTCCATTTGGACAGGTGGCCAACTCATTTCGAAAGTCTCCATCAAACGTGTTTGGCTAAAGGCAGTTTGACGAGATGATTTAGTAACTGTAAATGGCAAAGCAGTTTTTACTTCTTTAATTTGGACTTGGAAGATAAGTGTTTCCTTAGCGTGATAATGACCGCTACAATTCTAACACGCCCTCGTCCAACTGACATGTTTGGAAAGGAATGCTGTTGTGTCCACACTCTCCCCATCTCCCGCTGCTACTAAAGTGCCAGTAAAACCTTTATGGGCCAACAAAACATGTTTGCCGTAGTGCCTTACAAATTTACAGAGTGAGTGTTTCAAGTCACGAACACAGATATTATATGGGCAAAGCTGTTAGGAGCCTGTAAAATCAGAGACCACTGAGATTGTCCATTTGACAAGCCAGAGATGAACTGCATTCTGTGTTACTCAATAAAATGACTAAGTTACTGGAACCATACTCAACTAGATTAGAATAAGGAGCATTTCATTTTGCGCTTTGGGCCTAGAGCTTACATGAACTATAATGGACTTCATCTTTTCATAGCCACACATTCCTCAGTGTGTTCAGTTGTCTTAGGTAAAAGGTTTTATGCCCTTGCTTTCTAAATGGGAAGTAGCTGTTCAAGGCTCAACATTTACAGCTAACTGAGATTGAAACTGTACAGATTAACTTCTAAAATGACCAAAATCGACACCAGTTTGACACCAGTTACAGTATGTGAAAGTCATATTCCAGTTAAATTCTACATACATTACCATCATAACAAATCATGTCAGGTATTGCCACACCTCTCTCAAATAAGAGTTGTGGAATGTGATCTCTTCTGGATCCAGCATGTTAAACAGGAAAGGCTGACGAACTGTCTGTGACCAGTAAACCAGCTCAACTTCCAAAGTTAAAGACAAATAAAACAAGATGAATTTGCATACTGTGTCTGAAAGAATCTGGGTTTTGTCTCAACATGAAGCAAATTCCACCCCATTCATCAAATAACTCTTGATTAAAAGTAAGAGTGAAGCCTGTAGTTGTAGTTGCCTGATGGCTATTCCATGCGAGAAATTGCCAAGAAACTGAAGATGTCGTACAACGCTGTTTACTACTCCCTTTACAGAACAGCGCAAACTGGCGCTAACCAGAATAGAAGAGGAGTGGGAGGCCCTGGTGCACAACTGAGCAAGAGGACAAGTACATTAGAGTGTTTAGAGTGTCGCCTCACAAGTCCTCAACTGGCAGCTTCATTAAAATAGTATCCGCAAAACACCCGTCTCAACGTCAACAGTGAAGAATGCAACTCCAAGATGCTGGCCTTCTAGGCAGAGTTCCTCTGTCCAGTGTCTGTGTTTCTTTGCCCATCTTAATCTTTTCTTTTTATTGGCCAGTCTGAGATATGGCTTTTTATTTGCAACTCTGCCTAGAAGGCCATCATCCCGGAGTCGCCTCTTCACACAAAACACGTTAAAAGGTTAATCATTCATAAAGGTGGTGTTAGCTGAATGATATCATCTCATAGAACAAAAGGTATCAAGATCTCCTAAGCCTGTGCTAACCTCAGACCTTATTTTGGACGTTTATCCAAAAACTCTATGGAGAAAAAAAAAACATTAATTTCCACATAGGCTTTGACCAACGAGCCATGGCGAACTAATTTCCGTTTTTTAGAACTACAAGCTGGCGAGTTCTATACAGGATGTTGGGTCTGCTATAAAAAGTGCATATTTGGTGCACAGATACTGAAAGTCAGAATCAAGACATCCATTTAGTGCATTCAGCAGACCACACCTGCATTTATGGGAATAAACTGGATTTGAAAAGTAAACATTTAAAATCAAACACTTCAAAGCACATGTTGGACTATTTCCCAGGAGCCAAATGTTGAAGAATTGTATTAATACAAAACCAAGCAGAGCAGGTGCATTCTCTAAATAATAGCTGCTGCCTTTTCACATCAAACTTGACATAATCCAAAGGTTACATCTGTTGTTGGAAAGCAGAGGGAAACAAATAGTGCACATCCTGTATGCTGCAGAATGATGAAAGTAAACCTGGACATTTATATCAGAGATGTATGATATGTTCTTGATGGGAAACCACTTGATCTGACATGAACCTAATCTCAAAGTGAAATCATTTAAATCAATTATTTTGTTTCTTATCTTTTTCAAAACAGAGCTTTTTTTCTAAAATGGTAGACTGCATTTAGGCTTAATCTCAGAAGTGAACCAAAGGACATCAACAGGACCAGGTAAGATGCCACTGAAGATGTCTCTGTGCCGTAAGCCAGCCTCGGCCCGCTGGTCTAGGACCCAGAAGCGCAGGGAGGTGCTCTCTGTCAACATGATCAGCCTCCCATTGGCCGACTTCTGCCACGTTGCCCACATCGGGAACAATGCCAGCAGTGACAGCTTCGGGGACCTGTCCTTTCTGAAGGGGGGCCACAGCCTGATACTGCACAGCTCTCAGAGCGAACATAACCTCTTCCTGGCCTGCTACCCTCCACCCAAACCCCCACGACTTAACCTGGGTGAAGCCGAGGCCCTAAAGATCCCAGAGTGGACCAGGGCCCACTTGAGCCACAGCGCCTCAGAGAGGAGGAAGGAGTACCGATCCTTGCCCATGCTGGACAGTGAGGAGGGTGAGGGGGCGATCGAGGCCAGTGTTAGCCCCAGCCACGGGGTCATGGTCAGTAGCCACAGTCCTGGCCGGGGCAGTCTGAGCTCTGGCAGGGATGGAGATTCCACTCAGACCTGCCATGAGAACACACTGCAGCTGGATGAGGTGGACAACAGCTTCTCCTTCAGCCTGGACCTGGGCCCCTCCATCCTGGACGATGTGCTGCAGGTCATGGACAGGCTCCACTATTAGAGGAACAGCCAGACAAACATGGGTCCTCAGCAAGAGACTTCACTGACATAATTATATGTGACTGGCATTAGAACACTCTAAACTGTCCTAGGATATGAACAGCTGACATTTAAAAAAACTATTGACTTAAAGAAACAATGTCAGAACATTTGAAACACCATGGGGATATAATCTCAATCTTTGGATTAGCTGACTGTGGCTGAATTATATAAAATGCAATGGACTCAGAGTAATGGATGAGATGTGGACAGAACTGTAACTACAAAGAGATCCTCCTCCATTTCATGTGAGGTAATCTAACCCAGTGGTTCCCAACCTGAGGTACGTAGTGCTTTCGGAAAGTATTCAGACCCCTTGACTTTTTCCACATTTTGTTACGTTACAGCCTTATTCTAACATGGATTAAATCATTCCCCCCTTCAATCTACACCCAATACCCTATAATGAGAAAGCAAAAACAGGTTTTTAGAAAATTCTGCAAAAGTAAAACTAAACCAATATCAAATTTACATAATTATTCAGACCCTTTACTTAGTACTTTGTTGAAGCGCCTTTGGCAGTGATTACAGCTGTGTCTTCTTGGGTATGAAGCTACAAGCTTGGCACACCTATATTTGGGGAGTGTCTCCCATTCTCCTCTGCAGATCCTCTCAAGCTCTGTCAGGATGAATGGGAAGCGTCGTTGCACAGCTATTTCTGGTCTCTCTAGAGATGTTCGATCAGAGACTTGTCCATAAGCCACTCCTGCGTTGTCTTGGCTGTGTGCTTAGGGTCATTGTCCTGTTGGAAGGTGAACCATAGCCCCAATCAGAGGTCCTGAGCGCTCTGGAGCAGGTTTTCATCAAGGATCGCTCTGTTCATATTTCCCTTGATCCTTACTAGTCTCCCAGTCCCTGCCGCTGAAAAACATCCCCACAGCATGATGCTGCCATGACCACGCTTCACTGTAGGGATGGTGCCAGGTTTCCTCCAGATGTGACGCCAAAGAGTTCAATCTTGGTTTCATCAGACCAGAGAATCTTGTTTCTCATGGTCTGAGAGTCTTTAGGTGCCTTTTGGCAAATTCCAAGCGTGGTGTAATGTACCTTTTACTGTGGCCAGCTCTGTCTTGGTGGTTCCAAATGTCTTCCATTTAAGAATGATGGAGGCCACTGTGTTCTTGGGGACCTTCAAAGCTGCAGAATATGTTGTAGCCTTCCCCAGATCTGTACCTCGACACAATCCTGTCTCTGAGCTCTATGGATAATTCCTTCAACCTCATGACTTGGTTTTTGATCTGACATTCACTGTCAACTGTGGGATCTTATATAGACAGGTGTGTGCCTCTCCAAATCATGTCAAATCAATTGAATTATAGCACAGGTGGACTCCAATCAAGTTGTAGAATCATCATGGATGATCAATGGAAACAGGATGCACCGGAGCTCAATTTCAAGTGTCATAGCAAAGGGCCTGAATACTTGTGAATAAGATGTGTTTTTCATTTTTAATAAATTTGCCCCCCCCCCAAAAAAAAAATCTATAAAATGTGTGTGTGGATTGATGAGGACATTTTTTTTATTTGATCCATTTTAGAATAAGGGAGTAACGTAACAAAATGTGGAAAAAGTCAAGGGGTCTGAATACTTTCCGAATGCACGGTATACCCTTCGGGGTACTTGGGCTATCCACAGGGGGTACGTGGGGAAGACTCAAAGGACCATTGGCCTACTGGTAAAATGCACGAGGGGGTACTTTGTGGGTTTTCCGGTCAGATCAAAATGTGATTTGGGGTACAGTAACCAAAAAAGGTTAGGAAACACTGATCTAAATCATGGACAATAAGAGCCAGTACATGAACTTCTGTTTCAACTTATCCCTTCTCTCATTTACAGTAGATTATCATTTCAGAACGTCATGTTTGAGTTATACGCTAATTTGTTGAATTTGTTTTGATCATATCCATCTGTTGTTTCTATTATACAGCAACATAATCAGTATGAGTGTATATTATCTAATGTGATTATTAAAGAGTTAACGTTGGAATTCTTCCCTCTGAAGGGTTAAACTGCATACGCTTTAAAGGGCAAAGTTCATGTTCTTCTAGCATTACCCGTTGCAGCATTAGATAAAATGTTACATAGTCTAGTTAATAATTTAGCACCTTTTTCTTTCCCTCAAGCTGTTCAAAGTAAAGTAGGCATTTTCAGTTGGCTGCTTTTTCACCTTAGTTTAAACCCAGTTCCTTCCTACAGAGCTCAAGAGGATTGTTCAATTTAAGAATGTTATGTTAAAGAAAAGAAAAAAGAATGAGGGCTTAGTTTTCCAAGGTCCTGAAGCTGTGACGACTTGGCGTCCTTGCCATTCCGTTGTGTGGGGAGGGCAATCTCTCTTCCGCACGCATCTCAGAGGCCCCACTTGAAGGTACACGAAGGCAGCCCCATCTCTCTTTCCAACAACACAATGAAAACAAACACTTAGCTCTGCTTCCAATAAAGCCAGTGGTTGGAGGGCTGCAACTCAGGCCACAGGTCCGTGCCCCAAAACCCCAGCGCCGTTTTCTTAAATGTTTAATCTGAGTCCCTCGCTCTGGTGAATGGCGCGAGAGGGGAAGGTGGCGAGGGGTAATGTGATCCTTCCACGTGCTGCTGGAGCCAAGAAGGCTGAGGACCACAGCCATCCATTACCAGCAAGGCTCCTGATGAGGGTTTAAACACTACCTGCTGAACAAACAGGGCCTGATGCGCCGCCCACCAACCCCAGTCCTGGGCCCACTTACCCACCTGCAAGGGGAGCTGGGAGAAAGCCACAGCCAGCACCACAGCAGGGGGCGGTCAGGAAAGGAAAGCAGTGGGGCAAAGCTAAAAGCTGTTACATTCCAGGGATCCTTGAGGCATTACAGAGAACTTCACTAGCCATGAGTGTCCTGCTGCTAACAAACAGTTAAACAGCATTAGCAATAGCATGTTAATCTAATGGAGTCACTGATGTTTGTGGGTACATCTGTACTGCATATGTTTTGTGCATCTTTCAGTAAAACGAATTATGGCTTTCAGTATATTGTATGTTTTATGAGAATAATAACACAATGTGAAACACTCTTTTAGACCAGTGTGTACACTAACTTATTTTACCCGTGTCAAATTCTAAGATCAGTGGTTCGCATCAGCATTTTAGATGGCTTGTATAATACTGCTTTTCTAACAGTCTGGTTTTCTAACAGTCATGAGGTGCCATAGAGGCCATATTAAAGCCTGTCACATTTTACACTTACTGTTTGAAGAGAAATTACACCCTGACATTACATGAGACAGCTGGAGGTAAAGTAGTCCATGTTAGATACTTACACATGGGCACGTACGGACAGACATTCCAAGCCAAATTTTCACTTTGAAAGTTACTGCGATTACAATGAACTGGAGCTTGAGGGAAGTACTGAATGGTTATGATGCACAGTGTTGACCACACCTGCATCACAGCAAGGTTATTAAATAGATGAAGTTGGGCTTGATAAAGTCAACCTTTATTCCCCACTTATCCTGAACCAGCAGAACAAGTAATCCATTCATAAGGAACATTAACGGACAGTTTTCCTGGGCCTTATCAGATTGACATCTTGGCTTTCTAGGTTAACGAGTCTTGATATCATTTGCTCAGGACAGGAAAGGAGGACCATACATTATGGTTTCTTATTCTTGTCAAAGCCCAGAAAAGATAGCTCTTCCTTTCCCACCTTTCACATAATCCTATGAGAGCCCACTCCGTATGCTTCATCAGCATCCACAACTTCATTGTCCAACCTGGTGCCTAAATCTACATTACCGCTTACCCAGACTCTCCTCAATGACATACCATGCCTCTGGAACAGTGGGACTAATGTCCCGCTGTCCCAGACAGAGCTCAGAGACAGAACTACAGAGCACCCACACACACGCAGACTGTCCTTGGACCGTACGACACCCCATCTTCTGCACTGGGCTCCTCCACACGAGAAGTCACATAAAGTTATCCTCAACAAGCGCCCAAACTCACAAGGCTGATGTGAGAAGAGTAATTGGAAGACAAATTATCTTGGCACAGTGCCTACTGGCAAAACATTTTAAACTGTGAGTTACCCCATCATATCTGGGACCACTTTTCCCTCAAATTCCAAACTCACCATCATACAGAATACCACGAAAGCCATCTTACAAAAGACGAGAGGTTTTTTATAAAAAATAAAAATAAATCTGACATTTTTGGGGGGTGGAAATATTGTTTTGACAAGCGAGACATTCCGTTTCTGAAACTGATATTGTTTATGGAATTCTACATCGTGTCAGAACACATTACAGAGCCACCGGTTCACACATTTCTCCCCCATTTAAAAACACATTTAGGGCCAAGGTAGCTCACAATAGTACTGCTTCGCATGATATCCATGATACACTTGGGCATCGTAAAACCTTAAGACGACAAAACCATCAAAAGATCTCAAAAGTTTAACATCCTCTGATTAAAACTAGCAAGCTATTTGATCAAGTTCATATGCAATGTGTTACAGTAGATCGAAGAGGAGCACAAAAGTCTGAGGAGATTCAATTCAACTTCAGTCCACAGAGGAAAAACACTGAGTCAGCATTGTAAAAACAGTCTCCCATGGCCTTTTACTCCTTCTAACTGTCCCATGAAGAAAAATGCAGTGGTCTCCATTGCTCCCAGACCTCGTGTTAAGATAGTCCTTCTCTATTCCCTGTCTAAGCTAAAGCCCAGTTAAATTAATTGATGCCGATAACAGCTGGCAACAGCTGTAAATTAAACAATCTGTTACATTAGTCCTTTCGCTGCTAAACGGACTCTTCCAGGAAGTCAGAACACCAGAAGTTGTTGTCTCCGTCCAGAAAGAGTGCAGCCAGCTGCCAACTGTAGCAGGACTATGCACAGCATCCCAAGACCCAGACAGACTCGGGGGCTATTGTAGGTGAGCGTGCTCTTTCTTTAGCAGAAGGAAGCTAGCCGGTCCGATATGATGTTATTAAAACATCCTAGAACAGATGACAAGCTACATCTGGTTTCCTCAAAGATGAAATAAACAGAGTCGTATCAAATATTGCGATACGTCTTTAGCAGAATAAATACTCTAAAAAGACAATATGCTGAACGATTGTTCTAAATTGGGGATGCAATGACTTATGACTTCCAAAGACATGATTATGCTGCAGGTTCTACTGATAGGGAGGATACAGATGGTTGGATGTGGACCCCAAACTCAAGAGATTCTGTGAGGTAAGGGCTTAACAACTATGAGTCATATTGACACTGTGTGAATGTAGTCTGACAGCAATGGGAAGAGTTCTGGGGGACAGCTTGAACACCTCATCCACCGTAATGACTTGGCATTGTCATGCAAGCCACCATTCCATCTATGTAGGGACAGTATAGTCGATTCTTAACAGATCACGTAATCCACTCAGTATTTCAGGAACAGACACACAGCTGACATCACACTGACATTCAATAAAACTTGACATCAAATGTCAACAGAGACCGACTGTTTGAAAAACAGCACAAGCACAGAATGATTTACCATACATATTTTACAGCCTCTCATTATGATCATTTATTATGGCACGGTGCAGTGATACAAAACATAGCACACTCAGGAGGTGAAACTAGATCCTATCGAAGTACAAGGGAGTTTAGTCTGGAGCATAGGGAGCAATTCTCTGCACCATGGCCCGGCTGGGACAGGGCCTCTGTTCCGTACCCTGCTTGGTTATTTATGTTTAGAAGAACGTTGTGAATGGACCACCACCCCTACAGTATTGTCTCTGCATGGTGTCCCTACTGGTGAAACGCCTGACCCAACACACCCATGTCTGACAGAGGGCCTGTTTCATCAAAAAGTTATACAGCTGCACCATCGAGAGCATGGTTGCATCACCGCCTGGTATGACAACTGCTCAGCATCTGACCATAAGACGCTACAGATGGTAGTGCGTACGGCCCAGTACATCACTGGGGCCAGGCTTCCTGCCATCCAGGACCTGTATAATAGGCGGTATCAGAGGAAAGCCCATAAAATGTTCAGACTCCAGCCACCCTAGTCATAGACTGTTTTCTCTGCCACTGTACCCCCGCACACTGACTCGGTACCCACTGTACAAAGCCTCGTTATTGTTATACTTTTGTTTATTTGGTAAATATTTTCTTAACTCTTCTCTGCACTGTTGGTTAAGGGCTTGTAAGTAAGCATTTCAAGGTCTACACTTCTTGTAATCGGCACGTGACAAATGGTTTGATTTGATTCACAAACTTAGAGAATCACTCTGCACAGGAGTACAACAGGGCTCATCCATGTCTCTCCAAATTTGCTACAGTGTGTGATACTAGGGATCTCCATGGGCCTGTGGGGACTTGGGGGCCCAGGGGCAGCAGCAGGTCCCAGACCAGTGTAAGCAGATGCTCTTGTTAAACAGAGTGGCGCATAGTGTAAAGTCAGGCGTGTGCGTCCCTGGGCTCCCTGCTTTGCTGGGGCTGGATTGATGGAGGTTAAAGAGGCAGGTATCAGCACTGCTGCTCCTCTGTGATCGCAGCAGGTCACACTGAGGGAGAGGGGAAATTAGAAAATGAGGGGAGGGTGAAAGAGGCAGCAGAGGGAGAAAGACAGGGAGAGGAAGCAGAGTGAAAAAAAGAGGGAGAAAGAGGGAGATGTAGTGTTCTGGATCCCAGACAGTCTCCCCAGGACCTCCATGGTTCTCCCCAATCAATCAGATGTATCTATAAAGCCCTTCTTACATCAGCTGATGTCACAAAGTGCTATACAGAAACCCAGCCTAAAACCCCAAACAGCAAGCATGTAGAAGCACGGTGGCTAGGAAAAAGTCCCTAGAAAGGCAGGAACCCAAGAAGAAATCTAGAGAGGAACCAGGCTCTGAGGGGTGGGCAGTCCTCTTCTGGCTGTGCCGGGTAGAGATTATAACAGTACATGGCCTGGGGTATCCACTGACCCCAGGCCAGACAGTCTGCCCAGGACCTCCATGGTTCTCCCCAGTATCCACTGACCCCAGGCCAGATGTGGGACAATATTAGCAATATTCACTGGATCCCCATTATGTCATGTGGGCCTCTTTAGTGAGAAGCATTCTCACTGAGGGCTAATGTGAAAATTACACTGCTATAATCATTTTGTTTTCGTTCCCTGCCCTGAAAAACTCTGCGAGAGATGAAGCAATCTGCATCGGATAGCTTTAACCGGGAAAACCGGTTACCATAATAACATTACTCTGACAAGTCCCAATGCACGGGCCGGGCTGTGAACCCTGCATGGCGTGCTAACCCTGACGAGGGGCCTGAGTTACTGTGCTGAGGTGAAACAGTCCATCCATGCAGACCCGAGACCAAATGTATGGAAAAGCTCTTTATAAACAAAGTCAGCGTTATTACTATTATTAGGCCTAAATGACCACAGCAGGGAAACTAAGTAATGGTGATTATGACAGACAGACTGAATCATGTCTAGCTCATGACCAGAGAGAAGCTTAAACTTCCTGTACTCCTCAAACTGACTCAGATCACCTTCATCGTCCACCTACATTTCCCAACTGTGCTACAACATTATTCTGATTGGAGAAGGCCAGTATGCACGTTATGAAAGCCGACCAGGAGGTTAGCAAAAAGGTGGGCAGACTGGGGTGAGTACCACTCTGGGTAGAGAGAGAAAGCCCTCTCGTGCCAGCCTGCACGCTGGTCATGTTGGGTTACCGTGTGATTCTCATGGAGTGAGGCATTCCATTGGTCTCGCGGGTGGGTCAGGCCTTAATGAGAGGCGGGACAGGCCAGGGGATCGGGCCATCGCCGGGCCAACACACTGCTTCTCCAAGCCAAACAAACCTAAGACCATTTAACCAAACACATTTGTCTGGGCCAGACAAGGAGAGTGCAAGTGGATGGGCAATATTTTCTCACTGATACAAAATTAAAACCGCAGAAGTTTACATACCTCTCTTTGCGGGATGGTGTTTAGGAAATGTTATTTGGATTGGAAGCCAACAACGTGGAGATATTTGGCAACATAGGGCTTACATTATCATTGATGGGAGTGAAGGAGAATTAGGACTAAGCACATTGGGGAGAGGTTGCCCTACTTGTGGTGGCAGTTGCCCCTGGTTACATACCTGTTTAGGTGGGAAGTACTGTCCAGATGTTTGCTGAACCTGCGACACCACTGGGGTGATGACTTCAGGCTGTCCCTCAAGCCAAGAGATCTTCAGTGGGTTTGCTGTAAGGCCACTCTCGTTCTTATATGCCAATTCCTGGAGAGAAACAACGGAGTAACGTTAGACCCCAGTGTGACATGATCTGCTGACAGGCCATTTTTTCCCCCAGCACCACTAATGGAGCTACATCAACCTCTCTACTCCTCTCAGCTCTATAGAGTTAGTTGTGTCTTCCACCCCAGCCGTTGTGTGGGGTTTTGCCTTGTGTATTTGAAACGCACATGTGGGGTAAACTTTAGATACCCCTACCCCCCCAAGCAGCGTAGGGACCCCGAGATCTCCAGACAGCAAGAAGGCGACCACAGGCCCAGAGTCTGGCTCCCCAGGGGACAGCAGAAATGTTCTGTTGAGGGGAACCACACATCGCACCAGAGCCCACAACAAAACAGCATGTGACAGCAAAGGAGCAGAGGACTCAGGTGGTCTGAACAATGAGGCGGCTCAGCCCTTCTGTCCTCCTGGTTCCCATCAGAACACTCGGTTCTGTTACAGACACACACTACAAGATGATGAGAATGGCATCATGTGTGTGGAAAACTAGGGGCCTTGGGCTGGGAAGTTGTTGAGACGCATAATGCTCAGTGCAAACCAAATGGTAAAGAAATGGCCAATCAGTCAAATCTGGTGGGTATTGGTTGTTTTCAGTGACTTTTCAAAAGGAAATGAGATGAGTGTATATAATTTATGAACCAGAATACTTACAGCTGCTTTTACGGTTTCAAATTCTACCACAGCACTTCCTCTCTTCTTCCTTGATATGAGAACATTTAAAACGTCGCCATACTGAAAGAGCCACAGAAACACAGACAGTTATTACACAATGTATTCTCAAAGTAGAACACAGAACCAGAAAAATGGGCATCATTAAATCAGCAAGAAAAACCCAACAGTTGACCAGACAGGACTCTAAAGCTTAAATTCCATCACATCAGTTTATGGACCACCACCTCCAATGACAATGTTAGAGGACACACTTGTAATGGCTGAGTTTTCAAGTTACACAATAACAACTCTACGTAGGACATCCTGTGATTTGGTCCCTTGAGAGATTGAGACTGTTAGAGAGAATGAGAAACATATCATCCCTAAATGTGATCTTTAAAATTTCATGAACCCTAATGTATTTTTTTTTTTAATGATTCATTTCCAGAAAAATATCAACCGCAGTAACATTCTACCACAGCAGAAATGTCTGGGACACGTCAACATAAACGACTTTTAGCATGTTCCAAGTATCAAGACGGTATCCTATCCTGGAAAACTCTATAAAACATGTTTTGGTATAAACTGAAATTAGCCAAGGCCCTTGTCCAGCTGCCTGCCAGTACGTCAGATGCAGGGGAGTACAGGGGAGGAACAGTCCAGCCTGGGTCAACCACTGACCTCTGACACACACACACAGACGGAGAGACAGACAAAGACAGAGAGAGGAGCTGGAGAGTGGAGACAGGACTTGGACTGGGTCTCTGACAGCAGTAAAAGCTGATCTCTCTCAGCTGCACTTATAATTACAGAGGCTCTTGGCTGATTGAGGTTGATGGAGGCTGGGCTCCTCTGGGTAAAGGCCTGCAGCAGAGACAGGGCCCACGGCTGATACAGTATGTCACCTGAAATACAGGGCCGCTCTCATTAAGCCCACTTCTAGAGAGCAGTCTCAGCAAGGAGGCCTCTGAGAATCCCATTACCAGGAATCTGCTTCTCTGGGAAAAGGACAGGCCAGGAATGCTAATGGACGTGGACACTCTACAGCGTGCCAACAGTGACAAACGGGAGTCTCTGTAGACCCCTATTTCATAAATCCAAATATTTTAATATGTATTTTTTCTCCCCTCCAGGGAAGTCGTAAGGTTGCGTGAGTCCAAAACACACACAGTCCCCTTTCCCACACATGGGCGGCTACTCCTACTCAAGCATTACCTGCCACTCATCGTAGAAGCTTGCCATTGCAAATAGCGTTAAGTTGTTTTTTAAATGTCACTCTTTACTTTAGCAAAAACAACAACACTCCTTTTCCCACAATCCTCTAACCCAGCCTCCCACGCCTGACTGTACATTGAGTGCGTGCGGAGGAGAAATTCAAAGCTTTCCTTCCGTTTGACGTCAGTGACACTTGGACTTGACCTATCCTCATTCCTGCACGACCTACGCCCCACTAAAACTCCCATTAGCTGGTTGCAGTTCGAGGTGGTACACGGTTGCATGAGAAGAGCACATTTCCTAGCGACTCCCCTGGCACTGCTAAACCCGCCCAGTAGCAGGGACATTAACAATGGCATGCACCACTAAGAGGGCACTGCATTGCCCTAAGCCCTTTCACTGCTACAAAACTTAATGGGGCTTGTGTAAAGGGGAAAATAAAACCATCTAAAACACTGATGTCATGCAGAGCTCAAAAGCGAGCTGGACACCAGGCAGGTCTCATCACAGGCGAGTTGGAGACAGATACAGGTCTGTGATGCAGCAGGGGACAAGCCCTCACAGACAGATACAGGTCTGTGATGAAGCAGGGGACAAGCCCTCACAGACAGATACAGGTCTGTGATGCAGCAGGGGACAAGCCCTCACAGACAGATACAGGTCTGTGATGAAGCAGGGGACAAGTCCTCACAGACAGATACAGGTCTGTGATGCAGCAAGCCCTGCTTGTCCCCCTCCACCCGGCACCACATAGCTTGAGAGCTATATTCTACAAGTTTGATTACATAACCAGTGTCTCTTCTGCGACATTACACATTCAAATAAGAACATTTGATGGGAGACATACAGTAGGAGTCTTAGCTCCTTCCAAGAGATGAAGGTGTGAGAAACTGTTGCTCTCAGAAATAAACTGTGTGCCAACTTAATGGCGATGGCTTTTTGAATCATAGTCAACTGGTGATACTTGGTGATTGAAGTTCAAGGCACCCACCTTTGATAGAAGGCTAAAAATAAAGTCTTGAGAGTAGCCGCCGTTGGTGTCATCCTCTTTTTTACACTTCCACTTCAACTGAAAAGAGAGAAGGAAAAAAAAGTTAGGAAAGAAAAACTGAGACAGACAGATAACCCACCTTTGGTTATGAACTTACTTACATGGGGTCTGTACTAATGTTCCCCAAAGCTGCCAGTCTTGGGTTATGGAACCTACTTACATGGGGTCTGTACTAATGTTCCCCAAAGCTGCCAGTCTTGGGTTATGGAACCTACTTACATGGGGTCTGTACTAATGTTCCCCAAAGCTGCCAGTCTTGGGTTATGGAACCTACTTACATGGGGTCTGTACTAATGTTCCCCAAAGCTGCCAGTCTTGGGTTATGGAACCTACTTACATGGGGTCTGTACTAATGTTCCCCAAAGCAGCCAGTCTTGGGTTATGGAACCTACTTACATAGGGTCTGTACTAATGTTCTCCAAAGTTGCCAGTCTTGGGTTATGGAACCTACTTACATGGGGTCTGTACTAATGTTCCCCAAAGTTGCCAGTCTTGGGTTATGGAACCTACTTACATGGGGTCTGTACTAATGTTCCCCAAAACTGCCAGTCTTGGGTTATGGAACCTACTTACATGGGGTCTGTACTAAAGTTCCCCAAATCTGCCAGTTTTGGGTTATGGATAGGGTTGGGCGCTATCTAGATTTTCATACTGTCATATCGTTTCTGTACCATACCGGGGTATACGGTATTACCGGAAGTGCACACAAGGGACGCAATTTTTTTTAAACAAAATTGTTTTGGGGCAACAGTGATCTTGATCCAAGAGGGGATTGAATATCTCTGCTATAACCAAGAAGCTTGATCTTTACATCTAGCCACTTAGCTAGCACGAAAGCAAACTAAAAACAATGCTGAAGCACGGAACTGGATATATATGGTATATATCCGGGGCTCCCGATATATCTTAGATTTCTTACAGTTATACTTAATTTATAGTCAGTGGTGTAGCACACACTCCTGCAGCCCCCAGGAGAAAAAAAACAAACAAACATATGTTCTGATGACAAGCGTAGATTAAGCAGGACTGAGCCCGTGCCAGGCCGAGGAGCAGAGCAGCGCTCCAGGGGGACATTGTTCAGCTCTTGGAGCATACCCACCACCACCACCTGGGAGACCTGCAGTCAATTTGCAGTCAGCGTTACGTGCTTAGGGGAGGGCTACAATTAAGACAGGTCAGACTGGGATCTGGACCGAAGACACCAGACTGACTCACCTGCTGCTAGACAAATACGTGTGGCACGCAGCTAACGCGAGGGTCACTCAATCACACAGAAATATGTGAGAGTTATTCTGAGCAAAGTCCTGATTAGCCAATACCATGTAATAAAGCAATGATCTCTAACGTTGGCTGACAGCTGAAAGTTAACTCTACAGCATTTAAATTGTAAATGGTTCTTCTTCCCAGCGTCTAGCTCTCTGAGTAAGATGTTACATAACAGGTTCATTTCATTCATAACTCAGCAGTGTCAAGACCGTATCTCGCTAACTAATGGAACAGAATTATAAATGGCAAGCAGCGAGTGACCGTACCAGGGCAGAACTCTGTTCACTGTCAGGGAGAGACTTTCTGGGAATTGCACCCCCCACCCACACCTTTTTAAAACAATTATTTCCAAAAATGTGCTTTCTCCTTCCAAGGCCAATCTCTTCTACCCAACGATAACCTTGTACCCCATTAATCTTCTAACAAGGCAGAGCAGATCTTGGGTGATACCCAAATGTTCAGGCCGCTCCAGCAAGTTGCTACGGTCAACTGGTGTATGGTCAACTTCCAAATAGCACTGTTGAAATCTACTCTTTGAGGACCGTTAGAAACGTAAGCGTCAATGTCCCCCAGTAGTTTTGGACTTTATTCCACCTCAAAATAAAATACCAAAATATTAGTGAAAATTATTAAATTTCTGTTGTGGGGAAATTTAAATATGAAGCATTTTTTTCTGTCTCAGATTGAAAGATAAAGGACTGATAATATAGCCAGAATTGAGCCTGATAATATAGCCAGAATTGAGCCTGTTGTATTAGAATACTGAGGGAAAGAACAACGCTCTAGGGCCAGGAACAATACCGCTTGAATGTTGTAGCCTAAAAAAGACACAGATGTCATTCATTTACATCTAGCAATATTGTTCTATAACAACATTACTAACTGAAGTCTGACTTTGAGATTGACATTATTGCGTGTTACCAGCTAACAGACACAACTGCCCCTCAGAGTAATGTATGGAATAATATGCACATGCACAGTACATGAATACAATTTGTTTAATACCATAGCCAGACTCAACACTCAGCCCTGACGTTTGTTTTCCTAACTGAACACACAAACTTCTTTGGGGGATATACTGCTCTTGATGGGCATCAGACATGTTAACAATATTAAATACAGAAACACATTAGCTAACATCCCCAGTTTCCTTTAATAGATGGGGATTGAATAGTTTCCAGAGGAAATTTAATAACCCTCTTTTTACATAGTTACAGCACTCCTGACGATGGCCTACAGTACAGGAGAGGAACGGGGAGGAGTGTATGTACTCTCCATTAAATCTCAAATGTCTTGGTTTCCATCATAAACCACTTACAAATTAAATACCTTAGGAGATTCCAGCCACTCACTTCAGAGATTCCTCAGGAGGGAACCAGTATGAAGACACTTCTCCCTCTCCTCCCCCCTGCTCTCTTGTTCCTTCACCAAAAATCTCTACCCTAAATACTGACCCCTCTTCCAATCCCCTGACTAAAAGCAATATTCGAACTTACTTTTAATTTGGGGGTTACATTGCTCTTGGAATGCCTTCCAAATGCTGCGTCTGGAAGACAGTGAAGGGAGAGAGAGAGAGAGAAAGACAAAGAAAAAATTATTCATTCAAGCAGACAAAAAATATCAAAAGACGAATGAGACGGGGACGGGGAGGGCTCTGTCACAGTGGTCAGAACATTGTTGTCTCTCCGTTGGGAGACGGACAGGATCGGTTGTCTCGCATCACCACAGGTCATACATGATCAGTCTTGGATTGTTCATCTCTCCGCAGTACTGTACTCGCCCCGACCCCAAGCCTGCAGACCTGCCGGGTGCCTCGAGAGGCGTAACAGGGCGTTGTTCCAGGAAGGCCTCGCCGCAGAGGCCTGGAGAGACCCAATAGCGTGCGAGCAGAGAAGATCTCAGTGACGACGTGCTGAACTTGCCTGACTTAATGTGCAGCAGCAATGGGGGGGCCAGGCCAAGACCTCATCTCCCACAACGCTGACTCCCATCACCCTTTACTAGACCATCCATGGTTTCTCATGGCTCCGGCCCAGAACAAGCATCTTTTTCCCCCAAATGCATATGATATTAAGATGTAAAAGGATACCTTGTGGACCAGATGATGAAGCGCTATATTAGTCTGTCAGATCTGTATTATGCAGCCAGGTTATTTCTTTGCTAATGAACAAAAATAGGCCTTTCCTACAAATAGTCCAAACAGTTGTGTTCCTAAGAAACATAACATATTTTAAAAGGTCAAAGAACATGCCGTTGTTGTTCTGTCCAGACGAGCTGTGTACTGTGTAATATCTGGCCAACTGGCCGCTCACTGCCCTGTTGACTAGCCCAGTTCAGTAGACAGACTTAGCAGTGGGTCTGATAGACAGCACCATGTGCAACAGCATATAATTAGAGGTAGTAGATAAGGCGGTGATAGACATGGAATTTTGGATAACAGTAATTGGCCAGCCAAATGACCTTGGTCTCTGTAATAGCCGTTCAAGGGGTTGATGGCAGGTGGCTTAGTGGTTAGAGAGTTGGACTAGTAACCGAAAGGTTGCTAGATCAAATCCCTGAGCTGACATGGTAAACATATATCGTTCTGCCCCTGAACAAGGCAGTTACCCCACTGTTCCTAGGCCGTCATTGCAAATAAGAATTTGATCTTAAACTGACTTGCTTAGTTAAATCATTATATAACTAAGCAAGTCAGTTTGAGAACAAATTCTTATTTGTCTAACCCGGGCCTTTTCTTATTTGTTTAACCCGGGCCTTTTCTTATTTGTTTAACCCGGGCCTTTTCTTATTTGTTTAACCCGGGCCTTTTCTTATTTGTTTAACCCGGGCCTTTTCTTATTTGTTTAACCCGGGCCTTTTCTTATTTGTTTAACCCGGGCCTTTTCTTATTTGTTTAACCCGGGCCTTTTCTTATTTGTTTAACCCGGGCCTTTTTTTTTTACCCCGTTCAAATATTAAAAACATTTTGAAAAAAAGTTGCTTGAAAAGGCATGAGCTCTGCTTTGTTTCTTGCGCAGGCTGTACACACTCCAATAGTCTCTCATTCAACTTGACAAACACTTGATCATTTCACGGCGGCATCCCCTTTGTGGCCGTAATGCAACGTAAAAGAATCCATGCCTTTTGCGGCCCGGAAGTGCTGCATTTTGCCCTTTTCCCTGAGTGTGCTGCACAATCAGAAACGTCTCTCACTCACACAGCTGTCACGTGATCGGGTCTCTCTCACAGGCTACAAGTGAAGACCGACACATCCGGGATGCAACTTCACACGTCTTTATCCAATTCTGAGGTGCATATTGAAGATAATGGAAGAACTGTCCACATTTACTTTTTGTCAGTCAACAAGATGAGTAAGCATAAAGAACAACAAAAGCAGTAGCCTATGTCAATCTACAATCCCCCATAGTACAGAAGTTTACCTATTCTACTTTGTGCAAGAAATAAATATTCCAAACATAGTCTGGGACAGTTGTGGGATGTGATAGATCCCAAATTACTACAACCACTAGCATCAACAAAAACCTTTTCATGCAATGTGGTTGATGAAACCGATCAGAACGTTTAGCATACAATGTTGATAAACTATTAGGCTATTACTGTCACCCATCAGACTATTCTTGATTTAATCTGGTCTTTACATCTACTAAACAATATATATGTGTGACATTTGTTTTGATTTAGAATAGACCATTATCCTGCACCTGTATCGAAACAGGGGCAGCGGGGAAGAAATATGTCATCTATGCACTTAAATAGCAAATGGAGGAAGCTTTTACCTGTGGTTTATTTTCATGTTAGCCAGGTAGGCTGTACTCATGTTGTAAAGATAAGCAATGTGCTTAATATTAGGAAAGTCAAGAAATAAATATAGTAGGCCTAGCATATAGAAAACTGATGAGATCCTCGTTTTTTTATTAGCAGAAATGTTGTGCAATATGAGCTCATGGGGTCTCATGAAGTGTTTGATTAGATTTCAGATTACATTTGGGTTGATGTCAGAGTGATTAGAGGGACTATAGAGTGCTGAGTACCAAGCAGTTAGCAAGTTTGGTAGGCTACTAATGACCAGCAGCAGAATCAGAGCTTGGAGAAGCCTAATTACTGTGACTAAACAGTCATGTGGAATTTGACTGCATTTATGACTTGTGATCTCCGGTGTGTCAGTAATACGGTCACCGAAACAGCCCTAGTCACGGAATGACTTTTTTGTTGGGTGGCCCTTACCAGGGTGAGAGGTTCCAAACCCATTGTATTAATCATGTACTACAGCACCTTGCTTGTTTCAGCAAGGAGCAACAAAGTTTCACCATGTTGTTAAGAGTGTTATTCCAGAAACGGACTCAACTGCACGAATGCTCGGCCGTCCCGTCTTCAGTCAGCTATTCTTTACAAAAATATTGATTTTATCATTTTATGATAGTTATTTTATTTTCATAACAGTCTTCATCCATAACCGTCGGTTACACGGTTATGTGGTAAGTGTGCCAGCCATAGAAGTAGAATGAACATTGTAATCCAAACTCTGTGGGTAACAAGGTAGTAAAATGTACTGCGATGTTGAGTGACTGGTGTGGTTGAGTAGTGTACCTGTGGCTGTGTAGTCTGCTGTGCCTGTGTGGTGGAGCTGTGCTTCTCTCTCCATCTGGATCTGTTCTTTGATCAGCCTCTGTTCCTCCTGCAGCTGCCTGGAGCCCTCCTCTCGCAGACGGGCAATCTGACAGGACAATTACCTCATGGTTAACAACAAGGAACATCCTTCTCTCAAGGATAGGTTCTGGGCCAGTATTCACAAAGTGTCTCAGAGTAGGAGTAGTGATCTAGGATCAATGTTGTCCTTTAAATCATAATGAATCAGCGCTTTTACTATGCCTATGAAGGATTGTGGTCTTTTACTTGGTTGGACAGTAATCCACGACCATATGAACTGCAGTAACACCAGCCAATGTGCAGTACCACTAGTTCATTACTATAGTTAGAACAGAATACTGCCACCTACTGGTGATCACTCCCAGTCAGTCACAACACATGGTCCATAATTGCATGCATTTAACAGGTTGAGTGCAAGTCATCATGACTCAAATGAAAAGCATCCCAAACCTTTTATTTATCATTGACTTCACGAGCAAAGTGTATCAATAATGATATGGCAATGAATCTAGAACCAACAAAAATTTGATCATATTACTCAAGTGCTAGCCTCTCTACACTGGCTTCCTGTTAAGGCAAGGGCTGATTTCAAGGTTTTACTGCTAACCTACAATGCATTACATGGGCTTGCTCCTACCTATCTTTCCAATTTGGCCATTATTTGCTCGAATCTTTAGTGAATTTCAAGGTCAATCAAAGGAAACCTGTGAAAGCGTGCGTTATAAAAGGTTAATCAATTGAGGGTTGAGACGGGTTGAGGAGAGTAGAGGTGACGGTGTGAGGGCTGAGGAGAGTAGAGGTGGCGGTGTGAGGGTCGAGGAGAGTAGAGGTGGCGGTGTGAGGGTCGAGGAGAGTAGAGGTGGCGGAGTGAGGGCTGAGGAAAGTAGAGGTGGCGGTGTGAGGGTCGAGGAGAGTAGAGGTGGCGGTGTGGGGGCTGAGGAGAGTAGAGGTGGCTGTGTGAGAGGGTATGAGGGTCGAGGAGAGTAGAGGTGGCAGTGTGAGAGGGTGTGAGGTTCGAGGAGAGTAGAGGTGGCAGTGTGAGAGGGTGTGAGGGTCGAGGAGAGTAGAGATGGCAGTGTGAGAGGGTCGAGGGAGAGTAGAGGTGGCAGTGTGAGAGGTGGTGGTGGTGTGAGAGGGTCGAGGAGAGTAGTGGTGGCTGTGTGAGAGGGTGTGAGAGGGTCGAGGAGAGTAGAGGTGGCTGTGAGAGGGTGAGAGTAGAGGTGGCAGTGTGAGAGGGTGTGAGGGTCGAGGAGAGTAGAGGTGGCAGTGTGAGAGGGTCGAGGAGAGTAGAGGTGGCTGTGTGAGAGGGTCGAGGAGGCAGTGTGAGAGGGTCGAGGAGAGTAGAGGTGGCAGTGTGAGAGGGTCGAGGAGAGTAGAGGTGGCTGTGTGAGAGGGTCGAGGAGAGTAGTGGTGGCTGTGTGAGAGGGTCGAGGAGAGTAGTGGTGGCTGTGTGAGAGGGTCGAGGAGAGTAGAGGAGAGTCGAGAGGTGGCTGTGTGGAGGGAGTAGAGGTGGCTGTGTGAGAGGGTCGAGGAGAGTAGAGGTGGCAGTGTGAGAGGGTCGAGGAGAGTAGAGGTGGAGGTGTGAGGGTCGAGGAGAGTAGAGGTGGCAGTGTGAGAGGGTGTGAGGGTCGAGGAGAGTAGAGGTGGCAGTGTGAGAGGGTCGAGGAGAGTAGAGGTGGCTGTGTGAGAGGGTCGAGGAGAGTAGAGGTGGCTGTGTGAGAGGGTCGAGGAGAGTAGAGGTGGCAGTGTGAGAGGGTCGAGGAGAGTAGAGGTGGCTGTGTGAGAGGGTCGAGGAGAGTAGAGGTGGCTGTGTGAGAGGGTCGAGGAGAGTAGAGGTGGCAGTGTGAGAGGGTCGAGGAGGTAGAGGTGGCAGTGTGAGAGGGTCGAGGAGAGTAGAGGTGGAGAGTAGAGAGGGTAGAGGTGGCTGTGTGAGAGGGTCGAGGAGAGTAGTGGTGGCTGTGTGAGAGGGTCGAGGAGAGTAGTGGTGGCTGTGTGAGAGGGTCGAGGAGAGTAGAGGTGGCTGTGTGAGAGGGTCGAGGAGAGTAGAGGTGGCAGTGTGAGAGGGTCGAGGAGAGTAGAGGTGGCTGTGTGAGAGGGTCGAGGAGAGTAGAGGTGGCAGTGTGAGGGTCGAGGGAGTAGAGGTGGCAGTGTGAGGGTCGAGGAGAGTAGAGGTGGCAGTGTGAGAGGGTCGAGGAGAGTAGAGGTGGCTGTGTGAGAGGGTCGAGGAGAGTAGAGGTGGCAGTGTGAGAGGGTGTGAGGGTCGAGGAGAGTAGAGGTGGCAGTGTGAGAGGGTCGAGGAGAGGAGAGGTGGCAGTGTGAGAGGGTCGAGGAGGTAGAGGTGGCTGTGTGAGAGGGTCGAGGAGGCAGTGGAGAGGGTCGAGGAGAGTAGAGGTGGCTGTGTGAGAGGGTCGAGGAGGAGTGTGAGAGGGTAGAGGTGGCTGTGTGAGAGGGTCGAGGAGAGAGGGTGGCTGTGTGAGAGGGTCGAGGAGAGAGAGGTGGCTGTGTGAGAGGGTCGAGGAGGCAGTGTGAGAGGGTCGAGGAGAGTAGAGGTGGCTGTGTGAGAGGGTCGAGGAGAGTAGAGGTGGCTGTGTGAGAGGGTCGAGGAGAGTAGAGGTGGCTGTGTGAGAGGGTCGAGGAGGCAGTGTGAGAGGGTCGAGGAGAGTAGGGGTGGCTGTGTGAGAGGGTCGAGGAGAGTAGAGGTGGCTGTGTGAGAGGGTCGAGGAGAGTAGAGGTGGCTGTGTGAGAGGGTCGAGGAGAGTAGAGGTGGCTGTGTGAGAGGGTCGAGGAGAGTAGAGGTGGCAGTGTGAGAGGGTCGAGGAGGCAGTGTGAGAGGGTCGAGGAGAGTAGGGGTGGCTGTGTGAGAGGGTCGAGGAGAGTAGAGGTGGTTGTGTGAGAGGGTCAAGGAGAGTAGAGGTGGCTGTGTGAGAGGGTCGAGGAGAGTGAGGTGGCTGTGTGAGAGGGTCGAGGAGAGTAGGGATGGCTGTGTATGTATGTCTTACCTTCACTAAGCCAGTGATTGGAACAGTTGTACTCAAGAGCTGACTGTGTGTGGTGCAGCGTTTTGGAGTTGGTGTGAGCTAAGCATCCGTTCTACTTTATCCATTCTCCAGGATGCCTGGAATGGTTTTATCCACCTCACTGCTCTAGGCCCATGTGTCTGGTTGAGGGATTGACATTGAAAGTGAACTGTGCCTGTATGATCTGTTCTGGGGTCAGAGTAGGAAACTAGGATGCTGTGAAGTTGCGTCTTTCTTACCTCCTCCTCTAGTGTTCTGGTGTTTTGGAACTGCTCTGCACTATGTACCTCAGCCTGGCGTTCCCTGGCCTCCAAGTCTGTGAAAATCGTACACACAGAGTAACACACACACACACACACACACACACACACACACACACACACACACACACACACACACACACACACACACACACACAGTTAGCATCATCCTGATAGCCAGTCTTGTGTTTTTAGGGGAAGAGTTGTTGAGTTGAGTTGTCGTAGGCACAGGTCTGAGGGCTCACCGAGCTTGATCTTCTTCCTCTTAGCATCTAGCTTGTTGTTTCTCTCCTCCGCTTGTTTCTTGGCAGCGCATATCTTATCGTAAGCAGCCTGACACAGAGGAGAGGAGGACAGTTTGATGTGATGAACAGTTGGAGAGAAGAGAGAAAGAGGGTCTGGTGATGGTATGGATGGTGTGTGTGTCAGACAGACAGAAAGGACAGAAGTCTTACCCTGGCAGCAGCATCAGTCAGCACCTCTAGGGCCTGGGACAGCTGGTGGAAGAGATCAGCTGGGGAGGAAACACCAAGGACACTGTCATAAATCACTTTCCAAAAGCCACCTTTTTAGCCGGGCTTTTTATAAGTGATTGTTTTGCTTTCTATGTTCATTTATACATTCTGCGCTGTACTTACAGATAACTGCCAAAATAAAAGAAACACTTGAGTAAATGAGTAAAAGCATGTGCTTCCACACAGGTGTGGTTTCTGAATGAATTAAGTAAATAACATCCCATCATGCTTAGGGTAATGTATAAAAATGGCTAGTTACCCATTACTGGATAGAAAAAGAGAGCTCAGTGACTTTGAAAGAGGGGTCTGAAAGGAGCATAGGGGGATGAAAATGTGTGTGTGTGTGTGTGTGTGTGTGTGTGTGTGTGTGTGTGTGTGTGTGTGTGTGTGTGTGTGTGTGTGTGTGTGTGTGTGTGTGTGTGTGTGTGTGTGTGTGTGTGTGTGTGTGTGTGTGTGTGTGTGTGTGTGTGTGTGTGTGTGTAGCGCCTGGGACAGCATTTTCCATCACCATCAACAAAACACCAAATTATGGAATTTCTCGTGGAAGAAATTGTCGCATCCCCCCAAAAGAGTTCCAGACACTTGTAGAATCTACGCCAAGGCACCCATGAATGTGGTCTGGCAGCTTGTGGTGGCACAACACCCTATATAAACACTTTTGGTGTTTCCTTTATTTTGTCAGTTACCTGAACATAGAAACATATACAATCTCATATTCCTGCTCAGTGAGGACTTAAAGGTAAGTTGTGATCGAGGGGACTGTAGTGTATGTGTAGAATGTTAGCTTTAAAAACAACAACCAAATGGAACGAAGGCTAACAATACACGGTAATGATATCTTAGTGAGGTGCTAACACGCAGGGGGAGGTCAGAGGATGGGAGAGACTTGGTGGAGTGTGGAGGAAAGGACAAGGCCGGGTTAAGAAACAAGTCAGCTTGTGCTCTGTGTGGTGTCTCTGTGCCAACGCGGGACCCGGGGCTGAGATAAACGGAGACATTTCCTGCAATAAAATGTGCCTGGAGTCTCACGAATACGGGTTCCTCTAATGATCCACCCGCACTTTTCCCACAAACCCACCCGGGCCTCTCAATCCAGCTCCCATTAGGGAGCCCTAAGGGGACACGGGGCCAATCAAGAGTACCACGCAAACCTCCGGTGCTTGCCTCTATCCAACCTTCCAGCCCCAGACTCAGAACCGCAAACCCCCAGCCCATAACCGGCCCCATTACCGCACTCTACTGCTCCAGCTTAATCACTCACTTATGGGAGTTTTTTTTCTTCTATCTAACAGGCATATACTTTTACTCCCTGTGAGGAAAGTGGCAAGTGGACGGGTCAACTTACCTACGCACATGGAATAGAGCTAGCTGAATCATTGGCCTGTGCAGCTCAGACTGTCACAGCACAGAGGGTGCATATATAAGGGTGGGGATGGAAGATGACCCCCACCTCACCTCAACACTCCCCCCCCGCCATCCCACTTTGGGCTATAGTCTCAGGGCTCTTATCCTCTCATGTGAGTGGATAAATCACTGCATGTGATGTGAAAGTGCATATTCCTCACCATCTACTTTTCATTTCTGTGAAAACAGAGCGATTTTATGCCACTCAGTCCCCTATTACCCCACTGTTTCCCGTTTATTACTTAAATCAGGAAGAGTTAAAAGGCATCCACACACATTGGAAAATAAATGTGACTTTGGATGACAACATGATGTTTGTTTCCAACATTAGGGCTGTTTTTTAGGGCTGTTTTTCTAAAAGAAGTTAAATCCGAAGTGTTTTGTTTCCTTGTCACAAAACTAACGAGTATCGCGATATTGGATATTGTCCCAAACATACTGGTCATACTGTCTGGCTGGGACTGGCCCAGGTAACTGGAGGGCTTGAGGGAAGGCTCTGCTCTGCTTAGCCGGTCTGTAGAGGCCTGTGGCCGGCCTGTCTGGCAGCATGGCACAGAGGGGAGCAGACTGTAGAGTTTTTTTTATTTGACCTTTATTTAACTAGGCAAGTCAGTTAAGAACAAATTCTTATTTTCAATGACGGCCTAGGAACAGTGGGTTAACTGCCTTGTTCAGGGGCAGAACGACAGATTTTTACCTTGTCAGCTCGGGGATTCGGTCTTGCAACCTTTCAGTTACAAGTCCAACGCTCTAACCACTAGACTACCTGCCGCCCTACGTAGTCTAGTCAAGGGTTAAGGCGTCCTCATGCTTCTCAAACAAAACAGTTCGGAACAGTTTGTGCATACAGTGCCTTCGGAAAGTATTCAGACCCTTGACTAACATTTTGTTACAGACATTCTAAAATGGATACATTTAAAAATCCTCAGCAATCTACACACAATATCCCATATTGACAAAGCATAAAACAGGTTTTTAGAAAACACAAATAACTTATTTATATAAGTATTCAGACCCTTTGCTATGAGAGACGGAATTGAGCTCAGATGCATCCTGTTTCCATTGATCATCTTTGAGAGGTTTCTACAACTTGGAGTCCAACTGTGGTAAATTCAATTAAATGGACATGATTTAGAAAAGGCTGCCTATATAAGGTCCCACATTTGACAGTACATGTCAGAGCAAAAACCAAGCCATGAGGTCGAAGGAATTGTCCGTAGAGCTCAGAGACAAAATCATGTCGAGGCACAGATCTGGGGAAGGGTACCAAAAATAGTCTGCAGCATTGAATGTCCCCAAGAACACAGTAGCCTCAATCATTCTTAAAATGGAAGAAGTTTGGAACCACCAAGACTCTTCCTTGAGCTGGCCACCCGGCCAAACTGAGCAATCTGAGGAGAAGGGCCTTGGTCAGGGAGGTAAACAAGTACCTGATGGTCACTCTGACAGAGCTCAAGAGTTCCTCTGTGGAGATGGGAGAACCTTCCAGAAGAACAACCATCTCTGCAGCACACCACCAATCAGGCCTTTATGTTAGAGTGGCCAGATGGAAGCTACTCCTCAGTAGAAGGCACATGACTGCTCGCTTGGGGTTTAGCAAAAGTCACCTAAAGACACTCAGACCATGAGAAACAAGATTCTCTGGTCTGATGAAACCAAGATGTAACTATTGGCCTGAATGCCAAGCGTCACATCTAGAGGAAATTTGACACCATCCCTACGGTAAAGAATGGTCGGTTGCAGCATCATGTTTTGGGGATATTTTTCAGCAGCAGGGACTGGGAGACTCGTCAGGATCAAGGGAAAGATGAACGGAGCAAAGTACAGAGAGATCCTTGATGAACACATGCTCCAGAGTGCTCAGGACATCAGACTGGGGCGAAGGTTCACCTTCCAACAGGACAATGACCCTAAGCACACAGCCAAGACAAAGCAGGAGTGGCTTCGGGACAAGTCTCTGCATGTCCTTGAGTCCGGACTTGAACCCGGTCGAACATCTCTGGAAAGACCAGAAAATAGCTGTGGAGCAAAGAATGGGTGAAACTCCCCAAATACAGGTGAGCCAAGATTGTAGTGTCATACCCAAGAAGAAGAGAAGGCTGTAATTGCTGCCAAAGGTGCATACAAATGTACTGAGTAAAAGGGTCTGAATAATTATGCAAATGTGATATTTCAGTTTTTAGTTTTTAATAAATTAGAAAATAAAAAAAATAAAAATAAATGTTCTTTGTCATTATGTGATATTGTGTGTAGATTGATGAGGGGAAAACACAATTTAATCAATTTTAGAATAAGCTGTAACCTAACAAAATGTGGAAACGGTTGTCTGAATACTTTCTGAAGGCACTGTATATTATGACAACATTTTGTGGTTTTTGTTAGTTTTGGACTTCGACAAAGGGTTTTTCAGCCGTTCGGGCACAATACATTTTTTATTGTGCTAAGCAAAGGTCGGTAGCCGAAGTTTAAGCCCCCTTATCGGCGATTGGTCAAAAGGTAGGGATTCTTCAATTAAGTCTTTGTTGTCATTCAACAAGAGACAACTCATCTTCATGCACATTTTCTCACTTGAGAAATATTCCACCAAACATCCTTAGTCGGATGCAAAATTGCGCGACCAAGATCTCCTCAGCAAAAAATTGTCAAGATTAATAACAGATTTATTGAGTTATTCATTCTGACTATTATGAGGAAGTGTATACTGGCTACGAAGTCTGAAACTGGACAAACGTTATTATTGCCACTTTTTTCTCATTTTTCAAAGCAAGGTGTTTTAAGGGAGTCTACAAGGAAACGAGTCATTCGGTTTGCTGAGCTTGGCTAGGCATCGGCCGAAATGAAGCTTGCTGACACCTTTAGGGTGAGGCTTTAAATGGAGACTTCAGCATGGTCCCTGCTGACAGGGACACTGCACACAGGACATGAATATCCATCTTAACCTCCGAGTAATACAAGACACAGAACACACGCTATTCTCTCAATGTGGTCTGGTCAGAATCATGGATGTGGCTGGTGGTGATGGTGTTCAGGTTTTACAATCATCTACAGAGGAAGAAAGCCGACATACAAGGTGAGGAGAAATGGGCATTGTACCTAAGCTTTACTTGTGCCATGTCTTTTTCACTAACCTGCTTTTGGGTTGTCTGGGT